>NC_134690.1:332172506-332525006 GCF_050947455.1 Rhinoderma darwinii
ATCCCCATGCCCATCCAGAGTTCCAGGATGATTGCAGGTAGGTCCCGGTGGGGTGGAAGGGGGGGCAGCGGGACCAACCTGTGTCCCTATGCCCAGCCAGAGTTCCAGAGTGATTGCAGGTAGGTCCCGGTGGGGTGGAAGGGGGTCAGCGGGAGCAACTTGCATCCCCATGCCCAGCCAGAGAACCAGGGTGATTGCTGGTAGGTCCCGGTGGGGTGGAAGGGGGGGCAGCGGGACCAACCTGTGTCCCTATGCCCAGCCAGAGTTCCAGAGTGATTGCAGGTAGGTCCCGGTGGGGTGGAAGGGGGTCAGCGGGAGCAAACCGCAACCCCATGCCCAGCCAGAGTTCCAGGGTGATTGCAGGTAGGTCCCGGTGGGGTGGAAGGGGGGGCAGCGGGACCAACCTGTGTCCCTATGCCCAGCCAGAGTTCCAGAGTGATTGCAGGTAGGTCCCGGTGGGGTGGAAGGGGGTCAGCGGGAGCAAACCGCATCCCCATGCCCAGCCAGAGTTCCAGGGTGATTGCAGGTAGGTCCCGGTGGGGTGGAAGGGGGGGCAGCGGGACCAACCTGTGTCCCTATGCCCAGCCAGAGTTCCAGAGTGATTGCAGGTAGGTCCCGGTGGGTTGGAAGGGGGTCAGCGGGAGCAACTTGCATCCCCATGCCCAGCCAGAGTTCCAGGGTGATTGCAGGTAGGTCCCGGTGGGGTGGAAGGGGGGGCAGCGGGACCAACCTGTGTCCCTATGCCCAGCCAGAGTTCCAGAGTGATTGCAGGTAGGTCCCAGTGGGGTGGAAGGGGGTCAGCGGGAGCAAACCGCATCCGCATGCCCAGCCAGAGTTCCAGGGTGATTGCAGGTAGGTCCCGGTGGGGTGGAAGGGGGGGCAGCGGGACCAACCTGTGTCCCTATGCCCAGCCAGAGTTCCAGAGTGATTGCAGGTAGGTCCCGGTGGGGTGGAAGGGGGTCAGCGGGAGCAAACCGCATCCGCATGCCCAGCCAGAGTTCCAGGGTGATTGCAGGTAGGTCCCGGTGGGGTGGAAGGGGGGGCAGCGGGACCAACCTGTGTCCCTATGCCCAGCCAGAGTTCCAGAGTGATTGCAGGTAGGTCCCGGTGGGGTGGAAGGGGGTCAGCGGGAGCAAACCGCATCCCCATGCCCAGCCAGAGTTCCAGGGTGATTGCAGGTAGGTCCCGGTGGGGTGGAAGGGGGGTCAGCGGGACCAACCTGTGTCCCTATGCCCAGCCAGAGTTCCAGAGTGATTGCAGGTAGGTCCCGGTGGGGTGGAAGGGGGTCAGCGGGAGCAAACCGCATCCGCATGCCCAGCCAGAGTTCCAGGGTGATTGCAGCTAGGTCCCGGTGGGGTGGAAGGGGGGGCAGCGGGACCAACCTGTGTCCCTATGCCCAGCCAGAGTTCCAGAGTGATTGCAGGTAGGTCCCGGTGGGGTGGAAGGGGGTCAGCGGGAGCAACTTGCATCCCCATGCCCAGCCAGAGTTCCAGGGTGATTGCAGGTAGGTCCCGGTGGGGTGGAAGGGGGGGCAGCGGGACCAACCTGTGTCCCTATGCCCAGCCAGAGTTCCAGAGTGATTGCAGGTAGGTCCCGGTGGGGTGGAAGGGGGTCAGCGGGAGCAAACCGCATCCCCATGCCCAGCCAGAGTTCCAGGGTGATTGCAGGTAGGTCCCGGTGGGGTGGAAGGGGGGGCAGCGGGACCAACCTGTGTCCCTATGCCCAGCCAGAGTTCCAGAGTGATTGCAGGTAGGTCCCGGTGGGGTGGAAGGGGGTCAGCGGGAGCAACTTGCATCCCCATGCCCAGCCAGAGTTCCAGGGTGATTGCAGGTAGGTCCCGGTGGGGTGGAAGGGGGGGGCAGCGGGACCAACCTGTGTCCCTATGCCCAGCCAGAGTTCCAGAGTGATTGCAGGTAGGTCCCGGTGGGGTGGAAGGGGGTCAGCGGGAGCAAACCGCATCCCCATGCCCAGCCAGAGTTCCAGGGTGATTGCAGGTAGGTCCCGGTGGGGTGGAAGGGGGGGCAGCGGGACCAACCTGTGTCCCTATGCCCAGCCAGAGTTCCAGAGTGATTGCAGGTAGGTCCCGGTGGGGTGGAAGGGGGTCAGCGGGAGCAACTTGCATCCCCATGCCCAGCCAGAGTTCCAGGGTGATTGCAGGTAGGTCCTGGTGGGGTGGAAGGGGGGGGGCAGCGGGACCAACCTGTGTCCCTATGCCCAGCCAGAGTTCCAGAGTGATTGCAGGTAGGTCCCGGTGGGGTGGAAGGGGGTCAGCGGGAGCAAACCGCATCCCCATGCCCAGCCAGAGTTCCAGGGTGATTGCAGGTAGGTCCCGGTGGGGTGGAAGGGGGGGGCAGCGGGACCAACCTGTGTCCCTATGCCCAGCCAGAGTTCCAGAGTGATTGCAGGTAGGTCCCGGTGGGGTGGAAGGGGGTCAGCGGGAGCAACTTGCATCCCCATGCCCAGCCAGAGAACCAGGGTGATTGCTGGTAGGTAAGGAGATCCATTTGGTGACCAAACAGCAGTGAAAATAAAAAGGCCCAAATGTCAAAGAATGACACTTTTAATACTGAAAGTGAAACATTTAAAATCAAGTTAAAGTGGGGTATGTTCAGATATGTCAGAGACGGTAATGAGCAGCAGAGGCAGGCCGGGGCAGAGTTCCAGGGCCAGGGGTGTCACGGCAGGCAGCGTAGGCCGGGGCAGAGTTCCAGGGCGGTGGGGAGAGGACTAGGCCTCAAATCCAAGGAGATCCATTTGGTGACTAAACAGCAGTGACAATAAAAAGGCCCAAATGCCAAAGAATGACACTTTTAATACTGAAAGTGAAACATTTAAAATCAAGTTAAAGTGGGGTATGTTCAGAAATGTCAGAGACGGTAATGAGCAGCAGAGGCAGGCCGGGGCAGAGTTCCAGGGCCAGGGGTGTGACGGCAGGCAGCGTAGGCCGGGGCAGAGTTCCAGGGCGGTGGGGAGAGGACTAGGCCTCAATCCAAGGAGATCCATTTGGTGACCAAGCAGCAGTGAAAATAAAAAGGCCCAAATGTCAAAGAATGCCATTTCTGCTACTGAAAGTGAAACATTTGAAAGTGAAACATTTAAAATCAAGTTAAAGTGGGGTATGTTCAAAAATGTCAGAGGCGGTGGTGAACAGCAAGGGCAGGCCGGGGCAGAGTTCCAGGGCCAGGGGTGTGACGGCAGGCAGCGTAGGCCGGGGCAGAGTTCCAGGGCGGTGGGGAGAGGACTAGGCCTCAATCCAAGGAGATCCATTTGGTGACCAAGCAGCAGTGAAAATAAAAAGGCCCAAATGTCAAAGAATGCCATTTCTGCTACTGAAAGTGAAACATTTGAAAGTGAAACATTTAAAATCAAGTTAAAGTGGGGTATGTTCAAAAATGTCAGAGGCGGTGGTGAACAGCAAGGGCAGGCCGGGGCAGAGTTCCAGGGCCAGGGGTGTGACGGCAGGCAGCGTAGGCCGGGGCAGAGTTCCAGGGCGGTGGGGAGAGGACTAGGCCTCAATCCAAGGAGATCCATTTGGTGACCAAGCAGCAGTGAAAATAAAAAGGCCCAAATGTCAAAGAATGCCATTTCTGCTACTGAAAGTGAAACATTTGAAAGTGAAACATTTAAAATCAAGTTAAAGTGGGGTATGTTCAAAAATGTCAGAGGCGGTGGTGAACAGCAAGGGCAGGCCGGGGCAGAGTTCCAGGGCCAGGGGTGTGACGGCAGGCAGCGTAGGCCGGGGCAGAGTTCCAGGGCGGTGGGGAGAGGACTAGGCCTCAATCCAAGGAGATCCATTTGGTGACCAAGCAGCAGTGAAAATAAAAAGGCCCAAATGTCAAAGAATGCCATTTCTGCTACTGAAAGTGAAACATTTGAAAGTGAAACATTTAAAATCAAGTTAAAGTGGGGTATGTTCAAAAATGTCAGAGGCGGTGGTGAACAGCAAGGGCAGGCCGGGGCAGAGTTCCAGGGCCAGGGGTGTGACGGCAGGCAGCGTAGGCCGGGGCAGAGTTCCAGGGCGGTGGGGAGAGGACTAGGCCTCAATCCAAGGAGATCCATTTGGTGACCAAGCAGCAGTGAAAATAAAAAGGCCCAAATGTCAAAGAATGCCATTTCTGCTACTGAAAGTGAAACATTTGAAAGTGAAACATTTAAAATCAAGTTAAAGTGGGGTATGTTCACAAATGTCAGAGGCGGTAGTGAACAGCAGAGGCAGACCGTGGCACAGTTCCAGGGCCAGAGTGTGACACTGTCCGCCGATAGATAACCCTTTGCACATTATCGTCATCATCATTATCAGCAGCAGTTGCTGTCAGCCAGCTCCAGAGTGTATGAGCGGGGTGTGCTGCCCATTGCAGCCCGGGGCAGAGGAGCCGTATGCAAGCTGTGCATGCCCGGTGGCAACAGTGTATGAGCTCCACAGCGCCAGCGGGGGACGTCCCACTATGTCCCAAGCCGCCTGACATGTACTTCCGGTCGGCTAGGAGGTGGCATGTCACCTGGGCTGTCAGCCAGCCCCAGAGTGTATGAGCGGCGTGTGCCTGCACCCGTGGGGGGGATACAGGAGCCATGGGGAAGCTGTGCAAGACCGGGGGCAGCCGTGTAGGTGCTCTGCAGTGCCCGCTGTGGACTTCCAGGGCAAGAGCGGTAGGAGCGGCCAACTCATGCCGACCTCCTGGAACTCCCCGTCGGCTTCGCTCGCGGGTCGGTCCCGCTGATTTTTCTACCTTCATAATAAAAAAATCTTTTTTTTTTTATGGCATTTTCGGAAGCCTCAAGCCCACCTGGAGTTGCACGAGCAAGGCCACGTCGGCGTCTCCTTCCGAAAGCGGCCGGGAGCCAGTTCCGAGTATGAGCGGCGTGTGCCTGCCTTTTGCACCCGTGGGGGGATAGAGGGGCCCCTGGGGAGCTTGTACATGCCGGCAGCTTCCTTGTGGGAGCTCCACAGCGCCCGCGGCGAGTCCCGTTGTGTCCAGCCGGCTGACAAGCACTTCCGGTCCGCGAAGGATGCATGTCAGCGGCGGTGTGCCCGCTCCGGGTGTGAGCGGCGTGTGCCTGCCTATGGCATCCTGGGGGGGATAGAGGAGCCATGGGGAAGCCGTGCCAGCCCGGTTGCAGCCGTGTACGAGCTCCTCAGCGCCAGCGTCGGAGTTTGAGGGCAAGAGCGGTAGGAGCGGCCAACTCATGCCGACCTCCTGGAACTCCCCGTCGGCTTCGCTCGCGGGTCGGTCCCGCTGATTTTTCTACCTTCATAATAAAAAAATCTTTTTTTTTTTATGGCATTTTCGGAAGCCTCAAGCCCACCTGGAGTTGCACGAGCAAGGCCACGTCGGCGTCTCCTTCCGAAAGCGGCCGGGAGCCAGTTCCGAGTATGAGCGGCGTGTGCCTGCCTTTTGCACCCGTGGGGGGATAGAGGGGCCCCTGGGGAGCTTGTACATGCCGGCAGCTTCCTTGTGGGAGCTCCACAGCGCCCGCGGCGAGTCCCGTTGTGTCCAGCCGGCTGACAAGCACTTCCGGTCCGCGAAGGATGCATGTCAGCGGCGGTGTGCCCGCTCCGGGTGTGAGCGGCGTGTGCCTGCCTATGGCATCCTGGGGGGGATAGAGGAGCCATGGGGAAGCCGTGCCAGCCCGGTTGCAGCCGTGTACGAGCTCCTCAGCGCCAGCGTCGGAGTTTGAGGGCAAGAGCGGTAGGAGCGGCCAACTCATGCCGACCTCCTGGAACTCCCCGTCGGCTTCGCTCGCGGGTCGGTCCCGCTGATTTTTCTACCTTCATAATAAAAAAATCTTTTTTTTTTTATGGCATTTTCGGAAGCCTCAAGCCCACCTGGAGTTGCACGAGCAAGGCCACGTCGGCGTCTCCTTCCGAAAGCGGCCGGGAGCCAGTTCCGAGTATGAGCGGCGTGTGCCTGCCTTTTGCACCCGTGGGGGGATAGAGGGGCCCCTGGGGAGCTTGTACATGCCGGCAGCTTCCTTGTGGGAGCTCCACAGCGCCCGCGGCGAGTCCCGTTGTGTCCAGCCGGCTGACAAGCACTTCCGGTCCGCGAAGGATGCATGTCAGCGGCGGTGTGCCCGCTCCGGGTGTGAGCGGCGTGTGCCTGCCTATGGCATCCTGGGGGGGATAGAGGAGCCATGGGGAAGCCGTGCCAGCCCGGTTGCAGCCGTGTACGAGCTCCTCAGCGCCAGCGTCGGAGTTTGAGGGCAAGAGCGGTAGGAGCGGCCAACTCATGCCGACCTCCTGGAACTCCCCGTCGGCTTCGCTCGCGGGTCGGTCCCGCTGATTTTTCTACCTTCATAATAAAAAAATCTTTTTTTTTTTATGGCATTTTCGGAAGCCTCAAGCCCACCTGGAGTTGCACGAGCAAGGCCACGTCGGCGTCTCCTTCCGAAAGCGGCCGGGAGCCAGTTCCGAGTATGAGCGGCGTGTGCCTGCCTTTTGCACCCGTGGGGGGATAGAGGGGCCCCTGGGGAGCTTGTACATGCCGGCAGCTTCCTTGTGGGAGCTCCACAGCGCCCGCGGCGAGTCCCGTTGTGTCCAGCCGGCTGACAAGCACTTCCGGTCCGCGAAGGATGCATGTCAGCGGCGGTGTGCCCGCTCCGGGTGTGAGCGGCGTGTGCCTGCCTATGGCATCCTGGGGGGGATAGAGGAGCCATGGGGAAGCCGTGCCAGCCCGGTTGCAGCCGTGTACGAGCTCCTCAGCGCCAGCGTCGGAGTTTGAGGGCAAGAGCGGTAGGAGCGGCCAACTCATGCCGACCTCCTGGAACTCCCCGTCGGCTTCGCTCGCGGGTCGGTCCCGTTGATTTTTCTACCTTCATAATAAAAAAATCTTTTTTTTTTTATGGCATTTTCGGAAGCCTCAAGCCCACCTGGAGTTGCACGAGCAAGGCCACGTCGGCGTCTCCTTCCGAAAGCGGCCGGGAGCCAGCTCCGAGTATGAGCGGTGTGTGCCTGCCTTTTGCACCCGTGGGGGAATAGAGGAGCCATGGGGAAGCTGTGCATGCCCAAGCTTCAAACTGTCACCATGTCAACAGACATGGTGACAGCGTCCCGATCGCAAAGCAGGATTCAAACAGGACCAATCAGAGTGGTCCCTGTGCCGGAAACGAGCTGTGATTGGTCAGTACTGACAGGCCAATCATAGCGCAGGAGCAGTGTTGCCTGCCTATTGCACCCGTGGGGGGAATAGAGGAGCCATGGGGAAGCTGTGCATGCCCAAGCTTCAAACTGTCACCATGTCAACAGACATGGTGACAGTGTCCCGATCGCAAAGCAGGATTCAAACAGGACCAATCAGAGTGGTCCCTGTGCCGGAAACGAGCTGTGATTGGTCAGTACTGACAGGCCAATCACAGCGCAGTAGCAGTGGTGCCTGCCTATTGCACCCGTGGGGGGGATAGAGGAGCCATGGGGAAGCTGTGCATGCCCAAGCTTCAAACTGTCACCATGTCAACAGACATGGTGACAGCGTCCCGATCACAAAGCAGGATTCAAACAGGACCAATCAGAGTGGTCCCTGTGCCGGAAACGAGCTGTGATTGGTCAGTACTGACAGGCCAATCACAGCGCAGGAGCAGTGGTTTGCCGGCATCTCCGTCTCTGACAAGCTCTTTCCTGTCAGAGAGCTTGTGAGAGACGGAGACAGGAATAAATACAGTGCGTAAGTTCAAAAAAACCAGCGATCTGCCGCTTTTCTGCCCTTTTGTGCCCACTAACCTGTTTTTAGTTAGTTAGGTAGCACAAGTTTTTCAGTATGGCCAAAAGAGTCTTTTCAGCCGAGGAAGCATCTGCAATGCTGTGTTCCGACACGGACAGCGCAAGTGAAGGTGAGGAGCAGTTCGTGCTTCCATCTTCCTCTGCATCTAGTGACTCTGAATCTGCACCCCCCAGTCGGCGTAGAAGAGCCGTAGTTCCTGATCTGCCTGAGCTGACCTGGGAAGCTGCAGAGAATTATACCCCCCAGGTGCCTGAGTTTACAGCCCGCTCAGGCATTCAAATTGAAATGACGGGTTTCAGCCCCATTGATTATTTTAACCTTTTTTTTTCAGACTCCCTTTTAGCGTTAATGGTCCAGCAGACCAACATCTATGCGGAACAATTTATCGCCCAGAACCCTGACTCTTATTATGGGAGAAGCCAAAATTGGACCCCCACAAACCTAGTGGAATTGCGGAAGTTTTGGGGCATATTTTTAAGTTTTGGCCTAATAAAAAAGCCTAGGATTAGAGACTATTGGTCCCTTGATATTTTATATAACACCCCCATTTACCGCACAGTAATGCCAAGGAAGCGCTTCGAAGCCATCCTGAAATTCCTTCATTATAATGATAATAGCCATTGCCCACCCCCACAGGCCCCAAATTTTGATAGGCTATATAAAATACGACCATTGATTGCCCACTACTCCCAAATTTTTTCCCACGTTTATACCCCCCAGCAAAATATTTCGGTAGATGAATCCCTAGTCAGCTTCAAGGGTAGACTGCACTTCAGGCAGTATCTACCCAATAAAAGAGCCCGGTACGGCATAAAGCTCTACAAGCTGTGCGAAAGTGCCACCGGTTACACCTACTCCTTTAGGGTCTATGAGGGAAAAGACTCTCATATAGATCCCCCAGAATGCCCCCCTTTCCTTGGAATTAGTGGAAATATCGTATGGGATCTTATCCATCCTTTACTTGGGAAAGGCTATCATCTTTATCTGGACAACTTTTATAACAGTGTCCCCTTAGTAAAAGTTCTCTTGTCCAGATCCACCTTGGCATGCGGAACAATCCGCAAAAATAAGAAGGGCCTCCCCAAAACATTGCTGGGTCAGATCCTAAAATTAGGAGAGAGCAAAGCTTTCTGCTGCGACAATCTGCTCCTCCTAAAGTATAAGGATAAAAGGGACGTCCTTATACTGACCAGCATACACGACAGCAGATGCAGCCTAGTCCCTGTACGTGGATCCACTTCCCAAGTCCCAAAACCATATTGTGTACAGGAGTACAACAAGTATATGGGTGGCGTTGACCTGTCCGACCAGGTTATAAAACCATACAACGCCATGCGCAAGACCAGAGTATGGTATAAGAAGCTGTCTGTGCATCTTACACAGATGGCTTTATACAACGCCTTTGTCCTCTATAGATATGCCAGCAGTGGAGGTACGTTCCTGCAATTTCAGGAAAAGGTCATAAAGTCCCTGATGTTTGGTAACCAGGAAGGAGAGGGCAGTTCATCTGGCTCTTCCGTCAGTAGGATAATTCCCGGCCAGCATTTCCCCACAGAAATCCCCCCCACTGAAAAAAAAAAGAAGCCCCAAAAAAAATGCCGTGTGTGTGCCAAGCGAGGCATTCGTAAGGACACCACATACCATTGTGAGACATGTCCCACAAATCCCGGCCTGTGCATGAAACAATGTTTCAAAATTTATCATACCTCCTTGGATTTTTAATTTATTTATTCATTATTCACCTTTTCTGTCTCCCATACTGGCCATGACCAATTATTAATTTTTCTACTGACCAGCCCCATTTAAAATTTGATCATTTAAAAATTGTAAAAAAAACACCTAAAACAAAACTAAAAATTCTCACTATACCCCTAGATAATTTCCTCAATGGGTGTAGTTTCCGAAATGGGGTCACTTGTGGGGGGTTTCCACTGTTTTGTCCCCTCAGGGGCTTTGTAAATGTGACAAGGCCTCTCAAACCATTCCTGCTAAATGTGATCTCCCAAAGCCAAATGGCACTCCATCCCTTCTAAGCCCTGCCCTGTGTTCAAATATCCGTTTATTACCACATGTGGGGTATTGTTTTACTCGGGAGAAATTGCTTTACAAATTTTACGGTGCTTTTTCTCCTTCAGTCCTTGTGGAAATGAGAAAAAAATGGCTAAACCTAAATTTTCTTTGAATAAATGTTGATTTTAATTTTCACGGCCTACTTCCAATAAATTCTGTAAAAAACCTGTGCGGTCAAAATGCTCACCATACCCCTAGATAATTTCCTTGAGGTGTCTAGTTTCCCAGATGGGGTCACTTGTGGGGGGTTTCCACTGTTTTGTCCCCTCAGGGGCTTTGTAAATGTGACAAGGCCTCTCAAACCATTCCTGCTAAATGTGATCTCCCAAAGCCAAATGGCACTCCATCCCTTCTAAGCCCTGCCCTGTGTTCAAATATCCGTTTATTACCACATGTGGGGTATTGTTTTACTCGGGAGAAATTGCTTTACAAATTTTACGGTGCTTTTTCTCCTTCAGTCCTTGTGGAAATGAGAAAAAAATGGCTAAACCTAAATTTTCTTTGAATAAATGTTGATTTTAATTTTCACGGCCTACTTCCAATAAATTCTGTAAAAAACCTGTGCGGTCAAAATGCTCACCATACCCCTAGATAATTTCCTTGAGGTGTCTAGTTTCCCAGATGGGGTCACTTGTGGGGGGTTTCCACTGTTTTGTCCCCTCAGGGGCTTTGTAAATGTGACAAGGCCTCTCAAACCATTCCTGCTAAATGTGATCTCCCAAAGCCAAATGGCACTCCATCCCTTCTAAGCCCTGCCCTGTGTTCAAATATCCGTTTATTACCACATGTGGGGTATTGTTTTACTCGGGAGAAATTGCTTTACAAATTTTACGGTGCTTTTTCTCCTTCAGTCCTTGTGGAAATGAGAAAAAAATGGCTAAACCTAAATTTTCTTTGAATAAATGTTGATTTTAATTTTCACGGCCTACTTCCAATAAATTCTGTAAAAAACCTGTGCGGTCAAAATGCTCACCATACCCCTAGATAATTTCCTTGAGGTGTCTAGTTTCCCAGATGGGGTCACTTTTGGGTGATTTGTACTGTTTTGTCACTGCAAGAGCCCTTCTAACAAAATAAGGCCCCAAAATCCACTAGGTGTTCCTTTGCTTCTGAGGCCTGTGCTTCATTCCAGTAGCACGCTACGACCACATGTGGGATATTTCCTAAAACTGCAGAAACTGGGCAACAAATATTGAGTTGAATTTCTCTGCTAAAACCTTCTGTGTAATAAAAAAATAGTATTAAAAATTTATTTCTGCCAATAAATATGAAATTTGTAAATTCCACCTCTACTTTGCTTTAATTCCTGTGAAATGTGTAAAGGGTTAAGACATTTTCTAAATGCTGTTTTGAATACTTTGAGGGGTGAAGTTTTTAAAATGGGGTGACTTTTTGGGGGTTTCTAATATATAAGGCCCTCAAAGCCACTTCACAACTGAACTGGCCCCTGTAAAAATGGCCTTTTGGCATTTTCTTGAAAATGTGAGAAATTGCTGCTAAAGTTGTAAGCCTTGTGATGTCATAGAAAAATAAAAGGATGTTCAAAAAATGATGCCAATCTAAAGTAGACATATGGGTGATGTTAATTAGCAACCATTTTGTGTGGTATAACTGCCTGTCTTACAAGCAGATACATTTAAATTGAGAAAAATGCTAATTTTTGCAATTTTTCTCTAATTTTCGGTGTTTTTCACAATTAAATATAGAACATATCGAGCAAATTTTGCTAGTAACTTAAAGTGCAATGTGTCACGAGAAAACAATCTCAGAATCGCTTGGATAGGTGAAAGCATTCCAGAGTTATTACCACATAAAGTGAACATGTCAGATTTGAAAAATGAGGCTCTGTCAGGAAGGTCAAAAGTGGCTAGGGCGGGAAGGGGTTAAAGAAAACACACATATAAAAAACAATATATAATAATAATAATAAGAGTCAGTGGTCAGAAAAAATAAGCAGATACACACAACCGTCGTTTTCACCTATAGGGGTCACCATTTCCCATAGTGCTCTGTTTTTCGACAGGTACTCGGTTACCCGCAGGACGTAAAGATTTGGTCGACTTTTTTCTAATGACACAATTTTCACATTCAAAACATCACACACAATTTCCCATCCATCCCCCCAAAAATGACACCCTCCCCAACAACATTATAACACTGTTATTCCATATTTTGTCATATCAAACATAATATTTATTCCCATATTTCCTATATTGTAAATATCTCTTCCTCTATTAATAACCTTTCATAAAATAGACTCTCAAAAATACAACTATTAACAGTTAGTGGTCAGAAAAATAGGAAGATACACATGTCCGTCGTTTTCACCTATAGGATCCACAATTTCACATAGAGCTCTGATTGCCCACAGGTACTTGGTTGCCCCAGGACTTAAAGATTTAATTTACTTTTTCTGACTAATGACACAATTTCCATAATATTTATGCAAACATAATATTTATTCTCATATTTCCTATATTGCTAAATATCCGCACTTACAATGATCTCCCCATGCTACATATCTCTTTCTCCTTTAATAACCTTTCATTAAAAAAAAACCTCTAAATAAACACCTATTAACAGTCAGTGGTGAGAAAAAATAGGAAGATAACAAACGACCAACGTTTTCACCTACAGGAGCCACCATTTTCCATATAGCTCTGATTACCCACAGGTACTTGGTTGCCCTCAGGACTTAAAGATTTGATGTACTTTTTTTTGACTAATGACACAATTTTTACACTCAAAACATCACATACAATTCCCCATCCATACCACTAGAAACGACACCATCCGCAACAACATGTTCAACCTATAGAATATTTTGTCATATTAAACATAGTATTTATTCCTACATTTCCTATATTGCTAAATATCCGCACTTACAATGTACTCCCCATGCTACATATCTCTTTCTCTATTAATTTCCTGTCATAAAAAAAACAAACTAAAAAAAACCCATAATAACAATCAGTGGTCATAAAAAATAGGAAGATACACATGTCCATCTTTTTCACCTACAGGAGCCACCATTTCCCATAGAGCTCTGATTGCCCACAGGTACTTGGTTGCCCAGAACTTAAAAATTTGATCTACTTTTTTCTGACTAATGAAACAATTTCTACATTCAAAACATAACCCACGATTCCCAATCCATTCCACCAGAAATTACACCCTCCACATCATTACTCATAATCTATAGAATATTTGTCTCATCCTAATTTGTCCTATTAAACATAACACCCCTGTACAAATAAAAACATTAAAAACAGTCAGTGGTCAGAAAAAATAGGAAGATACTCACGTCCGTCGTTTTCACATATAGGAGCCGCCATTTCCCATAGAGCTCTGATTGCCCACAGGTACTTGGTTCCCCCCAGGACTTAAAGATTTGATCTACTTTTTTCTGAGTAATGACACAATTTCTACATTCAAAACATCACATATAATTCCCCATCCATCCCACCAGAAATGACACCCTCCGAAACATCATGTTTAACCTATAGAATATTTGTTAAACCATATTTTGTCATATGTACTTGGTTGCCGCCAGTTTGAACTACTTTTTCTGACTAATGACACAATTTCAACATTCAAAACATTACATACAATTCCCCATCCATCCCACCACAAATGACACCCTCCCCAACATCATGTTTAACCTATAGAATAATTGTTAATCCATATTTTGTCATATCAAACATAGTACTTATTCCCATATTTCCCATATTGCGAAATATCCGCACTTACAATGATCTCCCAACGCTACATATCTCTTCCTCTATTAATAACCTTTCATAACGAAAAAACCTCTAAAAAAAACCATAATAACAGTCAGTGGTCAGAAAAAATAGGAAGATACACATGTCCGTCGTTTTTACCTATAGGAGCAACCATTTTCCATATAGCTCTGATTGCCCACAGGTACTTGGATGCCCCCAGGACTTAAAGATTTGATCTACTTATCTTCTGGCTAATGACACAATTTCTACATTCAAAACATAGCCCACAATTCCCAATCCATCCTCCCAGAAATTACACCCTCCACATCATTACTCATAACCTATAGAATATTTGTCACATCCTAATTTGTCCTATTAAACATAACACCCCCTGTACAAATAAAAACATTAGAGACAGTCAGTGGTCAGAAAAAATAGGAAGTGTTAGAGTGATCTTTTCTAGATAACAGAATTTGTCCAGGATTAATTCAAATTCACAAAAATGACAGATCGAGAGAGATTTCACATACAATGGTTTGATGTACAGAAATCTGAAATGGCTGTGAACGGATCCTTTATTTATAGGTTCACGCTTTCACTTAACACACATTAACCAATGCCATGTATACAAATGCATGCATTCAAAAATACTTCTATATAAGGTAATGACTTTCTTCCTAGAATCCTTTCAAACACATCAACTATTTATTAGTTTTGATTGCTAGATGACGTCATCTTAATTCCATGTATTCAAATGATGGGGAAAGGGAATGGAAATGTTCAAACATTTTTTTATACATATCTCATACATATCTAATTGAATATAATGCAGTTATTTTGATCATTTAAACAATTTATACAAATCATTTTAATAATTTACTGCATCCAACTACTCTATCCCCATGGGACCCGATATTCTCTGAAGGTGAAAACTTGGATCCTCCTATCCCTTCCTAAACTAGTATAGTGGCCATTAAGTTGGGGAATCTACCTATCATGAGTTATAGTCGAAACTGTGGTATATCACGGATTATACGGGTAGCCATATAAACAGTGGGATCATCAAACTTGCCTTGAGATCCTTTCCCACAGATCATCTATAAATCATTTACCTAAGAGTGGAGTGTTCCTGGCCACACAAATTTATCCCTAATGATCTGATTCCTTCCTCACAACACCACAATGGACACATATGTCAACTTGAGAGGGGATCTATCCATCACAGTAGACGCATATCCATCGAGGCATGGGAACTGCTACTGGGAGAAAGGATGTAGAAGTTATTTTATGTCCCAATGTTACTCCTTTTTCTACACATGGAACTTTAATCTGTGTTGGGTTTTTCTAACAATTACAAGACTTCGTCATCAGTATAAAAATTTGTTTGACAATAAGATAAATCGGTATTCTTATAATAAATAGCTGCAAAGCTACATGTAATATTCCGTAAAACCAAGCACCTATTCCCTTAAACCAGTTAGCTGTTAGCCAACTAAGCCAATCGGGCAATATGAAATTCCAGTCACCCTGAGAGTTAACTTTCTTGAACTCTTCCTTAACCCTCTTCGCCTTGATATCACATTTGACTTGCAACAGTCCAGAGGGTTCTATATAATGGCAGCAGGCAGGGCCTACTATCTGACACGTACCGCCTTGGGATGTTATCCGATAGTCCAGGACCAAAGCATGCTGATTAGTTACTAAGATAAGCTGACTGGTAAGTGTGCTAGTTATATTTAAAGCATCATAAACATATTCTGCAATATGTCAGCAAGCTTTTCAATATTATGAGTGATAGGCCTAACTTTTCTTGCCAGGAAACATGTACTAGGGATTTAGCCTTACTTGGGTTGGCTTCCCTCATAAACAACATATGATTTGGTATGTCACTGTAAGGAAAATCATTATTTTCGCATACCCATGTGGGAAGCTGGAGTCTAGCAATTGTACAGGTTCGTTTTGCTCCCATAGGTATCCATTTATAGGCAATATGACCACATAATACATAGATATAATTTGGAAGCATATAGATGCCACTTATATGATGTATCATCAAATCTGCCAGTTCCCCAAACCTTAGGGAATTATGGAAAAGGCACCATGGTTCACTAGTCTTGTTACCCATGGGGCAATGGTATCTTTCCTGTCTGTATATAGAAGGATCATTTTGATTATAATTATCCCCAAGATTAGGAATAGCTCCCTTTTGGGTATAGGTGGTATTTTCTCCTTTCGTGAAATTTAACGCACATCTCCAACTGGATCATGCACATACCGGCTCAAACATTTTTTTGAATATGGCATGTTACAGCCTAGATAGTCTGAAGCCTTCTGGCCACCTCATCTGCCATTCGGTTACCTACGACCTCAGGTGACTGTTTCATTGTGTGCGCCTGGACTTTTATAATGGCTGCCTTTTTAGGTAGCTGTTAGGCTCTGAATAGGTTTGCTAATGTTTCACTAAGTGTCAGTGGTCAGAAAAAATAGGAAGATACACACGTCCGTAGTTTTCACCTATAGGAGCCACAATTTCCCATAGAGCTCTAATTGCCCACAGGTACTTGATTCCCCCAGGACGTAAAGATTTGATCTACTTTTTTCTGACTAATGACACAATTTCCACATTCAAAATATCACATACAATTCCTCATCTATCCCACCAGAAATGACACCCTCCGCAAAATCATGTTTAACCTATAGAATATTTGTTAATCCATCTTTTGTGATATCAAACATAGTATTTATTCCCATATTTCCTATATTGAAAAATATACGCACTTACAATGATATCCCCATGCTACATATCTCTTCCTCTATTAATAACCTTTCAAACTGTCAGTGGTCAGAAAAAATAGGAAGATTCATACGACCAACGTTTTCACCTACAGGAGCTACCATTTTCCAATCCATCCCCCCAGAAATTACACCCTCCACATCATTACTCATAACCTATAGAATATTTGTCTCATCCTTATTTGTCCTATTAAACATAACACCCCTGTACAAATAAAAACATTAAAAACAGTCAGTGGTCAGAAAAAATAGGAAGATACACATGTCTGTCGTTTTCACCTATAAGTGTGCTAGTTATATTTAAAGCATCATAAACATATTTTGTAATATGTCAGCAAGATTTTCAATATTATGTGCCTACTAGTGTAAGTGATAGGCCTAACTTTTCTTGCCAGGAAACATGTACTAGGGACTTAGCCTTACTTGGGTTGGCTTCCCTCTTTAACAACATATGATTTGGTATGTTACTGTAAGGAAAATCATTATTTTCGCATAACCATGTGGGTAGCTGGAGTCTAGCTAATGTACAGGTTCCTTCTACTCCTATGGGTATCCATTTATAAGCAATTTGACCACAGAATATATAGATATCATTTGGAAACATAAAGGCGCCACTCATATGATGTTTCATCATATCTGCTAGTTCCCCAAACCTTAGGGAATTATTGAAAGGCACCATGGTTCACTAGTCTTGTTACCCATGGGGCAATGATATCTTTCCTGTCTGTATATAGAAGGATCACTTTGATTATAATTATCTCCAAGATTAGGAATAGCTCCCCTTTGGGTACAGGTGGTATTTTCTCCTTTCGTGAAATTTGACGCCCATCTCCAACTGGATCAGGCACATACCGGCCCAAACAGTCTTTTGATTATGGCATGTTACAATCTAGATAATCTGAAGCCTTCTGGCAACCTCATCTGCCATTCGGTTACCTACGACCTCAGGTGACTGTTTCATTGTGTGCGCCTGGACTTTTATAATGGCTGCCTTTTTAGGTAGCTTTTAGGCTCTGAATAGGGATGCTAAATCTTCACTATTTTTCACAGGTTTACCTGATAAGCCAACAAAATCTGTGCTCCTCCAAATTGGGCCATAATCATGTGCAATACCCTCACCAACATTATTTTAACCTATAGAATATCTGTTAATTTATATTTGTCCTATAAATCATAATATGTATTCTTATATTTCCTATAATACAAAATATCCCCATTTACAATGATCTCCCCATGCTAATTATCTCTTCCTCTATTAATAACCTTTTATTAAAAAAAAACACCTAATGAGTGTCAGTGGTCAGAAAAAATAGGAAGATACACACGATTGCCGTTTTCACCTGATTGCCCCCAGGACTTAAAGATTTGATCTACTTTTTTCTGACTGACACAATTTCTACATTTAAAACATCACACTCAATTCTCCATTCATTCCACCAGAAATGACACCCTCCACATCATTACTCATAACCTATAGAATATTTGTCACATCTTAATTTGTCCTATTAAACATTACACCCCTATCGAAATAAAAACATTAAAAACAGTCAGTGGTCAGAAAAATAGGAAGATACACACATCCGTCGTTTTCACCTATAGAAGCCAACATTTCCCATAGAGCTCTGATTGCCCACAGGTACTTGGTTGCCGCAGGACATAAAGATTTGATCTACATTTTTCTGACCAATGACACAATTTCTAAATTCCTAACATAACCCACTATTCCCAATCCATCCCCCCAGAAATTACACACTCCACATCATTACTCATAACCTATAGAATATTTGTCGCATCCTAATTTGTCCTATTAAACATAACACCTCCTGTACAAATAAAAACAATAAAGACAGTCAGTGTTCAGAAAAAGTAGGAAGATACACACATCTGTTGCTTACCTAAAGGAGCCACCATTTCCCATAGAGCTCTGATTGCCCACAGGTACATGGTTGCCCCAGGACTTAAAGATTTGATCTACTTTTTTCTGACTAATGACACAATTTCTACATTCAAAACAACACACACCATTCCGCATCCACCCCCCAGAAATGACACCCTTTACAACATCATTGTTAGCTGATATAATATTTGTTAGTCCATATTTTGTCCTATCAAACATAGTATTTATTCCCATATTTCCTATATTGCAAAATATCTGCACTTACAATGATCTCCCAACGCTACATATCTCTTCCTCTATTAATAACCTTTCATAAGGAAGCCCTCTAAAAAAAACATACCAGTCAGTGGTCAGAAAAAATAGGAGTATACTCAATTCCGTTGTTTTCACCTATAGGGGCCAACATTTACCATAGAGCTCTGATTGCCCACAAGTACTTGGTTGCCCCCAGGACTTAAAGATTTGATCTACTTTTTTCTGACTAATGACACAATTTCTAAATTCCTAACATAACCCACTATTCCCAATCCATCCCCCCAGAAATTACACCCTCCACATTATTACACATAACCTATAGAATATTTGTCTCATCCTAATTTGTCCTATGAAACATAACACCCCCTGTAGAAATATAAACATTAAAAACAGTCAGTGGTCAGAAAAAATAGTAAGATACACACATCCGTTGCTTTCACCTACAGGAGCCACCATTTCCCATAGAGCTCTGATTGCCCACAGGTACTTGATTCCCCCAGGACTTAAAGATTTGATTTACTTTTTTCTGACTAATGACACAATTTCTACATTTAAAACATCACACTCAATACCTCATCCATCCCCCAGAAATTTCGCCATCCCCAACATCATGCTTAACCTATAGAATATCTGTGAATTTATATTTTGTCCTATCAAACATAATATTTATTTTCCATATCTCCTATATAACAAAATATTCCCTTTTACAATGAACTCCCCATGCTACATATCGCTTCCTCTATTATTAACCTTTCATAAAATAAACTCTAAAAAAAAAAAAAATAAGAAGAGTCAGTGGTCAGAAAAAATAGGAGTATACTCAATTCCGTTGTTTTCACCTATAGGAGCCACCATTTCTCATAGAGCTCTGATTGTGCACACGTACTTGGTTGCCCCCAGGACTTAAAGATTTGATCTACTTTTTTCTGACTAATGACACAATTTCTATACTCCTAACATAGCCCACTATTCCCAATCCATCCCCCCAGATATTACACCCTCCACATCATTACTCATAACCTATAGAATATTTGTCTCATCCTAATTTGTCCTATTAAACATAACACCCCCTGTACAAATAAAAACATTAGAGACAGTCAGTGGTCAGAAAAAGTAGAAAGATACACACATCTGTTGCTTTCACCTATAGGAGCCACCATTTCCCATAGAGCTCTGATTGCCCACAGGTACTTGGTTGCCCCAGGACTTAAAGATTTGATCTACTTTTTTCTGACTAATGACACAATTTCTACATTCAAAACAACACACACCATTCCCCATCCAAGCCCCACAGAAATGACACCCTTTATAACATCATGTTTAGCCGATATAATATTTGTTAGTCCATATTTTGTCCTATCAAACATAGTATTTATTCCCATATTTCCTATATTGCAAAAAATCTGCACTTACAATGATCTCCCAACGCTACATATCTCTTCCTCTATTAATAACCTTTCATAAGGAAGCCCTTTAAAAAAACATAATAACAGTCAGTGGTCAGAAAAAATAGGAGTATACTCAATTCCGTTGTTTTCACCTATAGGGGCCACCATTTCCATAGAACTCTGATTGTGCACAAGTACTTGGTTGCCCCCAGGACTTAAAGATTTGATCTACTTTTTTCTGACTAATGACACAATTTCTAAATTCCTAACATAACCCACTATTCCCAATCCATCCCCCCAGAAAATACACCCTCCACATCATTATTACACATAATCTATAGAATATTTGTCTCATCCTAATTTGTCCTATGAAACATAACACCCCCTGTACAAATAAAAACATTAAAAACAGTCAGTGGTCAGAAAAAATTGTAATTTACACACATTCGTTGCTTTCACCTACAGGAGCCACCATTTCCCATAGAGCTCTGATTGCCCACAGGTACTTGGTTGCCCCAGGACTTAAAGATTTGATCTACTTTTTTCTGACTAATGACACAATTTCTACATTCAAAACAACACACACCATTCCCCATCCACCCCCCAGATATTACACCCTTTACAACATCAGGTTTAGCTGATATAATATTTGTTAGTTCATATTTTGTCCTATCAAACATAGTAGTTATTCCCATGTTTCCTATATTGTAAAATATCCGCACTTACAATGATCTCCCAACGCTACATATCTCTTCCTCTATTAATAACCTTTCATAAAGAAGCCCTCTAAAAAAACATAACAGTCAGTGGTCAGAAAAAATAGGACTATACTCAATTCCGTTGTTTTCACCTATAGGAGCCACCATTTCCCATAGAGCTCTGATTGTGCACAAGTACTTGATTGCCCCCAGGACTTAAAGATTTGATCTACTTTTTTCTGACTAATGACACAATTTCTACATTTAAAACATCACACTCAATACCTCATCCATCCCCCAGAAATTCCGCCATCCCCAACATCATGCTTAACCTATAGAATATCTGTGAATTTATATTTTGTCCTATCAAACATAATATTTATTTTCCATATTTCCTGAATAACAAAATATTCCCTTTTACAAAGAACCCCCCATGCTACATATCTCTTCCTCTATTATTAACCTTTCATAAAATAAACGCTAAAAAAAAAACAAATAAGAAGAGTCAGTGGTCAGAAAAAATAGGAGTATACTCAATTCCGTTGTTTTCACCTATAGGAGCCACCATTTCTCATAGAGCTCTGATTGTGCACAAGTACTCGGTTGCCCCCAGGACTTAAGGATTTGATCTACTTTTTTCTGACTAATGACACAATTTCTACATTCCTAACATAACCCACTATTCCCAATCCATCCCCCCAGAAATTACACCCTCCACATCATTACTCATAACCTATAGAATATTTGTCTCATCCTAATTTGTCCTATTAAACATAACACCCCCTGTACAAATAAAAACTTTAAAAACAGTCAGTGGTTAGAAAAAATAGGAAGATACACATGTCTGTCGTTTTCACCTATATCAGCCACCATTTCCCATAGAGCTCTGATTGCCCACAGGTACTTGGTTGCCCCAAAGACATAAAGATATGATCTACTTTCTTCTGGCTTCTACATTCAAAACATAGCCCACAATTCCCATCCCCCCAGAAATTACACCATCCAGATCATTACTCACAATCTATAGAATATTTGTCACATCCTAATTTGTCCTATTAAACATAACACCCCTGTACAAATGTAAACATTAAAAACAGTCAGTGGACAGAAGAAAACGGAAGTGTTAGAGTGATCTCCATCAACCTTAAGTTCCTTTTGTTGATAACAGAATTTGTCCAGGATTCAATCAAATTCACAAAAATGACAGATCGGCAGAGATTTCACATACAATGGTTTGATGTACAGAAATCTAAAATGGCTGTGAACGGAGCCTTTATTTATAGGTTCACGCTTTCACTTAACACACATTAACCAATGCCATGTATACAAATGCATGCATTCAAAAATACTTCTATATAAGGTAATGACTTTCTTCCTAGAATCCTTTCAAACACATCAACTATTTATTAGTTTGGATTGCTAGATGACGTCATCTTAATTCCATGTATTCAAATGATGGGGAAAGGGAATGGAAATCTTAAAACATATCTTATACATATCTCATACATATCTAATTGAATATAATGCCGTTTTTTTGATAATTTATACAATTTATCCAAATTACTCTAATAGCATCCAACGATTCTAGCCCTATGGGACCCGATATCCTCTGAAGGTGAAAACTTGGATCCTCCTATCCCTTCCTAAACTAGTATAGCGGCCATTAGATTGGGGAATCTACCTATCATGAGTTACAGCCGAAACTGTGGTATATCACGGATTATACGGGTAGCCATATAAACAGTGGGATCATCAAACTTGCCTTGAGATCCTTTCCCACAGATCATCTATAAATCATTTACCTAAGAGTGGGGTGTTCCTGCCAAAAAACAAACAGATCCCTAATTATCTTATTCCTTCCTGACAACCACAATGGACGCATGTGTCAACTTGAGAGGGGTTCCATTCATCACAGTAGACGCATATCCATCGAGGCATGGGAACTGCTACTGGTTGCCCCCAGGACTTAAAGATTTGATCTACTTTTTACTGACTAATGACACAATTTCTAAATTCCTAAGATAACCCACTATTCCCAATCCATCCCCCCAGAAATTACACCCTCCACATCATTACACATAACCTATAGAATATTTGTCGCATCCTAATTTGTCCTATGAAACATAACACCCCCTGTACAAATAAAAACATTAGAGACAGTCAGTGGTCAGAAAGAGTAGGAAGATACACACATCTGTTGCTTTCACCTATAGGAGCCACCATTTCCCATAGAGCTCTGATTGCCCACAGGTACTTGGTTTCCCCAAGTCTTAAAGATTTGATGTACTTTTTTCTGACTAATGACACAATTTCTACATTCAAAACAACACACACCATTCCCCATCCAAGCCCCACAGAAATGACACCCTTTATAACATCATGTTTAGCCGATATAATATTTGTTAGTCCATATTTTGTCCTATCAAACATAGTATTTATTCCCATATTTCCTATATTGCAAAATATCCGCACTTACAATGATCTCCCAACGCTACATATCTCTTCCTCTAATAATAACCTTTCATAAGGAAGCCCTTTAAAAAACATAATAACAGTCAGTGGTCAGAAAAAATAGGAGTATACTCAATTCCGTTGTTTTCACCTATAGGGGCCACCATTTTCCATAGAACTCTGATTGTGCACAAGTACTTGGTTGCCCCCAGGACTTAAAGATTTGATCTACTTTTTTCTGACTAATGACACAATTTCTACATTCCTAACATAACCCACTATTCCCAATCCATCCCCCCAGAAATTACACCCTCCACATCATTACTCATAACCTATAGAATATTTTTCTCATCCTAATTTGTCCTATTAAACATAACACCCCCTGTACAAATAAAAACTTTAAAAACAGTCAGTGGTTAGAAAAAATAGGAAGATACACATGTCTGTCGTTTTCACCTATATCAGCCACCATTTCCCATAGAGCTCTGATTGCCCACAGGTACTTGGTTGCCCCAAAGACATAAAGATATGATCTACTTTCTTCTGGCTTCTACATTCAAAACATAGCCCACAATTCCCATCCCCCCAGAAATTACACCATCCAGATCATTACTCATAATCTATAGAATATTTGTCACATCCTAATTTGTCCTATTAAACATAACACCCCTGTACAAATGTAAACATTAAAAACAGTCAGTGGACAGAAGAAAACGGAAGTGTTAGAGTGATCTCCATCAACCTTAAGTTCCTTTTGTTGATAACAGAATTTGTCCAGGATTCAATCAAATTCACAAAAATGACAGATCGGCAGAGATTTCACATACAATGGTTTGATGTACAGAAATCTAAAATGGCTGTGAACGGAGCCTTTATTTATAGGTTCACGCTTTCACTTAACACACATTAACCAATGCCATGTATACAAATGCATGCATTCAAAAATACTTCTATATAAGGTAATGACTTTCTTCCTAGAATCCTTTCAAACACATCAACTATTTATTAGTTTGGATTGCTAGATGACGTCATCTTAATTACATGTATTCAAATGATGGGGAAAGGGAATGGAAATCTTAAAACATATCTTATACATATCTCATACATATCTAATTGAATATAATGCAGTTTTTTTGATAATTTATACAATTTATCCAAATTACTCTAATAGCATCCAACGATTCTAGCCCTATGGGACCCGATATCCTCTGAAGGTGAAAACTTGGATCCTCCTATCCCTTCCTAAACTAGTATAGTGGCCATTAGATTGGGGAATCTACCTATCATGAGTTACAGCCGAAACTATGGTATATCACGGATTATACGGGTAGTCATATAAACAGTGGGATCATCAAACTTGCCTTGAGATCCTTTCCCACAGATCATCTATAAATCATTTACCTAAGAGTGGGGTGTTCCTGCCCAAAAAAAACAGATCCCTAATTATCTTATTCCTTCCTGACAACCACAATGGACGCATATGTCAACTTGAGAGGGGTTCCATTCATCACAGTAGAAGCATATCCATCGAGGCATGGGAACTGCTACTGGTTGCCCCCAGGACTTAAAGATTTGATCTACTTTTTTCTGACTAATGACACAATTTCTAAATTCCTAACATAACCCACTATTCCCAATCCATCCCCCCAGAAATTACACCCTCCACATCATTACACATAACCTATAGAATATTTGTCTCATCCTAATTTGTCCTATGAAACATAACACCCCCTGTACAAATAAAAACATTAGAGACAGTCAGTGGTCAGAAAGAGTAGGAAGATACACACATCTGTTGCTTTCACCTATAGGAGCCACCCTTTCCCATAGAGCTCTGATTGCCCACAGGTACTTGGTTTCCCCAAGACTTAAAGATTTGATGTACTTTTTTCTGACTAATGACACAATTTCTACATTCAAAACATAACCCACGATTCCCAATCCATTCCACCAGAAATTACACCCTCCACATCATTACTCACAATCTATAGAATATTTGTCACATCCTAATTTGTCCTATTAAACATAACACCCCTGTACAAATGTAAACATTAAAAACAGTCAGTGGACAGAAGAAAACGGAAGTGTTAGAGTGATCTCCATCAACCTTAAGTTCCTTTTGTTGATAACAGAATTTGTCCAGGATTCAATCAAATTCACAAAAATGACAGATCGGCAGAGATTTCACATACAATGGTTTGATGTACAGAAATCTAAAATGGCTGTGAACGGAGCCTTTATTTATGGGTTCAAGCTTTCACTTAACACACATTAACCAATGCCATGTATACAAATGCATTCATTCAAAAATACTTCTATATAAGGTAATGACTTTCTTCCTAGAATCCTTTCAAACACATCAACTATTTATTAGTTTGGATTGCTAGATGACGTCATCTTAATTCCATGTATTCAAATGATGGGGAAAGGGAATGGAAATCTTAAAACATATCTTATACATATCTCATACATATCTAATTGAATATAATGCCGTTTTTTTGATAATTTATACAATTTATCCAAATTACTCTAATAGCATCCAACGATTCTAGCCCTATGGGACCCGATATCCTCTGAAGGTGAAAACTTGGATCCTCCTATCCCTTCCTAAACTAGTATAGTGGCCATTAGATTGGGGAATCTACCTATCATGAGTTACAGCCGAAACTGTGGTATATCACGGATTATACGGGTAGCCATATAAACAGTGGGATCATCAAACTTGCCTTGAGATCCTTTCCCACAGATCATCTATAAATCATTTACCTAAGAGTGGGGTGTTCCTGCCAAAAAAAAACAGATCCCTAATTATCTTATTCCTTCCTGACAACCACAATGGACGCATATGTCAACTTGAGAGGGGTTCCATTCATCACAGTAGACGCATATCCATCGAGGCATGGGAACTGCTACTGGTTGCCCCCAGGACTTAAAGATTTGATCTACTTTTTTCTGACTAATGACACAATTTCTAAATTCCTAACATAACCCACTATTCCCAATCCATCCCCCCAGAAATTACACCCTCCACATCATTACACATAACCTATAGAATATTTGTCTCATCCTAATTTGTCCTATGAAACATAACACCCCCTGTACAAATAAAAACATTAGAGACAGTCAGTGGTCAGAAAGAGTAGGAAGATACACACATCTGTTGCTTTCACCTATAGGAGCCACCATTTCCCATAGAGCTCTGATTGCCCACAGGTACTTGGTTTCCCCAAGACTTAAAGATTTGATGTACTTTTTTCTGACTAATGACACAATTTCTACATTCAAAACAACACACACCATTCCCCATCCAAGCCCCACAGAAATGACACCCTTTATAACATCATGTTTAGCCGATATAATATTTGTTAGTCCATATTTTGTCCTATCAAACATAGTATTTATTCCCATATTTCCTATATTGCAAAATATCCGCACTTACAATGATCTCCCAACGCTACATATCTCTTCCTCTATTAATAACCTTTCATAAGGAAGCCCTTTAAAAAAACATAATAACAGTCAGTGGTCAGAAAAAATAGGAGTATACTCAATTCCGTTGTTTTCACCTATAGGGGCCACCATTTTCACATAGAACTCTGATTGTGCACAAGTACTTGGTTGCCCCCAGGACTTAAAGATTTGATCTACTTTTTTCTGACTAATGACACAATTTCTACATTCCTAACATAACCCACTATTCCCAATCCATCCCCCCAGAAATTACACCCTCCACATCATTACTCATAACCTATAGAATATTTTTCTCATCCTAATTTGTCCTATTAAACATAACACCCCCTGTACAAATAAAAACTTTAAAAACAGTCAGTGGTTAGAAAAAATAGGAAGATACACATGTCTGTCGTTTTCACCTATATCAGCCACCATTTCCCATAGAGCTCTGATTGCCCACAGGTACTTGGTTGCCCCAAAGACATAAAGATATGATCTACTTTCTTCTGGCTTCTACATTCAAAACATAGCCCACAATTCCCATCCCCCCAGAAATTACACCATCCAGATCATTACTCATAATCTATAGAATATTTGTCACATCCTAATTTGTCCTATTAAACATAACACCCCTGTACAAATGTAAACATTAAAAACAGTCAGTGGACAGAAGAAAACGGAAGTGTTAGAGTGATCTCCATCAACCTTAAGTTCCTTTTGTTGATAACAGAATTTGTCCAGGATTCAATCAAATTCACAAAAATGACAGATCGGCAGAGATTTCACATACAATGGTTTGATGTACAGAAATCTAAAATGGCTGTGAACGGAGCCTTTATTTATAGGTTCACGCTTTCACTTAACACACATTAACCAATGCCATGTATACAAATGCATGCATTCAAAAATATTTCTATATAAGGTAATGACTTTCTTCCTAGAATCCTTTCAAACACATCAACTATTTATTAGTTTGGATTGCTAGATGACGTAATCTTAATTCCATGTATTCAAATGATGGGGAAAGGGAATGAAAATCTTAAAACATATCTTATACATATCTCATACATATCTAATTGAATATAATGCTGTTTTTTTGATAATTTATACAATTTATCCAAAATACTCTAATAGCATCCAACGATTCTAGCCCTATGGGACCCGATATCCTCTGAAGGTGAAAACTTGGATCCTCCTATCCCTTCCTAAACTAGTATAGTGGCCATTAGATTGGGGAATCTACCTATCATGAGTTACAGCCGAAACTGTGGTATATCACGGATTATACGGGTAGTCATATAAACAGTGGGATCATCAAACTTGCCTTGAGATCCTTTCCCACAGATCATCTATAAATCATTTACCTAAGAGTGGGGTGTTCCTGCCCAAAAAAAACAGATCCCTAATTATCATATTCCTTCCTGACAACCACAATGGACGCATATGTCAACTTGAGAGGGGTTCCATTCATCACAGTAGAAGCATATCCATCGAGGCATGGGAACTGCTACTGGTTGCCCCCAGGACTTAAAGATTTGATCTACTTTTTTCTGACTAATGACACAATTTCTAAATTCCTAACATAACCCACTATTCCCAATCCATCCCCCCAGAAATTACACCCTCCACATCATTACACATAACCTATAGAATATTTGTCTCATCCTAATTTGTCCTATGAAACATAACACCCCCTGTACAAATAAAAACATTAGAGACAGTCAGTGGTCAGAAAGAGTAGGAAGATACACACATCTGTTGCTTTCACCTATAGGAGCCACCATTTCCCATAGAGCTCTGATTGCCCACAGGTACTTGGTTTCCCCAAGACTTAAAGATTTGATGTACTTTTTTCTGACTAATGACACAATTTCTACTTTCAAAACAACACACACCATTCCCCATCCAAGCCCCACAGAAATTACACCCTTTATAACATCATGTTTAGCCGATATAATATTTGTTAGTCCATATTTTGTCCTATCAAACATAGTATTTATTCCCATATTTCCTATATTGCAAAATATCCGCACTTACAATGATCTCCCAACGCTACATATCTCTTCCTCTATTAATAACCTTTCATAAGGAAGCCCTTTAAAAAAACATAATAACAGTCAGTGGTCAGAAAAAATAGGAGTATACTCAATTCCGTTGTTTTCACCTATAGGGGCCACCATTTTCCATAGAACTCTGATTGTGCACAAGTACTTGGTTGCCCCCAGGACTTAAAGATTTGATCTACTTTTTTCTGACTAATGACACAATTTCTACATTCCTAACATAACCCACTATTCCCAATCCATCCCCCCAGAAATTACACCCTCCACATCATTACTCATAACCTATAGAATATTTTTCTCATCCTAATTTGTCCTATTAAACATAACACCCCCTGTACAAATAAAAACTTTAAAAACAGTCAGTGGTTAGAAAAAATAGGAAGATACACATGTCTGTCGTTTTCACCTATATCAGCCACCATTTCCCATAGAGCTCTGATTGCCCACAGGTACTTGGTTGCCCCAAAGACATAAAGATATGATCTACTTTCTTCTGGCTTCTACATTCAAAACATAGCCCACAATTCCCATCCCCCCAGAAATTACACCATCCAGATCATTACTCACAATCTATAGAATATTTGTCACATCCTAATTTGTCCTATTAAACATAACACCCCTGTACAAATGTAAACATTAAAAACAGTCAGTGGACAGAAGAAAACGGAAGTGTTAGGCCTCATGCACACGACCGTAGCCCGACCGTAGCCGTGTGCACGCCCGTGATTTTCGTGTCGGCCGGCTGCGGACTGTCAGCGGACTGTCAGCCGCAAGCCGCCCGCACATGCACATGGCCGGGCCATTGTTTTCAATGAGCCCGGACCGCAACTCCGGACCATAATAGGACATGTCCGTACTTTCTGCGGTCCGGGTTCCCGGGCCGTGCACGGACCGCAAAAACTACGGTCGTGTGCACGGCCCCATAGAAAAGAATGGGTCCGCAATTCTCCCGTGGATTTGCGGGGGAATTGCGGACGCAAAAACACGGTCGTGTGCATGAGGCCTTAGAGTGATCTCCATCAACCTTAAGTTCCTTTTGTTGATAACAGAATTTGTCCAGGATTCAATCAAATTCACAAAAATGACAGATCGGCAGAGATTTCACATACAATGGTTTGATGTACAGAAATCTAAAATGGCTGTGAACGGAGCCTTTATTTATGGGTTCAAGCTTTCACTTAACACACATTAACCAATGCCATGTATACAAATGCATTCATTCAAAAATACTTCTATATAAGGTAATGACTTTCTTCCTAGAATCCTTTCAAACACATCAACTATTTATTAGTTTGGATTGCTAGATGACGTCATCTTAATTCCATGTATTCAAATGATGGGGAAAGGGAATGGAAATCTTAAAACATATCTTATACATATCTCATACATATCTAATTGAATATAATGCCGTTTTTTTGATAATTTATACAATTTATCCAAATTACTCTAATAGCATCCAACGATTCTATCCCTATGGGACCCGATATCCTCTGAAGGTGAAAACTTGGATCCTCCTATCCCTTCCTAAACTAGTATAGTGGCCATTAGATTGGAGAATCTACCTATCATGAGTTACAGCCGAAACTGTGGTATATCACGGATTATACGGGTAGCCATATAAACAGTGGGATCATCAAACTTGCCTTGAGATCCTTTCCCACAGATCATCTATAAATCATTTACCTAAGAGTGGGGTGTTCCTGCCAAAAAAAAACAGATCCCTAATTATCTTATTCCTTCCTGACAACCACAATGGACGCATATGTCAACTTGAGAGGGGTTCCATTCATCACAGTAGACGCATATCCATCGAGGCATGGGAACTGCTACTGGTTGCCCCCAGGACTTAAAGATTTGATCTACTTTTTTCTGACTAATGACACAATTTCTAAATTCCTAACATAACCCACTATTCCCAATCCATCCCCCCAGAAATTACACCCTCCACATCATTACACATAACCTATAGAATATTTGTCTCATCCTAATTTGTCCTATGAAACATAACACCCCCTGTACAAATAAAAACATTAGAGACAGTCAGTGGTCAGAAAGAGTAGGAAGATACACACATCTGTTGCTTTCACCTATAGGAGCCACCATTTCCCATAGAGCTCTGATTGCCCACAGGTACTTGGTTTCCCCAAGACTTAAAGATTTGATGTACTTTTTTCTGACTAATGACACAATTTCTACATTCAAAACAACACACACCATTCCCCATCCAAGCCCCACAGAAATGACACCCTTTATAACATCATGTTTAGCCGATATAATATTTGTTAGTCCATATTTTGTCCTATCAAACATAGTATTTATTCCCATATTTCCTATATTGCAAAATATCCGCACTTACAATGATCTCCCAACGCTACATATCTCTTCCTCTATTAATAACCTTTCATAAGGAAGCCCTTTAAAAAAACATATAAACAGTCAGTGGTCAGAAAAAATAGGAGTATACTCAATTCCGTTGTTTTCACCTATAGGGGCCACCATTTTCCATAGAACTCTGATTGTGCACAAGTACTTGGTTGCCCCCAGGACTTAAAGATTTGATCTACTTTTTTCTGACTAATGACACAATTTCTACATTCCTAACATAACCCACTATTCCCAATCCATCCCCCCAGAAATTACACCCTCCACATCATTACTCATAACCTATAGAATATTTTTCTCATCCTAATTTGTCCTATTAAACATAACACCCCCTGTACAAATAAAAACTTTAAAAACAGTCAGTGGTTAGAAAAAATAGGAAGATACACATGTCTGTCGTTTTCACCTATATCAGCCACCATTTCCCATAGAGCTCTGATTGCCCACAGGTACTTGGTTGCCCCAAAGACATAAAGATATGATCTACTTTCTTCTGGCTTCTACATTCAAAACATAGCCCACAATTCCCATCCCCCCAGAAATTACACCATCCAGATCATTACTCACAATCTATAGAATATTTGTCACATCCTAATTTGTCCTATTAAACATAACACCCCTGTACAAATGTAAACATTAAAAACAGTCAGTGGACAGAAGAAAACGGAAGTGTTAGAGTGATCTCCATCAACCTTAAGTTCCTTTTGTTGATAACAGAATTTGTCCAGGATTCAATCAAATTCACAAAAATGACAGATCGGCAGAGATTTCACATACAATGGTTTGATGTACAGAAATCTAAAATGGCTGTGAACGGAGCCTTTATTTATAGGTTCACGCTTTCACTTAACACACATTAACCAATGCCATGTATACAAATGCATGCATTCAAAAATACTTCTATATAAGGTAATGACTTTCTTCCTAGAATCCTTTCAAACACATCAACTATTTATTAGTTTGGATTGCTAGATGACGTCATCTTAATTCCATGTATTCAAATGATGGGGAAAGGGAATGGAAATCTTAAAACATATCTTATACATATCTCATACATATCTAATTGAATATAATGCCGTTTTTTTGATAATTTATACAATTTATCCAAATTACTCTAATAGCATCCAACGATTCTAGCCCTATGGGACCCGATATCCTCTGAAGGTGAAAACTTGGATCCTCCTATCCCTTCCTAAACTAGTATAGTGGCCATTAGATTGGGGAATCTACCTATCATGAGTTACAGCCGAAACTGTGGTATATCACGGATTATACGGCTAGCCATATAAACAGTGGGATCATCAAACTTGCCTTGAGATCCTTTCCCACAGATCATCTATAAATCATTTACCTAAGAGTGGGGTGTTCCTGCCAAAAAAAAACAGATCCCTAATTATCTTATTCCTTCCTGACAACCACAATGGACGCATATGTCAACTTGAGAGGGGTTCCATTCATCACAGTAGACGCATATCCATCGAGGCATGCGAACTGCTACTGGTTGCCCCCAGGACTTAAAGATTTGATCTACTTTTTTCGGACTAATGACACAATTTCTAAATTCCTAAGATAACCCACTATTCCCAATCCATCCCCCCAGAAATTCCACCCTCCACATCATTACACATAACCTATAGAATATTTGTCTCATCCTAATTTGTCCTATGAAACATAACACCCCCTGTACAAATAAAAACATTAGAGACAGTCAGTGGTCAGAAAGAGTAGGAAGATACACACATCTGTTGCTTTCACCTATAGCAGCCACCATTTCCCATAGAGCTCTGATTGCCCACAGGTACTTGGTTTCCCCAAGACTTAAAGATTTGATGTACTTTTTTCTGACTAATGACACAATTTCTACATTCAAAACAACACACACCATTCCCCATCCAAGCCCCACAGAAATGACACCCTTTATAACATCATGTTTAGCCGATATAATATTTGTTAGTCCATATTTTGTCCTATCAAACATAGTATTTATTCCCATATTTCCTATATTGCAAAATATCCGCACTTACAATGATCTCCCAACGCTACATATCTCTTCCTCTATTAATAACCTTTCATAAGGAAGCCCTTTAAAAAAACATAATAACAGTCAGTGGTCAGAAAAAATAGGAGTATACTCAATTCCGTTGTTTTCACCTATAGGGGCCACCATTTTCCATAGAACTCTGATTGTGCACAAGTACTTGGTTGCCCCCAGGACTTAAAGATTTGATCTACTTTTTTCTGACTAATGACACAATTTCTACATTCCTAACATAACCCACTATTCCCAATCCATCCCCCCAGAAATTACACCCTCCACATCATTACTCATAACCTATAGAATATTTTTCTCATCCTAATTTGTCCTATTAAACATAACACCCCCTGTACAAATAAAAACTTTAAAAACAGTCAGTGGTTAGAAAAAATAGGAAGATACACATGTCTGTCGTTTTCACCTATATCAGCCACCATTTCCCATAGAGCTCTGATTGCCCACAGGTACTTGGTTGCCCCAAAGACATAAAGATATGATCTACTTTCTTCTGGCTTCTACATTCAAAACATAGCCCACAATTCCCATCCCCCCAGAAATTACACCATCCAGATCATTACTCATAATCTATAGAATATTTGTCACATCCTAATTTGTCCTATTAAACATAACACCCCTGTACAAATGTAAACATTAAAAACAGTCAGTGGACAGAAGAAAACGGAAGTGTTAGAGTGATCTCCATCAACCTTAAGTTCCTTTTGTTGATAACAGAATTTGTCCAGGATTCAATCAAATTCACAAAAATGACAGATCGGCAGAGATTTCACATACAATGGTTTGATGTACAGAAATCTAAAATGGCTGTGAACGGAGCCTTTATTTATAGGTTCACGCTTTCACTTAACACACATTAACCAATGCCATGTATACAAATGCATGCATTCAAAAATACTTCTATATAAGGTAATGACTTTCTTCCTAGAATCCTTTCAAACACATCAACTATTTATTAGTTTGGATTGCTAGATGACGTCATCTTAATTCCATGTATTCAAATGATGGGGAAAGGGAATGGAAATCTTAAAACATATCTTATACATATCTCATACATATCTAATTGAATATAATGCCGTTTTTTTGATAATTTATACAATTTATCCAAATTACTCTAATAGCATCCAACGATTCTATCCCTATGGGACCCGATATCCTCTGAAGGTGAAAACTTGGATCCTCCTATCCCTTCCTAAACTAGTATAGTGGCCATTAGATTGGGGAATCTACCTATCATGAGTTACAGCCGAAACTGTGGTATATCACGGATTATACGGGTAGCCATATAAACAGTGGGATCATCAAACTTGCCTTGAGATCCTTTCCCACAGATCATCTATAAATCATTTACCTAAGAGTGGGGTGTTCCTGCCAAAAAAAACCAGATCCCTAATTATCTTATTCCTTCCTGACAACCACAATGGACGCATATGTCAACTTGAGAGGGGTTCCATTCATCACAGTAGACGCATATCCATCGAGGCATGGGAACTGCTACTGGTTGCCCCCAGGACTTAAAGATTTGATCTACTTTTTTCTGACTAATGACACAATTTCTAAATTCCTAACATAACCCACTATTCCCAATCCATCCCCCCAGAAATTACACCCTCCACATCATTACACATAACCTATAGAATATTTGTCTCATCCTAATTTGTCCTATGAAACATAACACCCCCTGTACAAATAAAAACATTAGAGACAGTCAGTGGTCAGAAAGAGTAGGAAGATACACACATCTGTTGCTTTCACCTATAGGAGCCACCATTTCCCATAGAGCTCTGATTGCCCACAGGTACTTGGTTTCCCCAAGTCTTAAAGATTTGATGTACTTTTTTCTGACTAATGACACAATTTCTACATTCAAAACAACACACACCATTCCCCATCCAAGCCCCACAGAAATGACACCCTTTATAACATCATGTTTAGTCAATATAATATTTGTTAGTCCATATTTTGTCCTATCAAACATAGTATTTATTCCCATATTTCCTATATTGCAAAATATCCGCACTTACAATGATCTCCCAACGCTACATATCTCTTCCTCTATTAATAACCTTTCATAAGGAAGCCCTTTAAAAAAACATAATAACAGTCAGTGGTCAGAAAAAATAGGAGTATACTCAATTCCGTTGTTTTCACCTATAGGGGCCACCATTTTCCATAGAACTCTGATTGTGCACAAGTACTTGGTTGCCCCCAGGACTTAAAGATTTGATCTACTTTTTTCTGACTAATGACACAATTTCTACATTCCTAACATAACCCACTATTCCCAATCCATCCCCCCAGAAATTACACCCTCCACATCATTACTCATAACCTATAGAATATTTTTCTCATCCTAATTTGTCCTATTAAACATAACACCCCCTGTACAAATAAAAACTTTAAAAACAGTCAGTGGTTAGAAAAAATAGGAAGATACACATGTCTGTCATTTTCACCTATATCAGCCACCATTTCCCATAGAGCTCTGATTGCCCACAGGTACTTGGTTGCCCCAAAGACATAAAGATATGATCTACTTTCTTCTGGCTTCTACATTCAAAACATAGCCCACAATTCCCATCCCCCCAGAAATTACACCATCCAGATCATTACTCATAATCTATAGAATATTTGTCACATCCTAATTTGTCCTATTAAACATAACACCCCTGTACAAATGTAAACATTAAAAACAGTCAGTGGACAGAAGAAAACGGAAGTGTTAGAGTGATCTCCATCAACCTTAAAGGAACAGTGTCATGGCAAATAAATTTTTTTATATGTTAAAGATGTTAGTGCTTTAATAAAAACGTTTTTATTCATTTGTGTGTTTGTGTTTTACTTTTTCTTATTTTTACACTTTTTCTTCCCTATGGGGGCTGCCATTTTTTGTTCCATTTCTGTGTGTGTCGATTAACGACACACACAGACATGGAGTACGGCAGCCACAGTCCCATAGGGACTGTGAACGGCTCCCGTCCCATTCACGTCCGTGTACTGCGTCTGTGTGGGAACTGCGCATGCGCCGCTCCCACACAGTCCTATTCGAAATTGGCGCCGTCCGGCGCCATTTTCCTGTGGACCGGAAGTCGCGGCCGGACTGTAATATTACTACTTCCGGTCGCGGCTTCCGGACTTGTGCACATGGAACAGCGGCAGCAAAGGGAGCGGACGGGCCGGAGGGAGCTGCGGCGGCAGGAGCAGGTAAGACATTTCAATGTATGTTAGTGTTTGTGTGTGTTTACTACTGTATGTAAACCTACTACACTGTGGGTTACCTCAAAAAATGGCGACACACAGTGTAGGAGGTTAAACCTTTCAAACCCCTCGTTTATCCCGGCACTAGCCAGGATAAAGGAGGGGGGGATGCTGAGAGCTCACTAGAGCGAGGGCTTTTAACCCAATGTTGCAATGCTGCAATTTTGGGAACTAGCTCCATCTAGTGACCAAAAATGGGTAGTATTATAAATTAGAATTAATTTATAATATTTCCTGACTATTTCCTGACTCGTGAAAAAAATAAAAAAAATTTGAACCATGTTTAATCACCCACACACTAAATGTTTAATTTTTAAAAAAAAAACATGTTTTTCTGGCAACACCATGCCTTTAAGTTCCTTTTGTTGATAACAGAATTTGTCCAGGATTCAATCAAATTCACAAAAATGACAGATCGGCAGAGATTTCACATACAATGGTTTGATGTACAGAAATCTAAAATGGCTGTGAACGGAGCCTTTATTTATAGGTTCACGCTTTCACTTAACACACATTAACCAATGCCATGTATACAAATGCATGCATTCAAAAATACTTCTATATAAGGTAATGACTTTCTTCCTAGAATCCTTTCAAACACATCAACTATTTATTAGTTTGGATTGCTAGATGACGTCATCTTAATTCCATGTATTCAAATGATGGGGAAAGGGAATGGAAATCTTAAAACATATCTTATACATATCTCATACATATCTAATTGAATATAATGCCGTTTTTTTGATAATTTATACAATTTATCCAAATTACTCTAATAGCATCCAACGATTCTATCCCTATGGGACCCGATATCCTCTGAAGGTGAAAACTTGGATCCTCCTATCCCTTCCTAAACTAGTATAGTGGCCATTAGATTGGGGAATCTACCTATCATGAGTTACAGCCGAAACTGTGGTATATCACGGATTATACGGGTAGCCATATAAACAGTGGGATCATCAAACTTGCCTTGAGATCCTTTCCCACAGATCATCTATAAATCATTTACCTAAGAGTGGGGTGTTCCTGCCAAAAAAAAACAGATCCCTAATTATCTTATTCCTTCCTGACAACCACAATGGACGCATATGTCAACTTGAGAGGGGTTCCATTCATCACAGTAGACGCATATCCATCGAGGCATGGGAACTGCTACTGGTTGCCCCCAGGACTTAAAGATTTGATCTACTTTTTTCTGACTAATGACACAATTTCTAAATTCCTAACATAACCCACTATTCCCAATCCATCCCCCCAGAAATTACACCCTCCACATCGTTACACATAACCTATAGAATATTTGTCTCATCCTAATTTGTCCTATGAAACATAACACCCCCTGTACAAATAAAAACATTAGAGACAGTCAGTGGTCAGAAAGAGTAGGAAGATACACACATCTGTTGCTTTCACCTATAGGAGCCACCATTTCCCATAGAGCTCTGATTGCCCACAGGTACTTGGTTTCCCCAAGTCTTAAAGATTTGATGTACTTTTTTCTGACTAATGACACAATTTCTACATTCAAAACAACACACACCATTCCCCATCCAAGCCCCACAGAAATGACACCCTTTATAACATCATGTTTAGTCGATATAATATTTGTTAGTCCATATTTTGTCCTATCAAACATAGTATTTATTCCCATATTTCCTATATTGCAAAATATCCGCACTTACAATGATCTCCCAACGCTACATATCTCTTCCTCTATTAATAACCTTTCATAAGGAAGCCCTTTAAAAAAACATAATAACAGTCAGTGGTCAGAAAAAATAGGAGTATACTCAATTCCGTTGTTTTCACCTATAGGGGCCACCATTTTCCATAGAACTCTGATTGTGCACAAGTACTTGGTTGCCCCCAGGACTTAAAGATTTGATCTACTTTTTTCTGACTAATGACACAATTTCTACATTCCTAACATAACCCACTATTCCCAATCCATCCCCCCAGAAATTACACCCTCCACATCATTACTCATAACCTATAGAATATTTTTCTCATCCTAATTTGTCCTATTAAACATAACACCCCCTGTACAAATAAAAACTTTAAAAATAGTCAGTGGTTAGAAAAAATAGGAAGATACACATATCTGTCGTTTTCACCTATATCAGCCACCATTTCCCATAGAGCTCTGATTGCCCACAGGTACTTGGTTGCCCCAAAGACATAAAGATATGATCTACTTTCTTCTGGCTTCTACATTCAAAACATAGCCCACAATTCCCATCCCCCCAGAAATTACACCATCCAGATCATTACTCACAATCTATAGAATATTTGTCACATCCTAATTTGTCCTATTAAACATAACACCCCTGTACAAATGTAAACATTAAAAACAGTCAGTGGACAGAAGAAAACGGAAGTGTTAGAGTGATCTCCATCAACCTTAAGTTCATTTTGTTGATAACAGAATTTGTCCAGGATTCAATCAAATTCACAAAAATGACAGATCGGCAGAGATTTCACATACAATGGTTTGATGTACAGAAATCTAAAATGGCTGTGAACGGAGCCTTTATTTATAGGTTCACGCTTTCACTTAACACACATGAACCAATGCCATGTATACAAATGCATGCATTCAAAAATACTTCTATATAAGGTAATGACTTTCTTCCTAGAATCCTTTCAAACACATCAACTATTTATTAGTTTGGATTGCTAGATGACGTCATCTTAATTCCATGTATTCAAATGATGGGGAAAGGGAATGGAAATCTTAAAACATATCTTATACATATCTCATACATATCTAATTGAATATAATGCCGTTTTTTTGATAATTTATACAATTTATCCAAATTACTCTAATAGCATCCAACGATTCTAGCCCTATGGGACCCGATATCCTCTGAAGGTGAAAACTTGGATCCTCCTATCCCTTCCTAAACTAGTATAGCGGCCATTAGATTGGGGAATCTACCTATCATGAGTTACAGCCGAAACTGTGGTATATCACGGATTATACGGGTAGCCATATAAACAGTGGGATCATCAAACTTGCCTTGAGATCCTTTCCCACAGATCATCTATAAATCATTTACCTAAGAGTGGGGTGTTCCTGCCAAAAAAAAAACAGATCCCTAATTATCTTATTCCTTCCTGACAACCACAATGGACGCATATGTCAACTTGAGAGGGGTTCCATTCATCACAGTAGACGCATATCCATCGAGGCATGGGAACTGCTACTGGTTGCCCCCAGGACTTAAAGATTTGATCTACTTTTTTCTGACTAATGACACGATTTCTAAATTCCTAACATAACCCACTATTCCCAATCCATCCCCCCAGAAATTACACCCTCCACATCATTACACATAACCTATAGAATATTTGTCTCATCCTAATTTGTCCTATGAAACATAACACCCCCTGTACAAATAAAAACATTAGAGACAGTCAGTGGTCAGAAAGAGTAGGAAGATACACACATCTGTTGCTTTCACCTATAGGAACCACCATTTCCCATAGAGCTCTGATTGCCCACAGGTACTTGGTTTCCCCAAGACTTAAAGATTTGATGTACTTTTTTCTGACTAATGACACAATTTCTACATTCAAAACAACACACACCATTCCCCATCCAAGCCCCACAGAAATGACACCCTTTATAACATCATGTTTAGCCGATATAATATTTGTTAGTCGATATTTTGTCCTATCAAACATAGTATTTATTCCCATATTTCCTATATTGCAAAATATCCGCACTTACAATGATCTCCCAACGCTACATATCTCTTCCTCTATTAATAACCTTTCATAAGGAAGCCCTTTAAAAAAACATAATAACAGTCAGTGGTCAGAAAAAATAGGAGTATACTCAATTCCGTTGTTTTCACCTATAGGGGCCACCATTTTCCATAGAACTCTGATTGTGCACAAGCACTTGGTGGCCCCCAGGACTTAAAGATTTGATCTACTTTTTTCTGACTAATGACATAATTTCTACATTCCTAACATAACCCACTATTCCCAATCCATCCCCCCAGAAATTACACCCTCCACATCATTACTCATAACCTATAGAATATTTTTCTCATCCTAATTTGTCCTATTAAACATAACACCCCCTGTACAAATAAAAACTTTAAAAACAGTCAGTGGTTAGAAAAAATAGGAAGATACACATGTCTGTCGTTTTCACCTATATCAGCCACCATTTCCCATAGAGCTCTGATTGCCCACAGGTACTTGGTTGCCCCAAAGACATAAAGATATGATCTACTTTCTTCTGGCTTCTACATTCAAAACATAGCCCACAATTCCCATCCCCCCAGAAATTACACCATCCAGATCATTACTCATAATCTATAGAATATTTGTCACATCCTAATTTGTCCTATTAAACATAACACCCCTGTACAAATGTAAACATTAAAAACAGTCAGTGGACAGAAGAAAACGGAAGTGTTAGAGTGATCTCCATCAACCTTAAGTTCCTTTTGTTGATAACAGAATTTGTCCAGGATTCAATCAAATTCACAAAAATGACAGATCGGCAGAAATTTCACATACAATAGTTTGATGTACAGAAATCTAAAATGGCTGTGAACGGAGCCTTTATTTATAGGTTCACGCTTTCACTTAACACACATTAACCAATGCCATGTATACAAATGCATGCATTCAAAAATACTTCTATATAAGGTAATGACTTTCTTCCTAGAATCCTTTCAAACACATCAACTATTTATTAGTTTGGATTGCTAGATGACGTCATCTTAATTCCATGTATTCAAATGATGGGGAAAGGGAATGGAAATCTTAAAACATATCTTATACATATCTCATACATATCTAATTGAATATAATGCCGTTTTTTTGATAATTTATACAATTTATCCAAATTACTCTAATAGCATCCAACGATTCTATCCCTATGGGACCCGATATCCTCTGAAGGAGAAAACTTGGATCCTCCTATCCCTTCCTAAACTAGTATAGTGGCCATTAGATTGGGGAATCTACCTATCATGAGTTACAGCCGAAACTGTGGTATATCACGGATTATACGGGTAGCCATATAAACAGTGGGATCATCAAACTTGCCTTGAGATCCTTTCCCACAGATCATCTATAAATCATTTACCTAAGAGTGGGGTGTTCCTGCCAAAAAAAAACAGATCCCTAATTATCTTATTCCTTCCTGACAACCACAATGGACGCATATGTCAACTTGAGAGGGGTTCCATTCATCACAATAGACGCATATCCATCGAGGCATGGGAACTGCTACTGGTTGCCTCCAGGACTTAAAGATTTGATCTACTTTTTTCTGACTAATGACACAATTTCTAAGTTCCTAAAATAACCCACTATTCCCAATCCATCCCCCCAGAAATTACACCCTCCACATCATTACACATAACCTATAGAATATTTGTCTCATCCTAATTTGTCCTATGAAACATAACACCCCCTGTACAAAAAAAAAACATTAGAGACAGTCAGTGGTCAGAAAGAGTAGGAAGATACACACATCTGTTGCTTTCACCTATAGGAGCCACCATTTCCCATAGAGCTCTGATTGCCCACAGGTACTTGGTTTCCCCAAGACTTAAAGATTTGATGTACTTTTTTCTGACTAATGACACAATTTCTACATTCAAAACAACACACACCATTCCCCATCCAAGCCCCACAGAAATGACACCCTTTATAACATCATGTTTAGCCGATATAATATTTGTTAGTCCATATTTTGTCCTATCAAACATAGTATTTATTCCCATATTTCCTATATTGCAAAATATCCGCACTTACAATGATCTCCCAACGCTACATATCTCTTCCTCTATTAATAACCTTTCATAAGGAAGCCCTTTAAAAAAACATAATAACAGTCAGTGGTCAGAAAAAATAGGAGTATACTCAATTCCGTTGTTTTCACCTATAGGGGCCACCATTTTCCATAGAACTCTGATTGTGCACAAGTACTTGGTTGCCCCCAGGACTTAAAGATTTGATCTACTTTTTTCTGACAAATGACACAATTTCTACATTCCTAACATAACCCACTATTCCCAATCCATCCCCCCAGAAATTACACCCTCCACATCATTACTCATAACCTATAGAATATTTTTCTCATCCTAATTTGTCCTATTAAACATAACACCCCCTGTACAAATAAAAACTTTAAAAACAGTCAGTGGTTAGAAAAAATAGGAAGATACACATGTCTGTCGTTTTCACCTATATCAGCCACCATTTCCCATAGAGCTCTGATTGCCCACAGGTACTTGGTTGCCCCAAAGACATAAAGATATGATCTACTTTCTTCTGGCTTCTACATTCAAAACATAGCCCACAATTCCCATCCCCCCAGAAATTACACCATCCAGATCATTACTCACAATCTATAGAATATTTGTCACATCCTAATTTGTGCTAACACCCCTGTACAAATGTAAACATTAAAAACAGTCAGTGGACAGAAGAAAACGGAAGTGTTAGAGTGATCTCCATCAACCTTAAGTTCCTTTTGTTGATAACAGAATTTGTCCAGGATTCAATCAAATTCACAAAAATGACAGATCGGCAGAGATTTCACATACAATGGTTTGATGTACAGAAATCTAAAATGGCTGTGAACGGAGCCTTTATTTATAGGTTCACGCTTTCACTTAACACACATTAACCAATGCCATGTATACAAATGCATGCATTCAAAAATACTTCTATATAAGGTAATGACTTTCTTCCTAGAATCCTTTCAAACACATCAACTATTTATTAGTTTGGATTGCTAGATGACGTCATCTTAATTCCATGTATTCAAATGATGGGGAAAGGGAATAGAAATCTTAAAACATATCTTATACATATCTCATACATATCTAATTGAATATAATGCCGTTTTTTTGATAATTTATACAATTTATCCAAATTACTCTAATAGCATCCAACGATTCTAGCCCTATGGGACCCGATATCCTCTGAAGGTGAAAACTTGGATCCTCCTATCCCTTCCTAAACTAGTATAGCGGCCATTAGATTGGGGAATCTACCTATCATGAGTTACAGCCGAAACTGTGGTATATCACGGATTATACGGGTAGCCATATAAACAGTGGGATCATCAAACTTGCCTTGAGATCCTTTCCCACAGATCATCTATAAATCATTTACCTAAGAGTGGGGTGTTCCTGCCAAAAAAAAAACAGATCCCTAATTATCTTATTCCTTCCTGACAACCACAATGGACGCATATGTCAACTTGAGAGGGGTTCCATTCATCACAGTAGACGCATATCCATCGAGGCATGGGAACTGCTACTGGTTGCCCCCAGGACTTAAAGATTTGATCTACTTTTTTCTGACTAATGACACGATTTCTAAATTCCTAACATAACCCACTATTCCCAATCCATCCCCCCAGAAATTACACCCTCCACATCATTACACATAACCTATAGAATATTTGTCTCATCCTAATTTGTCCTATGAAACATAACACCCCCTGTACAAATAAAAACATTAGAGACAGTCAGTGGTCAGAAAGAGTAGGAAGATACACACATCTGTTGCTTTCACCTATAGGAACCACCATTTCCCATAGAGCTCTGATTGCCCACAGGTACTTGGTTTCCCCAAGACTTAAAGATTTGATGTACTTTTTTCTGACTAATGACACAATTTCTACATTCAAAACAACACACACCATTCCCCATCCAAGCCCCACAGAAATGACACCCTTTATAACATCATGTTTAGCCGATATAATATTTGTTAGTCGATATTTTGTCCTATCAAACATAGTATTTATTCCCATATTTCCTATATTGCAAAATATCCGCACTTACAATGATCTCCCAACGCTACATATCTCTTCCTCTATTAATAACCTTTCATAAGGAAGCCCTTTAAAAAAACATAATAACAGTCAGTGGTCAGAAAAAATAGGAGTATACTCAATTCCGTTGTTTTCACCTATAGGGGCCACCATTTTCCATAGAACTCTGATTGTGCACAAGCACTTGGTGGCCCCCAGGACTTAAAGATTTGATCTACTTTTTTCTGACTAATGACATAATTTCTACATTCCTAACATAACCCACTATTCCCAATCCATCCCCCCAGAAATTACACCCTCCACATCATTACTCATAACCTATAGAATATTTTTCTCATCCTAATTTGTCCTATTAAACATAACACCCCCTGTACAAATAAAAACTTTAAAAACAGTCAGTGGTTAGAAAAAATAGGAAGATACACATGTCTGTCGTTTTCACCTATATCAGCCACCATTTCCCATAGAGCTCTGATTGCCCACAGGTACTTGGTTGCCCCAAAGACATAAAGATATGATCTACTTTCTTCTGGCTTCTACATTCAAAACATAGCCCACAATTCCCATCCCCCCAGAAATTACACCATCCAGATCATTACTCATAATCTATAGAATATTTGTCACATCCTAATTTGTCCTATTAAACATAACACCCCTGTACAAATGTAAACATTAAAAACAGTCAGTGGACAGAAGAAAACGGAAGTGTTAGAGTGATCTCCATCAACCTTAAGTTCCTTTTGTTGATAACAGAATTTGTCCAGGATTCAATCAAATTCACAAAAATGACAGATCGGCAGAAATTTCACATACAATAGTTTGATGTACAGAAATCTAAAATGGCTGTGAACGGAGCCTTTATTTATAGGTTCACGCTTTCACTTAACACACATTAACCAATGCCATGTATACAAATGCATGCATTCAAAAATACTTCTATATAAGGTAATGACTTTCTTCCTAGAATCCTTTCAAACACATCAACTATTTATTAGTTTGGATTGCTAGATGACGTCATCTTAATTCCATGTATTCAAATGATGGGGAAAGGGAATGGAAATCTTAAAACATATCTTATACATATCTCATACATATCTAATTGAATATAATGCCGTTTTTTTGATAATTTATACAATTTATCCAAATTACTCTAATAGCATCCAACGATTCTATCCCTATGGGACCCGATATCCTCTGAAGGAGAAAACTTGGATCCTCCTATCCCTTCCTAAACTAGTATAGTGGCCATTAGATTGGGGAATCTACCTATCATGAGTTACAGCCGAAACTGTGGTATATCACGGATTATACGGGTAGCCATATAAACAGTGGGATCATCAAACTTGCCTTGAGATCCTTTCCCACAGATCATCTATAAATCATTTACCTAAGAGTGGGGTGTTCCTGCCAAAAAAAAACAGATCCCTAATTATCTTATTCCTTCCTGACAACCACAATGGACGCATATGTCAACTTGAGAGGGGTTCCATTCATCACAATAGACGCATATCCATCGAGGCATGGGAACTGCTACTGGTTGCCTCCAGGACTTAAAGATTTGATCTACTTTTTTCTGACTAATGACACAATTTCTAAGTTCCTAAAATAACCCACTATTCCCAATCCATCCCCCCAGAAATTACACCCTCCACATCATTACACATAACCTATAGAATATTTGTCTCATCCTAATTTGTCCTATGAAACATAACACCCCCTGTACAAAAAAAAAACATTAGAGACAGTCAGTGGTCAGAAAGAGTAGGAAGATACACACATCTGTTGCTTTCACCTATAGGAGCCACCATTTCCCATAGAGCTCTGATTGCCCACAGGTACTTGGTTTCCCCAAGACTTAAAGATTTGATGTACTTTTTTCTGACTAATGACACAATTTCTACATTCAAAACAACACACACCATTCCCCATCCAAGCCCCACAGAAATGACACCCTTTATAACATCATGTTTAGCCGATATAATATTTGTTAGTCCATATTTTGTCCTATCAAACATAGTATTTATTCCCATATTTCCTATATTGCAAAATATCCGCACTTACAATGATCTCCCAACGCTACATATCTCTTCCTCTATTAATAACCTTTCATAAGGAAGCCCTTTAAAAAAACATAATAACAGTCAGTGGTCAGAAAAAATAGGAGTATACTCAATTCCGTTGTTTTCACCTATAGGGGCCACCATTTTCCATAGAACTCTGATTGTGCACAAGTACTTGGTTGCCCCCAGGACTTAAAGATTTGATCTACTTTTTTCTGACTAATGACACAATTTCTACATTCCTAACATAACCCACTATTCCCAATCCATCCCCCCAGAAATTACACCCTCCACATCATTACTCATAACCTATAGAATATTTTTCTCATCCTAATTTGTCCTATTAAACATAACACCCCCTGTACAAATAAAAACTTTAAAAACAGTCAGTGGTTAGAAAAAATAGGAAGATACACATGTCTGTCGTTTTCACCTATATCAGCCACCATTTCCCATAGAGCTCTGATTGCCCACAGGTACTTGGTTGCCCCAAAGACATAAAGATATGATCTACTTTCTTCTGGCTTCTACATTCAAAACATAGCCCACAATTCCCATCCCCCCAGAAATTACACCATCCAGATCATTACTCACAATCTATAGAATATTTGTCACATCCTAATTTGTCCTATTAAACATAACACCCCTGTACAAATGTAAACATTAAAAACAGTCAGTGGACAGAAGAAAACGGAAGTGTTAGAGTGATCTCCATCAACCTTAAGTTCCTTTTGTTGATAACAGAATTTGTCCAGGATTCAATCAAATTCACAAAAATGACAGATCGGCAGAGATTTCACATACAATGGTTTGATGTACAGAAATCTAAAATGGCTGTGAACGGAGCCTTTATTTATAGGTTCACGCTTTCACTTAACACACATTAACCAATGCCATGTATACAAATGCATGCATTCAAAAATACTTCTATATAAGGTAATGACTTTCTTCCTAGAATCCTTTCAAACACATCAACTATTTATTAGTTTGGATTGCTAGATGACGTCATCTTAATTCCATGTATTCAAATGATGGGGAAAGGGAATAGAAATCTTAAAACATATCTTATACATATCTCATACATATCTAATTGAATATAATGCCGTTTTTTTGATAATTTATACAATTTATCCAAATTACTCTAATAGCATCCAACGATTCTAGCCCTATGGGACCCGATATCCTCTGAAGGAGAAAACTTGGATCCTCCTATCCCTTCCTAAACTAGTATAGTGGCCATTAGATTGGGGAATCTACCTATCATGAGTTACAGCCGAAACTGTGGTATATCACGGATTATACGGGTAGCCATATAAACAGTGGGATCATCAAACTTGCCTTGAGATCCTTTCCCACAGATCATCTATAAATCATTTACCTAAGAGTGGGGTGTTCCTGCCAAAAAAAAACAGATCCCTAATTATCTTATTCCTTCCTGACAACCACAATGGACGCATATGTCAACTTGAGAGGGGTTCCATTCATCACAATAGACGCATATCCATCGAGGCATGGGAACTGCTACTGGTTGCCCCCAGGACTTAAAGATTTGATCTACTTTTTTCTGACTAATGACACAATTTCTAAGTTCCTAAAATAACCCACTATTCCCAATCCATCCCCCCAGAAATTACACCCTCCACATCATTACACATAACCTATAGAATATTTGTCTCATCCTAATTTGTCCTATGAAACATAACACCCCCTGTACAAAAAAAAAACATTAGAGACAGTCAGTGGTCAGAAAGAGTAGGAAGATACACACATCTGTTGCTTTCACCTATAGGAGCCACCATTTCCCATAGAGCTCTGATTGCCCACAGGTACTTGGTTTCCCCAAGACTTAAAGATTTGATGTACTTTTTTCTGACTAATGACACAATTTCTACATTCAAAACAACACACACCATTCCCCATCCAAGCCCCACAGAAATGACACCCTTTATAACATCATTTTTAGCCGATATAATATTTGTTAGTCCATATTTTGTCCTATCAAACATAGTATTTATTCCCATATTTCCTATATTGCTAAATATCCGCACTTACAATGATCTCCCAACGCTACATATCTCTTCCTCTATTAATAACCTTTCATAAGGAAGCCCTTTAAAAAAACATAATAACAGTCAGTGGTCAGAAAAAATAGGAGTATACTCAATTCCGTTGTTTTCACCTATAGGGGCCACCATTTTCCATAGAACTCTGATTGTGCACAAGTACTTGGTTGCCCCCAGGACTTAAAGATTTGATCTACTTTTTTCTGACTAATGACACAATTTCTACATTCCTAACATAACCCACTATTCCCAATCCATCCCCCCAGAAATTACACCCTCCACATCATTACTCATAACCTATAGAATATTTTTCTCATCCTAATTTGTCCTATTAAACATAACACCCCCTGTACAAATAAAAACTTTAAAAACAGTCAGTGGTTAGAAAAAATAGGAAGATACACATGTCTGTCGTTTTCACCTATATCAGCCACCATTTCCCATAGAGCTCTGATTGCCCACAGGTACTTGGTTGCCCCAAAGACATAAAGATATGATCTACTTTCTTCTGGCTTCTACATTCAAAACATAGCCCACAATTCCCATCCCCCCAGAAATTACACCATCCAGATCATTACTCACAATCTATAGAATATTTGTCACATCCTAATTTGTCCTATTAAACATAACACCCCTGTACAAATGTAAACATTAAAAACAGTCAGTGGACAGAAGAAAACGGAAGTGTTAGAGTGATCTCCATCAACCTTAAGTTCCTTTTGTTGATAACAGAATTTGTCCAGGATTCAATCAAATTCACAAAAATGACAGATCGGCAGAGATTTCACATACAATGGTTTGATGTACAGAAATCTAAAATGGCTGTGAACGGAGCCTTTATTTATAGGTTCACGTTTTCACTTAACACACATTAACCAATGCCATGTATACAAATGCATGCATTCAAAAATACTTCTATATAAGGTAATGACTTTCTTCCTAGAATCCTTTCAAACACATCAACTATTTATTAGTTTGGATTGCTAGATGACGTCATCTTAATTCCATGTATTCAAATGATGGGGAAAGGGAATGGAAATCTTAAAACATATCTTATACATATCTCATACATATCTAATTGAATATAATGCCGTTTTTTTGATAATTTATACAATTTATCCAAATTACTCTAATAGCATCCAACGATTCTAGCCCTATGGGACCCGATATCCTCTGAAGGTGAAAACTTGGATCCTCCTATCCCTTCCTAAACTAGTATAGTGGCCATTAGATTGGGGAATCTACCTATCATGAGTTACAGCCGAAACTGTGGTATATCACGGATTATACGGCTAGCCATATAAACAGTGGGATCATCAAACTTGCCTTGAGATCCTTTCCCACAGATCATCTATAAATCATTTACCTAAGAGTGGGGTGTTCCTGCCAAAAAAAAACAGATCCCTAATTATCTTATTCCTTCCTGACAACCACAATGGACGCATATGTCAACTTGAGAGGGGTTCCATTCATCACAGTAGACGCATATCCATCGAGGCATGCGAACTGCTACTGGTTGCCCCCAGGACTTAAAGATTTGATCTACTTTTTTCGGACTAATGACACAATTTCTAAATTCCTAAGATAACCCACTATTCCCAATCCATCCCCCCAGAAATTACACCCTCCACATCATTACACATAACCTATAGAATATTTGTCTCATCTTAATTTGTCCTATGAAACATAACACCCCCTGTACAAATAAAAACATTAGAGACAGTCAGTGGTCAGAAAGAGTAGGAAGATACACACATCTGTTGCTTTCACCTATAGCAGCCACCATTTCCCATAGAGCTCTGATTGCCCAAAGGTACTTGGTTTCCCCAAGACTTAAAGATTTGATGTACTTTTTTCTGACTAATGACACAATTTCTACATTCAAAACAACACACACCATTCCCCATCCAAGCCCCACAGAAATGACACCCTTTATAACATCATGTTTAGCAGATATAATATTTGTTAGTCCATATTTTGTCCTATCAAACATAGTATTTATTCCCATATTTCCTATATTGCAAAATATCCGCACTTACAATGATCTCCCAACGCTACATATCTCTTCCTCTATTAATAACCTTTCATAAGGAAGCCCTTTAAAAAAACATAATAACAGTCAGTGGTCAGAAAAAATAGGAGTATACTCAATTCCGTTGTTTTCACCTATAGGGGCCACCATTTTCCATAGAACTCTGATTGTGCACAAGTACTTGGTTGCCCCCAGGACTTAAAGATTTGATCTACTTTTTTCTGACTAATGACACAATTTCTACATTCCTAACATAACCCACTATTCCCAATCCATCCCCCCAGAAATTACACCCTCCACATCATTACTCATAACCTATAGAATATTTTTCTCATCCTAATTTGTCCTATTAAACATAACACCCCCTGTACAAATAAAAACTTTAAAAACAGTCAGTGGTTAGAAAAAATAGGAAGATACACATGTCTGTCGTTTTCACCTATATCAGCCACCATTTCCCATAGAGCTCTGATTGCCCACAGGTACTTGGTTGCCCCAAAGACATAAAGATATGATCTACTTTCTTCTGGCTTCTACATTCAAAACATAGCCCACAATTCCCATCCCCCCAGAAATTACACCATCCAGATCATTACTCATAATCTATAGAATATTTGTCACATCCTAATTTGTCCTATTAAACATAACACCCCTGTACAAATGTAAACATTAAAAACAGTCAGTGGACAGAAGAAAACGGAAGTGTTAGAGTGATCTCCATCAACCTTAAGTTCCTTTTGTTGATAACAGAATTTGTCCAGGATTCAATCAAATTCACAAAAATGACAGATCGGCAGAGATTTCACATACAATGGTTTGATGTACAGAAATCTAAAATGGCTGTGAACGGAGCCTTTATTTATAGGTTCACGCTTTCACTTAACACACATTAACCAATGCCATGTATACAAATGCATGCATTCAAAAATACTTCTATATAAGGTAATGACTTTCTTCCTAGAATCCTTTCAAACACATCAACTATTTATTAGTTTGGATTGCTAGATGACGTCATCTTAATTCCATGTATTCAAATGATGGGGAAAGGGAATGGAAATCTTAAAACATATCTTATACATATCTCATACATATCTAATTGAATATAATGCCGTTTTTTTGATAATTTATACAATTTATCCAAATTACTCTAATAGCATCCAACGATTCTATCCCTATGGGACCCGATATCCTCTGAAGGTGAAAACTTGGATCCTCCTATCCCTTCCTAAACTAGTATAGTGGCCATTAGATTGGGGAATCTACCTATCATGAGTTACAGCCGAAACTGTGGTATATCACGGATTATACGGGTAGCCATATAAACAGTGGGATCATCAAACTTGCCTTGAGATCCTTTCCCACAGATCATCTATAAATCATTTACCTAAGAGTGGGGTGTTCCTGCCAAAAAAAAACAGATCCCTAATTATCTTATTCCTTCCTGACAACCACAATGGACGCATATGTCAACTTGAGAGGGGTTCCATTCATCACAGTAGACGCATATCCATCGAGGCATGGGAACTGCTACTGGTTGCCCCCAGGACTTAAAGATTTGATCTACTTTTTTCTGACTAATGACACAATTTCTAAATTCCTAACATAACCCACTATTCCCAATCCATCCCCCCAGAAAATACACCCTCCACATCATTACACATAACCTATAGAATATTTGTCTCATCCTAATTTGTCCTATGAAACATAACACCCCCTGTACAAATAAAAACATTAGAGACAGTCAGTGGTCAGAAAGAGTAGGAAGATACACACATCTGTTGTTTTCACCTATAGGAGCCACCATTTCCCATAGAGCTCTGATTGCCCACAGGTACTTGGTTTCCCCAAGACTTAAAGATTTGATGTACTTTTTTCTGACTAATGACACAATTTCTACATTCAAAACAACACACACCATTCCCCATCCAAGCCCCACAGAAATGACACCCTTTATAACATCATGTTTAGCCGATATAATATTTGTTAGTCCATATTTTGTCCTATCAAACATAGTATTTATTCCCATATTTCCTATATTGCAAAATATCCGCACTTACAATGATCTCCCAACGCTACATATCTCTTCCTCTATTAATAACCTTTCATAAGGAAGCCCTTTAAAAAAACATAATAACAGTCAGTGGTCAGAAAAAATAGGAGTATACTCAATTCCGTTGTTTTCACCTATAGGGGCCACCATTTTCCATAGAACTCTGATTGTGCACAAGTACTTGGTTGCCCCCAGGACTTAAAGATTTGATCTACTTTTTTCTGACTAATGACACAATTTCTACATTCCTAACATAACCCACTATTCCCAATCCATCCCCCCAGAAATTACACCCTCCACATCATTACTCATAACCTATAGAATATTTTTCTCATCCTAATTTGTCCTATTAAACATAACACCCCCTGTACAAATAAAAACTTTAAAAACAGTCAGTGGTTAGAAAAAATAGGAAGATACACATGTCTGTCGTTTTCACCTATATCAGCCACCATTTCCCATAGAGCTCTGATTGCCCACAGGTACTTGGTTGCCCCAAAGACATAAAGATATGATCTACTTTCTTCTGGCTTCTACATTCAAAACATAGCCCACAATTCCCATCCCCCCAGAAATTACACCATCCAGATCATTACTCACAATCTATAGAATATTTGTCACATCCTAATTTGCCCTAACACCCCTGTACAAATGTAAACATTAAAAACAGTCAGTGGACAGAAGAAAACGGAAGTGTTAGAGTGATCTCCATCAACCTTAAGTTCCTTTTGTTGATAACAGAATTTGTCCAGGATTCAATCAAATTCACAAAAATGACAGATCGGCAGAGATTTCACATACAATGGTTTGATGTACAGAAATCTAAAATGGCTGTGAACGGAGCCTTTATTTATAGGTTCACGCTTTCACTTAACACACATTAACCAATGCCATGTATACAAATGCATGCATTCAAAAATACTTCTATATAAGGTAATGACTTTCTTCCTAGAATCCTTTCAAACACATCAACTATTTATTAGTTTGGATTGCTAGATGACGTCATCTTAATTCCATGTATTCAAATGATGGGGAAAGGGAATGGAAATCTTAAAACATATCTTATACATATCTCATACATATCTAATTGAATATAATGCAGTTTTTTTGATAATTTATACAATTTATCCAAATTACTCTAATAGCATCCAACGATTCTAGCCCTATGGGACCCGATATCCTCTGAAGGAGAAAACTTGGATCCTCCTATCCCTTCCTAAACTAGTATAGTGGCCATTAGATTGGGGAATCTACCTATCATGAGTTACAGCCGAAACTGTGGTATATCACGGATTATACGGGTAGCCATATAAACAGTGGGATCATCAAACTTGCCTTGAGATCCTTTCCCACAGATCATCTATAAATCATTTACCTAAGAGTGGGGTGTTCCTGCCAAAAAAAAACAGATCCCTAATTATCTTATTCCTTCCTGACAACCACAATGGACGCATATGTCAACTTGAGAGGGGTTCCATTCATCACAATAGACGCATATCCATCGAGGCATGGGAACTGCTACTGGTTGCCCCCAGGACTTAAAGATTTGATCTACTTTTTTCTGACTAATGACACAATTTCTAAGTTCCTAAAATAACCCACTATTCCCAATCCATCCCCCCAGAAATTACACCCTCCACATCATTACACATAACCTATAGAATATTTGTCTCATCCTAATTTGTCCTATGAAACATAACACCCCGTGTACAAAAAAAAAACATTAGAGACAGTCAGTGGTCAGAAAGAGTAGGAAGATACACACATCTGTTGCTTTCACCTATAGGAGCCACCATTTCCCATAGAGCTCTGATTGCCCACAGGTACTTGGTTTCCCCAAGACTTAAAGATTTGATGTACTTTTTTCTGACTAATGACACAATTTCTACATTCAAAACAACACACACCATTCCCCATCCAAGCCCCACAGAAATGACACCCTTTATAACATCATGTTTAGCTGATATAATATTTGTTAGTCCATATTTTGTCCTATCAAACATAGTATTTATTCCCATATTTCCTATATTGCAAAATATCCGCACTTACAATGATCTCCCAACGCTACATATCTCTTCCTCTAATAATAACCTTTCATAAGGAAGCCCTTTAAAAAAACATAATAACAGTCAGTGGTCAGAAAAAATAGGAGTATACTCAATTCCGTTGTTTTCACCTATAGGGGCCACCATTTTCCATAGAACTCTGATTGTGCACAAGTACTTGGTTGCCCCCAGGACTTAAAGATTTGATCTACTTTTTTCTGACTAATGACACAATTTCTACATTCCTAACATAACCCACTATTCCCAATCCATCCCCCCAGAAATTACACCCTCCACATCATTACTCATAACCTATAGAATATTTTTCTCATCCTAATTTGTCCTATTAAACATAACACCCCCTGTACAAATAAAAACTTTAAAAACAGTCAGTGGTTAGAAAAAATAGGAAGATACACATGTCTGTAGTTTTCACCTATATCAGCCACCATTTCCCATAGAGCTCTGATTGCCCACAGGTACTTGGTTGCCCCAAAGACATAAAGATATGATCTACTTTCTTCTGGCTTCTACATTCAAAACATAGCCCACAATTCCCATCCCCCCAGAAATTACACCATCCAGATCATTACTCACAGTCTATAGAATATTTGTCACATCCTAATTTGTCCTATTAAACATAACACCCCTGTACAAATGTAAACATTAAAAACAGTCAGTGGACAGAAGAAAACGGAAGTGTTAGAGTGATCTCCATCAACCTTAAGTTCCTTTTGTTGATAACAGAATTTGTCCAGGATTCAATCAAATTCACAAAAATGACAGATCGGCAGAGATTTCACATACAATGGTTTGATGTACAGAAATCTAAAATGGCTGTGAACGGAGCCTTTATTTATAGGTTCACGCTTTCACTTAACACACATTAACCAATGCCATGTATACAAATGCATGCATTCAAAAATACTTCTATATAAGGTAATGACTTTCTTCCTAGAATCCTTTCAAACACATCAACTATTTATTAGTTTGGATTGCTAGATGACGTCATCTTAATTCCATGTATTCAAATGATGGGGAAAGGGAATGGAAATCTTAAAACATATCTTATACATATCTCATACATATCTAATTGAATATAATGCCGTTTTTTTGATAATTTATACAATTTATCCAAATTACTCTAATAGCATCCAACGATTCTAGCCCTATGGGACCCGATATCCTCTGAAGGTGAAAACTTGGATCCTCCTATCCCTTCCTAAACTAGTATAGTGGCCATTAGATTGGGGAATCTACCTATCATGAGTTACAGCCGAAACTGTGGTATATCACGGATTATACGGGTAGCCATATAAACAGTGGGATCATCAAACTTGCCTTGAGATCCTTTCCCACAGATCATCTATAAATCATTTACCTAAGAGTGGGGTGTTCCTGCCAAAAAAAAACAGATCCCTAATTATCTTATTCCTTCCTGACAACCACAATGGACGCATATGTCAACTTGAGAGGGGTTCCATTCATCACAATAGACGCATATCCATCGAGGCATGGGAACTGCTACTGGTTGCCCCCAGGACTTAAAGATTTGATCTACTTTTTTCTGACTAATGACACAATTTCTAAGTTCCTAAAATAACCCACTATTCCCAATCCATCCCCCCAGAAATTACACCCTCCACATCATTACACATAACCTATAGAATATTTGTCTCATCCTAATTTGTCCTATGAAACATAACACCCCCTGTACAAAAAAAAACATTAGAGACAGTCAGTGGTCAGAAAGAGTAGGAAGATACACACATCTGTTGCTTTCACCTATAGGAGCCACCATTTCCCATACAGCTCTGATTGCCCACAGGTACTTGGTTTCCCCAAGACTTAAAGATTTGATGTACTTTTTTCTGACTAATGACACAATTTCTACATTCAAAACAACACACACCATTCCCCATCCAAGCCCCACAGAAATGACACCCTTTATAACATCATGTTTAGCTGATATAATATTTGTTAGTCCATATTTTGTCCTATCAAACATAGTATTTATTCCCATATTTCCTATATTGCAAAATATCCGCACTTACAATGATCTCCCAACGCTACATATCTCTTCCTCTATTAATAACCTTTCATAAGGAAGCCCTTTAAAAACACATAATAACAGTCAGTGGTCAGAAAAAATAGGAGTATACTCAATTCCGTTGTTTTCACCTATAGGGGCCACCATTTTCCATAGAACTCTGATTGTGCACAAGTACTTGGTTGCCCCCAGGACTTGAAGATTTGATCTACTTTTTTCTGACTAATGACACAATTTCTACATTCCTAACATAACCCACTATTCCCAATCCATCCCCCCAGAAATTACACCCTCCACATCATTACTCATAACCTATAGAATATTTTTCTCATCCTAATTTGTCCTATTAAACATAACACCCCCTGTACAAATAAAAACTTTAAAAACAGTCAGTGGTTAGAAAAAATAGGAAGATACACATGTCTGTCGTTTTCACCTATATCAGCCACCATTTCCCATAGAGCTCTGATTGCCCACAGGTACTTGGTTGCCCCAAAGACATAAAGATATGATCTACTTTCTTCTGGCTTCTACATTCAAAACATAGCCCACAATTCCCATCCCCCCAGAAATTACACCATCCAGATCATTACTCACAATCTATAGAATATTTGTCACATCCTAATTTGTCCTATTAAACATAACACCCCTGTACAAATGTAAACATTAAAAACAGTCAGTGGACAGAAGAAAACGGAAGTGTTAGAGTGATCTCCATCAACCTTAAGTTCCTTTTGTTGATAACAGAATTTGTCCAGGATTCAATCAAATTCACAAAAATGACAGATCGGCAGAGATTTCACATACAATGGTTTGATGTACAGAAATCTAAAATGGCTGTGAACGGAGCCTTTATTTATAGGTTCACGCTTTCACTTAACACACATTAACCAATGCCATGTATACAAATGCATGCATTCAAAAATACTTCTATATAAGGTAATGACTTTCTTCCTAGAATCCTTTCAAACACATCAACTATTTATTAGTTTGGATTGCTAGATGACGTCATCTTAATTCCATGTATTCAAATGATGGGGAAAGGGAATGGAAATCTTAAAACATATCTTATACATATCTCATACATATGTAATTGAATATAATGCCGTTTTTTTGATAATTTATACAATTTATCCAAATTATTCTAATAGCATCCAACGATTCTATCCCTATGGGACCCGATATCCTCTGAAGGTGAAAACTTGGATCCTCCTATCCCTTCCTAAACTAGTATAGTGGCCATTAGATTGGGGAATCTACCTATCATGAGTTACAGCCGAAACTGTGGTATATCACGGATTATACGTGTAGCCATATAAACAGTGGGATCATCAAACTTGCCTTGAGATCCTTTCCCACAGATCATCTATAAATCATTTACCTAAGAGTGGGGTGTTCCTGCCAAAAAAAAACAGATCCCTAATTATCTTATTCCTTCCTGACAACCACAATGGACGCATATGTCAACTTGAGAGGGGTTCCATTCATCACAGTAGACGCATATCCATCGAGGCATGGGAACTGCTACTGGTTGCCCCCAGGACTTAAAGATTTGATCTACTTTTTTCTGACTAATGACACAATTTCTAAATTCCTAAAATAACCCACTATTCCCAATCCATCCCCCCAGAAATTACACCCTCCACATCATTACACATAACCTATAGAATATTTGTCTCATCCTAATTTGTCCTATGAAACATAACACCCCCTGTACAAAAAAAAACATTAGAGACAGTCAGTGGTCAGAAAGAGTAGGAAGATACACACATCTGTTGCTTTCACCTATAGGAGCCACCATTTCCCATAGAGCTCTCATTGCCCACAGGTACTTGGTTTCCCCAAGACTTAAAGATTTGATGTACTTTTTTCTGACTAATGACACAATTTCTACATTCAAAACAACACACACCATTCCCCATCCAAGCCCCACAGAAATGACACCCTTTATAACATCATGTTTAGCCGATATAATATTTGTTAGTCCATATTTTGTCCTATCAAACATAGTATTTATTCCCATATTTCCTATATTGCAAAATATCCGCACTTACAATGATCTCCCAACGCAACATATCTCTTCCTCTATTAATAACCTTTCATAAGGAAGCCCTTTAAAAAAACATAATAACAGTCAGTGGTCAGAAAAAATAGGAGTATACTCAATTCCGTTGTTTTCACCTATAGGGGCCACCATTTTCCATAGAACTCTGATTGTGCACAAGTACTTGGTTGCCCCCAGGACTTAAAGATTTGATCTACTTTTTTCTGACTAATGACACAATTTCTACATTCCTAACATAACCCACTATTCCCAATCCATCCCCCCAGAAATTACACCCTCCACATCATTACTCATAACCTATAGAATATTTTTCTCATCCTAATTTGTCCTATTAAACATAACACCCCCTGTACAAATAAAAACTTTAAAAACAGTCAGTGGTTAGAAAAAATAGGAAGATACACATGTCTGTCGTTTTCACCTATATCAGCCACCATTTCCCATAGAGCTCTGATTGCCCACAGGTACTTGGTTGCCCCAAAGACATAAAGATATGATCTACTTTCTTCTGGCTTCTACATTCAAAACATAGCCCACAATTCCCATCCCCCCAGAAATTACACCATCCAGATCATTACTCATAATCTATAGAATATTTGTCACATCCTAATTTGTCCTATTAAACATAACACCCCTGTACAAATGTAAACATTAAAAACAGTCAGTGGACAGAAGAAAACGGAAGTGTTAGAGTGATCTCCATCAACCTTAAGTTCCTTTTGTTGATAATGAAAACAGGGAGAGAACCTCCAGCTCACCGGTCTGCGTCTCCTGGTAGCGTCAGTCGGATCCCCGCGACGGCCCGCAGTGTAGAATATCGAATGAGGAGAAAGAAATGATCCAGCGCTGATGATGGTGTTTAAAAGGGAATTGGAAGTCCCATATTTATTGGAGAAAGTAAGTAAAATCGAAAGGGAGACGCAGTCCCAAAGTGCAAGTAGTCAGGCTTGGAACCTGAGCCTACGCGTTTCGAACGCGAGCTGCGTTCTTAATCATGGCAAGTAAGGTAATGACCGTGTGTCTGAGCTTCCTGTATAAGCTGGGCAATCAGGTGTTGTGAAAAAATATGCAAATGTCGGTAATTGGTGAACTACGTCAGTTGGAGACTGACTGGCGATCGTCTGGCAGGTAAGTTTTGAATGAGTGTATAACATATCCACACATCGACATTGTGTATACTTCTAGTGTATGATGTTGATACAATTCTGTTACATAAATAGAATGTATAAAAGTAACGGCAATATTGTTGATATAAAATAAGCCCGTCTATAATTTGTTAAGCTCATATAGGAAAATTGAGACACACGGCCCTGAAAATACTTGTGCATACATAAAAAACAGTATATGTTGAATAATCATAACATTAATATGTACAGACAATTAAAAAAGATAATGAAGAAACGACAAATACATCTGTATTATTGTGGGGTAACGGCCTGTTCAAGATCAGTGTTTATACAAAAGAAATCTCTTGTTTGTAAAATTTGGTATATGTTGAGATAAGTAATTGAATTATAATATAATGCAATATGTCAAAGAAATATCATATTTGGATATTAATAATGATCTAATCTGTCAAATGAAAAGAAGCTTATAGATCTATAAAGTTTGTATCGAAATGGCAGTGTAGTATATTGAAATACATATGCTGAAATATTGAATATTGAATATTAATACTATTATGAAAAGAAAAATGTTAAAATATTAAATTCAAAATGATCAGTTGAATATGTTTCGAAGGAGGAAAAACATGATGGCAGACAGAAAAATGAATGCTGAGTCCCATGACCAACAGAAACCCGCGAGTGGAAAACTGCGAGTGGAAAACATGCGTCCACACATACATCCAACCATCTATCTACACGAGCGTATGAGGTACGTATATGAACTGCACATAAGGATATTATTGTATTGGCATAAATAAATATTAAAGTGTCATGCTGATAAAAAATATATATGTACTGACGCATTATGTGAAGTGTGGATTGAGTCCAATGCTGTGTATGGGTAGAATCCGTTTATTTAGAAAATAGACCACTTCTAAATTAGGCCGCTACTAAATAGATAACAACATTAGTGCGAATCTAAGTACAAAAGAGAATATCGTAATATCAGAATGAGAATGAAAAAACATTTTAATTTCTACAATAAGATACAAGATAATAGAAAAAATGATCTGAATGATTGTGAGATTTAATTATATACGAACATGTATAATCTAGTTACATAGATCCGGTTTGGAATGCGTCCATATCAATGTACAATGGAAATCGCTGAACATAAGACAGTGCGCCCCAATATATGAGGTATACACAAGAAACCCATGCAAAACAATTGCAACCAGTAGGTCTGATGAGGTCTGCATGCAATATATCCTATATATATTTTGTAAGGAAATTAATATTATGTAAAATGAACAGTCAGGGCGAAAAAACCGCCGCGTGGAAAAACCTCACCCCCGAACGGCGACAAAACCGCAGAGACACCACGCCCCGCAGAAAAATCACTGCGACCCCGGCCAAGGCACCCAGCAACACCAGGTGAATACCGTGTGTGTAGAATGATGATATAATTAGTCAAAAAATCTATATAGTGTGGTTGATGCTGGAATTGTTTGAATGTGAAAATATCACCCTAGAATAGTTGGAAAAATTGTTGCATTAAGCCTGATATGATGGAAATGTTAACACAAATGGCAATATTCTGTTCCAAAACATGGATGTATTCTAAAAGCTGGATGATGTGTTACTGAAAGGAATATGTATATTGATGCTTAGTTAATATTTTGTTCGTATTATTAGTTTTTTGGACACCAATACATTTTTGTATCTGTGATGTGAGAAGGAAAACCAAAATATGGCAAGATTTGGTGGCAGATATAGATATTGATATGATTTTCAAAGAACCTGTTTGTATAGTTTAGAATGGACTAAAAAAATATATATTGTGTTAATCAGCAAGACATGTAACTAAAACTGGATATTACTGTATATATTATATATCATTAACATGGGTGGGATTGGCATTCTGGAATACGGAATGGATGTTGGATGTTTATAAATTAGTAGTGAAACATAAGATCCTTCTTAAGGTTGAGTCCTGTCGGAAAACGAGTATCTAAATTATAGATCCAGAATGCCTCTCGTGTAAGTAAACGATGTTTCAGATCACCTCCTCTGTTTGTCCCCCTTATTTTCTCTATGGCATAAGTACGGAAAGAATTGACATTTCTGTTATGACAAGTAACAAAGTGTCTGGCTGCATTGGATATGCCAATAATAGATGGATTGCGTATATAACTGAGATGTTCTAAAATGCGAGTTTTAAGTTTCCTTGTAGTGCAGCCTACATATTTGAGTTTGCATGTAGTGCATTCAATAATATACACTACGTGGTCGCTATTGCAGTTCATGTAGGATTTGATTGCAAAAGTGGAGGTATCTGTAGAATTTGAGTATTGTTTAGTTATTGTTACAAATGTACAAACTTTACAAGGACTAACCCCGCATTTAAAAAATCCCTTGTGTGTCAGCCAAGTAGGTTTGGGGTTGTTTATTGGTAACAGTGATGGAGACAATATATTACCCAAGGTTTGTGCTCTGCGTGATACTATTCTACATCCGTTCTTCAGAAGATTCTCTAATTTGGGGTCTTCGTACAATATCGGGATATATTTAAGCACCATATTTTTTATGGCGTCAAACTGTTTGCTATATTGAAGTACGAGAGTTGGAATACTATGACTTTTTGTTGGAATAATTTGGGTTCTATCTGTAAATATAAGAGAATCTCTATTTTTAGTTGCAACAATTTTTTTGGCCCTCGTCAGGGTCCAATCTTTGTAGCCTCTGGCCTTTAACCTTTTAGAAATGAGAGACTCTTCTTTGGCATAGCCTGTGTGAGAGCTGCAGTTTCGTTTAGCGCGTGTTAATTCACCTATGGGGATAGCAGAAATGGTGTGCATAGGGTGACAGCTTGATGCATGCAATATGGTATTGCCTGATAGTGGTTTGCAATAAATATTGGATTGAATAGTATCTCCGGTTTTACATGTCAGACTCAAGTCAAGAAAATTAATACATGTTGAGTTATAAGTAAAAGTGAATCTGAGATTAGACTTGTTATTGTTCATAAATGATATGAACAATGGTATGGCAGATACATCTCCCTCCCATATGATTAGGAGGTCATCAATGTATCTGCCATACCAATGTATGAAATTGGAGAATGGGTTGACTGGAGAATATATATGGTGCTCCTCCCACCATGCCATGGTGAGATTAGCTATCGAGGGGGAAAACTTAGCCCCCATAGAGACTCCACGTTTTTGTAAATAAAATTGATCTGTAAAACTGAAGTAGTTATGCGTCATGAGATAATTCGTTATTTCTATCAGGAATGATTGCATGTTGTGATCATATCCACTATACTTGTGTAGGTGATACTTCAAGGCCTCTAAGGCAATATCTTGAGGAATGCTGGTATAAAGAGCAACTACGTCGCAAGTGAGCCATGTAAAATCAGAGTGCCAAATTTTCTTATGGAATGCCTCGAGGACATCTTTGGTGTCCTTAAGATATCCCGGGATTCTGTTGACCAAAGGTTGGAGAAAGGTATCCAACCATTCGGATGTCCTTTCGGTAAGGGAACCTATGCCCGAGACGATTGGTCGCATGGGGGGAGGGTTTAAACCCTTGTGCGTCTTGGGAAGGGCATGTAGGATAGGAACTATTGGGTGTTCTACTAACAGATATTTGAGTTCTTTATTTGAAAATATACCTAGATTTAAACCTTTTGCTAATATTTGTTTAAGAGTGATAAGATACTTTTCAGTTGGATTGTTATATAATCTGGTATACGTGTCTGTATCGTTTAGTAATATCATAATTTGACTGATATACATATCCTTATCTAGAATCGTGATGCTGCCTCCCTTATCAGCCATGCGAATGACTACATCCGGATTCTCACGTAGGGATCTGATTGCTTGTTTCTCAAGTAAGGTAAGATTATGTGAGAAATTGTCACATTTAGCCATTTCCTGTATATTGTAGAGCTCGCGTTCCATGATCTGTTGGAATGTGTCCATAGACTCTGTGCGAGACTGGATAGGATAGAATCTGGGGTTCTTAGTTTCAAATTTAGATGTAAAGATGGGAGATGGATTGCTGTGTTGTCCAGCTAGGTCTTCCAAATGTAACAGTGTGGTTTGTTCTTGGAACAATAAATTCCTATATGCATTGGTTGCTGGAAATGTTGGCAATATTTCAGATGGAGAGATGACTGGAGAATCTTCAGAGGTTGAGAAGTGTCTCTTGATGGTTAGGTTTCGTACAAACTTGTTGATATCAAGCAAAGTATAAAATAAATCGAAATTTTGATTGGGTACGAAGTTAAGACCCAAAGAAAGAACGTGGGTCTGAACTTTAGTAAGTGACAATGATGAAAGGTTGACAACGTCAAGAGTTCTCAGTGTCTCTGGTTCCTCAGTCTGCGGGGCGGTATGTCGGCTTGATTGATGCTTTCGGCCCCCCCTCCTCCCCCCCTCCTCCCTCAGTTATATACGCAATCCATCTATTATTGGCATATCCAATGCAGCCAGACACTTTGTTACTTGTCATAACAGAAATGTCAATTCTTTCCGTACTTATGCCATAGAGAAAATAAGGGGACAAACAGAGGAGGTGATCTGAAACATCGTTTACTTACACGAGAGGCATTCTGGATCTATAATTTAGATACTCGTTTTCCGACAGGACTCAACCTTAAGAAGGATCTTATGTTTCACTACTAATTTATAAACATCCAACATCCATTCCGTATTCCAGAATGCCAATCCCACCCATGTTAATGATATATAATATATACAGTAATATCCAGTTTTAGTTACATGTCTTGCTGATTAACACAATATATATTTTTTTAGTCCATTCTAAACTATACAAACAGGTTCTTTGAAAATCATATCAATATCTATATCTGCCACCAAATCTTGCCATATTTTGGTTTTCCTTCTCACATCACAGATACAAAAATGTATTGGTGTCCAAAAAACTAATAATACGAACAAAATATTAACTAAGCATCAATATACATATTCCTTTCAGTAACACATCATCCAGCTTTTAGAATACATCCATGTTTTGGAACAGAATATTGCCATTTGTGTTAACATTTCCATCATATCAGGCTTAATGCAACAATTTTTCCAACTATTCTAGGGTGATATTTTCACATTCAAACAATTCCAGCATCAACCACACTATATAGATTTTTTGACTAATTATATCATCATTCTACACACACGGTATTCACCTGGTGTTGCTGGGTGCCTTGGCCGGGGTCGCAGTGATTTTTCTGCGGGGCGTGGTGTCTCTGCGGTTTTGTCGCCGTTCGGGGGTGAGGTTTTTCCACGCGGCGGTTTTTTCGCCCTGACTGTTCATTTTACATAATATTAATTTCCTTACAAAATATATATAGGATATATTGCATGCAGACCTCATCAGACCTACTGGTTGCAATTGTTTTGCATGGGTTTCTTGTGTATACCTCATATATTGGGGCGCACTGTCTTATGTTCAGCGATTTCCATTGTACATTGATATGGACGCATTCCAAACCGGATCTATGTAACTAGATTATACATGTTCGTATATAATTAAATCTCACAATCATTCAGATCATTTTTTCTATTATCTTGTATCTTATTGTAGAAATTAAAATGTTTTTTCATTCTCATTCTGATATTACGATATTCTCTTTTGTACTTAGATTCGCACTAATGTTGTTATCTATTTAGTAGCGGCCTAATTTAGAAGTGGTCTATTTTCTAAATAAACGGATTCTACCCATACACAGCATTGGACTCAATCCACACTTCACATAATGCGTCAGTACATATATATTTTTTATCAGCATGACACTTTAATATTTATTTATGCCAATACAATAATATCCTTATGTGCAGTTCATATACGTACCTCATACGCTCGTGTAGATAGATGGTTGGATGTATGTGTGGACGCATGTTTTCCACTCGCAGTTTTCCACTCGCGGGTTTCTGTTGGTCATGGGACTCAGCATTCATTTTTCTGTCTGCCATCATGTTTTTCCTCCTTCGAAACATATTCAACTGATCATTTTGAATTTAATATTTTAACATTTTTCTTTTCATAATAGTATTAATATTCAATATTCAATATTTCAGCATATGTATTTCAATATACTACACTGCCATTTCGATACAAACTTTATAGATCTATAAGCTTCTTTTCATTTGACAGATTAGATCATTATTAATATCCAAATATGATATTTCTTTGACATATTGCATTATATTATAATTCAATTACTTATCTCAACATATACCAAATTTTACAAACAAGAGATTTCTTTTGTATAAACACTGATCTTGAACAGGCCGTTACCCCACAATAATACAGATGTATTTGTCGTTTCTTCATTATCTTTTTTAATTGTCTGTACATATTAATGTTATGATTATTCAACATATACTGTTTTTTATGTATGCACAAGTATTTTCAGGGCCGTGTGTCTCAATTTTCCTATATGAGCTTAACAAATTATAGACGGGCTTATTTTATATCAACAATATTGCCGTTACTTTTATACATTCTATTTATGTAACAGAATTGTATCAACATCATACACTAGAAGTATACACAATGTCGATGTGTGGATATGTTATACACTCATTCAAAACTTACCTGCCAGACGATCGCCAGTCAGTCTCCAACTGACGTAGTTCACCAATTACCGACATTTGCATATTTTTTCACAACACCTGATTGCCCAGCTTATACAGGAAGCTCAGACACACGGTCATTACCTTACTTGCCATGATTAAGAACGCAGCTCGCGTTCGAAACGCGTAGGCTCAGGTTCCAAGCCTGACTACTTGCACTTTGGGACTGCGTCTCCCTTTCGATTTTACTTACTTTCTCCAATAAATATGGGACTTCCAATTCCCTTTTAAACACCATCATCAGCGCTGGATCATTTCTTTCTCCTCATTCGATTTCCTTTTGTTGATAACAGAATTTGTCCAGGATTCAATCAAATTCACAAAAATGACAGATCGGCAGAGATTTCACATACAATGGTTTGATGTACAGAAATCTAAAATGGCTGTGAACGGAGCCTTTATTTATAGGTTCACGCTTTCACTTAACACACATTAACCAATGCCATGTATACAAATGCATGCATTCAAAAATACTTCTATATAAGGTAATGACTTTCTTCCTAGAATCCTTTCAAACACATCAACTATTTATTAGTTTGGATTGTTAGATGACGTCATCTTAATTCCATGTATTCAAATGATGGGGAAAGGGAATGGAAATCTTAAAACATATCTTATACATATCTCATACATATCTAATTGAATATAATGCCGTTTTTTTGATAATTTATACAATTTATCCAAATTACTCTAATAGCATCCAACGATTCTAGCCCTATGGGACCCGATATCCTCTGAAGGTGAAAACTTGGATCCTCCTATCCCTTCCTAAACTAGTATAGCGGCCATTAGATTGGGGAATCTACCTATCATGAGTTACAGCCGAAACTGTGGTATATCACGGATTATACGGGTAGCCATATAAACAGTGGGATCATCAAACTTGCCTTGAGATCCTTTCCCACAGATCATCTATAAATCATTTACCTAAGAGTGGGGTGTTCCTGCCAAAAAAAAACAGATCCCTAATTATCTTATTCCTTCCTGACAACCACAATGGACGCATATGTCAACTTGAGAGGGGTTCCATTCATTACAATAGACGCATATCCATCGAGGCATGGGAACTGCTACTGGTTGCCCCCAGGACTTAAAGATTTGATCTACTTTTTTCTGACTAATGACACAATTTCTAAGTTCCTAAAATAACCCACTATTCCCAATCCATCCCCCCAGAAATTACACCCTCCACATCATTACACATAACCTATAGAATATTTGTCTCATCCTAATTTGTCCTATGAAACATAACACCCCCTGTACAAAAAAAAACATTAGAGACAGTCAGTGGTCAGAAAGAGTAGGAAGATACACACATCTGTTGCTTTCACCTATAGGAGCCACCATTTCCCATACAGCTCTGATTGCCCACAGGTACTTGGTTTCCCCAAGACTTAAAGATTTGATGTACTTTTTTCTGACTAATGACACAATTTCTACATTCAAAACAACACACACCATTCCCCATCCAAGCCCCACAGAAATGACACCCTTTATAACATCATGTTTAGCTGATATAATATTTGTTAGTCCATATTTTGTCCTATCAAACATAGTATTTATTCCCATATTTCCTATATTGCAAAATATCCGCACTTACAATGATCTCCCAACGCTACATATCTCTTCCTCTATTAATAACCTTTCATAAGGAAGCCCTTTAAAAAAACATAATAACAGTCAGTGGTCAGAAAAAATAGGAGTATACTCAATTCCGTTGTTTTCACCTATAGGGGCCACCATTTTCCATAGAACTCTGATTGTGCACAAGTACTTGGTTGCCCCCAGGACTTAAAGATTTGATCTACTTTTTTCTGACTAATGACACAATTTCTACATTCCTAACATAACCCACTATTCCCAATCCATCCCCCCAGAAATTACACCCTCCACATCATTACTCATAACCTATAGAATATTTTTCTCATCCTAATTTGTCCTATTAAACATAACACCCCCTGTACAAATAAAAACTTTAAAAACAGTCAGTGGTTAGAAAAAATAGGAAGATACACATGTCTGTCGTTTTCACCTATATCAGCCACCATTTCCCATAGAGCTCTGATTGCCCACAGGTACTTGGTTGCCCCAAAGACATAAAGATATTATCTACTTTCTTCTGGCTTCTACATTCAAAACATAGCCCACAATTCCCATCCCCCCAGAAATTACACCATCCAGATCATTACTCACAATCTATAGAATATTTGTCACATCCTAATTTGTCCTATTAAACATAACACCCCTGTACAAATGTAAACATTAAAAACAGTCAGTGGACAGAAGAAAACGGAAGTGTTAGAGTGATCTCCATCAACCTTAAGTTCCTTTTGTTGATAACAGAATTTGTCCAGGATTCAATCAAATTCACAAAAATGACAGATCGGCAGAGATTTCACATACAATGGTTTGATGTACAGAAATCTAAAATGGCTGTGAACGGAGCCTTTATTTATAGGTTCACGCTTTCACTTAACACACATTAACCAATGCCATGTATACAAATGCATGCATTCAAAAATATTTCTATATAAGGTAATGACTTTCTTCCTAGAATCCTTTCAAACACATCAACTATTTATTAGTTTGGATTGCTAGATGACGTCATCTTAATTCCATGTATTCAAATGATGGGGAAAGGGAATGGAAATCTTAAAACATATCTTATACATATCTCATACATATGTAATTGAATATAATGCCGTTTTTTTGATAATTTATACAATTTATCCAAATTATTCTAATAGCATCCAACGATTCTATCCCTATGGGACCCGATATCCTCTGAAGGTGAAAACTTGGATCCTCCTATCCCTTCCTAAACTAGTATAGTGGCCATTAGATTGGGGAATCTACCTATCATGAGTTACAGCCGAAACTGTGGTATATCACGGATTATACGGGTAGCCATATAAACAGTGGGATCATCAAACTTGCCTTGAGATCCTTTCCCACAGATCATCTATAAATCATTTACCTAAGAGTGGGGTGTTCCTGCCAAAAAAAAACAGATCCCTAATTATCTTATTCCTTCCTGACAACCACAATGGACGCATATGTCAACTTGAGAGGGGTTCCATTCATCACAATAGACGCATATCCATCGAGGCATGGGAACTGCTACTGGTTGCCCCCAGGACTTAAAGATTTGATCTACTTTTTTCTGACTAATGACACAATTTCTAAGTTCCTAAAATAACCCACTATTCCCAATCCATCCCCCCAGAAATTACACCCTCCACATCATTACACATAACCTATAGAATATTTGTCTCATCCTAATTTGTCCTATGAAACATAACACCCCCTGTACAAAAAAAAACATTAGAGACAGTCAGTGGTCAGAAAGAGTAGGAAGATACACACATCTGTTGCTTTCACCTATAGGAGCCACCATTTCCCATAGAGCTCTGATTGCCCACAGGTACTTGGTTTCCCCAAGACTTAAAGATTTGATGTACTTTTTTCTGACTAATGACACAATTTCTACATTCAAAACAACACACACCATTCCCCATCCAAGCCCCACAGAAATGACACCCTTTATAACATCATGTTTAGCTGATATAATATTTGTTAGTCCATATTTTGTCCTATCAAACATAGTATTTATTCCCATATTTCCTATATTGCAAAATATCCGCACTTACAATGATCTCCCAACGCTACATATCTCTTCCTCTATTAATAACCTTTCATAAGGAAGCCCTTTAAAAAAACATAATAACAGTCAGTGGTCAGAAAAAATAGGAGTATACTCAATTCCGTTGTTTTCACCTATAGGGGCCACCATTTTCCATAGAACTCTGATTGTGCACAAGTACTTGGTTGCCCCCAGGACTTAAAGATTTGATCTACTTTTTTCTGACTAATGACACAATTTCTACATTCCTAACATAACCCACTATTCCCAATCCATCCCCCCAGAAATTACACCCTCCACATCATTACTCATAACCTATAGAATATTTTTCTCATCCTAATTTGTCCTATTAAACATAACACCCCCTGTACAAATAAAAACTTTAAAAACAGTCAGTGGTTAGAAAAAATAGGAAGATACACATGTCTGTCGTTTTCACCTATATCAGCCACCATTTCCCATAGAGCTCTGATTGCCCACAGGTACTTGGTTGCCCCAAAGACATAAAGATATGATCTACTTTCTTCTGGCTTCTACATTCAAAACATAGCCCACAATTCCCATCCCCCCAGAAATTACACCATCCAGATCATTACTCATAATCTATAGAATATTTGTCACATCCTAATTTGTCCTATTAAACATAACACCCCTGTACAAATGTAAACATAAAAAACAGTCAGTGGACAGAAGAAAACGGAAGTGTTAGAGTGATCTCCATCAACCTTAAGTTCCTTTTGTTGATAACAGAATTTGTCCAGGATTCAATCAAATTCACAAAAATGACACATCGGCAGAGATTTCACATACAATGGTTTGATGTACAGAAATCTAAAATGGCTGTGAACGGAGCCTTTATTTATAGGTTCACGCTTTCACTTAACACACATTAACCAATTTGTCCTATTAACAGGTTCCCGACCGCTGGGCGTAAATATACGGCCAGCGGCCAGGGTCTCTAAAGTCCGGCGTATATACGGCCGCACTTCAGAGACTGTGCACGCGCGATCGCGTGCACACAGCTCTATGCCCTGGCTGTTGCTAACAGCCATGGGCACTGGGCAGAATGTCAGGGGTCAATCTTTTGGCCCCTGAACATGTGATCGCTGTGACAACCAATCACAGCGATCACATGCATTTCTGCATAGAAAACAGTGTGCACGCGATCGCGTGCACACAGCCCTGTGCCCTCGCTGTTACCAACAGCTCTGGGCACTGGGCAGAGTATCAGGGACCAATCTGATGGTCCCTGAACATGTGGTCGCTGTGAAAACCTATCACAGCGACCACATTTGTTTTATTTTGACTTTTCTGGCAGTAAATCTCCTGCCTCTTTTCTTCTCCTCAAACATTGTTTCAGTTTGAGGAGAAGAAGAGACTCGGGAGAATTGCTGCCAGAAGAATACAGTGAAAAAAAATACAGTTACACTAAAACATTCTCTGTATAGATAGATTTCTATCTATCTATACAATCTATCTATCCATCTATCTTTTTTTCTATATATCTACCTTTCTATCTTTTATTCTATTAGAATAGGCAGGTAGGGAGTATATAATTATATATATATCCACATATATATAATATATATAGCAATAGCGGTTTATTTTTTTGTTAGCGGTAGTGTAGATATATATAGCAGTTAGTTTGTGTGTTTTATAAAAAAAAAAAAAAAAAAAAAAATTTGTTTAGTTAGTGTTAGTGTTAGTTACGTTATGGCGAGGAAGTTGTTTAGCGCCGAGGAGGCATACGCCATGCTGTGGTCTGAGTCGGAGACCGCATCAGAGATGGCGTCCGAGATGGAACCTGTTTTAGGTAGTGACGATGACAGCGTCACTTCAGGTTCATCTTCAGGGGACGTTGTCCCTGATGCAGTCGAAACTGCAGAACATGAAAGCGCAGGGCCAAGTAGCGCTGTAGCACGGGACAGCCTGGTCCCTCCAGTCCAGGCTCTTGTATGGGCACCTGCCCCATCTTTTGGGCCTAGAATCCACGGATTTACGGCCACTCCTGGCATAACCGTGGACAATACAAATTTTGTCCAAATGGATTACTTCCATTTATTTATAACGGACGACATCCTAAATCAGATTGTCCACGAAACAAATTTATATGCCACGCAATATATAAGGCAGAAACCTTCATCCACCCATGCCAGAGATTGGACGCCCACCAATTTGCAGGAATTAAAAATTTTTTTGGGGCTCACCCTAAATATGGGTATTGTCAAAAAGCCCTCCATTAGGTCTTACTGGTCAACAAGACCCGCCCAAGCCACCCCAGTATATTCTGCAGTAATGCCCAGGTCTCGTTATGAGACAATAATGAGGTTCCTCCACTTCAATGACAACGCACAGGCCCCCCCAAGTACCGATGCAAACCGGGATCGGTTGTTCAAAATAAGACCGCTAATAAATTCCCTGAATAATTTATTTCTGCAACTCTACACTCCTGAGCAGAATGTAAGTGTGGACGAATCCCTCCTCAACTTCCATGGCAGACTTAGCTTTCGCCAATATCTACCTTCCAAAAGGGCAAGATATGGCGTTAAGCTTTACAAATTGTGTGAAAGCGGGTCAGGATATACCACCGCCTTCAGGATTTATGAAGGGCGGGACCGCACAATAAATGTTCCTGGATGCCCCCCTGATCTTTCCACCAGCAGTAAGATTGTGTGGGAGATAATGCAGCCTCTGCTTCACAAGGGGTACCACCTGTACTGTGATAATTTTTATTCCAGTGTGCCCCTGTTTAGGCATTTGCATGCTGCAAGGACTGGGGCATGTGGTACCATGCGCAAAAACAGAATTGGTTTTCCACAGCAATTAGTGGGGAAGCGCATGGTAAAGGGGGACTCCTGTGCTTATGCATCTGAGGAATTGCTGGCGGTCAAGTTCAGGGATCGCAAAGATGTGTATGTGCTAAGCACGATTCATACCGCAGGAACAGTGGCAGTGAGGGAAAGAGGGGCAACATCGGACAAGCACAAACCAGTGAGCGTGTCCGAATATAACAAGTACATGGGGGGGGTGGATTTAAGCGACCAGGTTTTACAGCCCTATTTAGTAAAACGCAAAACTAAAACCTGGTACAAAAAGGTGGCCATTTATTTGTTACAGGTGGCCATCCACAACTCATTTGTGCTCTATAAAAAAAACAGAGGCAGAGACACATACCTGGATTTCCAGGAGAAAATTATTGAAGGCCTCATTTTTGATGTTCAGGACACCCGAGAATGCCCCCAGTCTGAGGATGTCACGCGACTGACTGAAAGACACTTCGTCAGTCGGATTCCCCCAACAGCAACCAGAAGCAACCCCCAGAAAAAGTGCCGCGTCTGCAGAAAAGATGGGCACCGCAAAGATTCCCGATATTTCTGTCCCTCATGTCCCTCGCAACCAGGCCTGTGCATTGAGCCATGTTTTAAAAAATACCACACTGTTCTGAATTATTAGATTTTAGTTAATTTGTTGAAAATATATTTGCCCTACATTACGTTTTTATTTTTCCCCTGATTTTACTCCAAGGGTGAGGGAGGGAATGGGTGGGGGGTGGATGTCATGTTTGATGTTTTCTAAAGTTCATCTGCTGGAGAGCTCCATTTGCATTAACCTGAAATTTCTTATTTTAGAAAACCCCAAAAAATAAATTCCCATTATACCCCTAGATGAATATTTTGGGATTTCTGCTTCAAGAGCAGATATTTTGGAAGTGTTATAGAAACTCTGTTGAGTTTTGTAAAACCAGCTTTGAAAAAAAGCGATTTGTGAAATAATCTCCTTCTATCCTCCGCCCTCCTACATCTCTATGTGATAAATAAGGCCACATATTTGGTATCCCCGTGCACGGGAGAAGTGGCAGAATGTGAACGGAGATTAATTTTGTCCGTGGTCTATACCGTGTGTGAAAAATGCTGGTATAAACTGACGCATTTGCTAAAAAATTGCTAATTTTATTTTGATCCATCTTATTCAAGAAACTGTCAGAAGAAAACTGGACTGTCTAAAAATATGATAAACCCCTTGAAGGAAACCTTGTGGGGTCTACTTGTGTGAATGAAGTAGTTTATGGGGTGATTCTAATGTTTCAGCAGCATTAGGCCCCCCAGAAAACAGTATGCGGCTATAAAGTCAAGTGCAGAATTCCTGGACCGAAAAGGCCAAAAAGCCTCCTTTTATGCCAAGCCCTGGCACATGCCCGTGAATAAAGCACACATATTTGGTATCCCCATGCACGGGAGAAGTGGAAGAATGTGAAATGCGATGAATTTTGTCCGTGGTCCATTTTGTGTGTGAAAAAGCTAGCATAAACTGGCGCAATTGTTAAAAAAAAAAGGTAATTTTATTTTGTTCCATCTTATTCAAGAAACTTTCAGAAGAAAACTGGACTGTCTAAAAATATGATAAACCCCTTGAAGGAAACCTTGTGGGGTCTACTTGTGTGAATGAAGTCATTTATGGGGTGATTCTAATGTTTCAGCAGCATTACACCCCCCAGAAAACAGTATGCGGCTATAAAATCAAATGCAAAATTCCTGGACCAAAAAGCCTCCTTTTATGCCAAGCCCTGGCACATGCCCGCACAGCGAATAAGGCACACATATTTGGTATCCCCATGCACGGGAGAAGTGGAAGAACGTGAAAGGAGATGAATTTTGGCCGTGGTCTATACCGTGTGTGAAAAATACTAGCCTAAACTGACGCATTTGCTAAAAAAGTGCTGATTTTATTTTGTTCCATCTTATTCAAGAAACTTTCAGAAGAAAACTGGACTTGCTAAAAATATGATAAACCCCTTGAAGGAAACCTTGTGGGGTCTACTTGTGTGAATGAAGTCATTTATGGGGTGATTCTAATGTTTCAGCAGCATTAGGCCCCCCAGAAAACAGTATGCGGCTCTAAAATCAAATGCAAAATTCCTGGACCGAAAATGCCAAAAAGCCTCCTTTTATGCCAAGCCCTGGCACATGCCCGCACAGCGAATAAGGCACACATATTTGGTATCCCCATGCACGGGAGAAGTGGAAGAACGTGAAAGGAGATGAATTTTGGCCGTGGTCTATACCGTGTGTGAAAAATACTAGCCTAAACTGACGCATTTGCTAAAAAAGTGCTGATTTTATTTTGTTCCATCTTATTCAAGAAACTTTCAGAAGAAAACTGGACTTGCTAAAAATATGATAAACCCCTTGAAGGAAACCTTGTGGGGTCTACTTGTGTGAATGAAGTCATTTATGGGGTGATTCTAATGTTTCAGCAGCATTACACCCCCCAGAAAACAGTATGCGGCTATAAAATCAAATGCAAAATTCCTGGACCAAAAAGCCTCCTTTTATGCCAAGCCCTGGCACATGCCCGCACAGCGAATAAGGCACACATATTTGGTATCCCCATGCACGGGAGAAGTGGAAGAACGTGAAAGGAGATGAATTTTGGCCGTGGTCTATACCGTGTGTGAAAAATACTAGCCTAAACTGACGCATTTGCTAAAAAAGTGCTGATTTTATTTTGTTCCATCTTATTCAAGAAACTTTCAGAAGAAAACTGGACTTGCTAAAAATATGATAAACCCCTTGAAGGAAACCTTGTGGGGTCTACTTGTGTGAATGAAGTCATTTATGGGGTGATTCTAATGTTTCAGCAGCATTAGGCCCCCCAGAAAACAGAATGCGGCTCTAAAATCAAATGCAAAATTCCTGGACCGAAAATGCCAAAAAGCCTCCTTTTATGCCAAGCCCTGGCACATGCCCGCACAGCGAATAAGGCACACATATTTGGTATCCCCATGCACGGGAGAAGTGGAAGAACGTGAAAGGAGATGAATTTTGGCCGTGGTCTATACCGTGTGTGAAAAATACTAGCCTAAACTGACGCATTTGCTAAAAAAGTGCTGATTTTATTTTGTTCCATCTTATTCAAGAAACTTTCAGAAGAAAACTGGACTTGCTAAAAATATGATAAACCCCTTGAAGGAAACCTTGTGGGGTCTACTTGTGTGAATGAAGTCATTTATGGGGTGTTTCTAATGTTTCAGCAGCATTAGGCCCCCCAGAAAACAGTATGCTGCTATAAAATCAAATGCAAAATTCCTGGACCGAAAAGGCCAAAAAGCCTCCTTTTATGCCAAGCCCTGGCACATGCCCGCACAGTGAATAAGGCACACATATTTGGTATCCCCATGCACGGGAGAAGTGGAAGAACGTGAAAGGAGATGAATTTTGGCCGTGGTCTATACCGTGTGTGAAAAATACTAGCCTAAACTGACGCATTTGCTAAAAAAGTGCTGATTTTATTTTGTTCCATCTTATTCAAGAAACTTTCAGAAGAAAACTGGACTTGCTAAAAATATGATAAACCCCTTGAAGGAAACCTTGTGGGGTCTACTTGTGTGAATGAAGTCATTTATGGGGTGTTTCTAATGTTTCAGCAGCATTAGGCCCCCCAGAAAACAGTATGCGGCTCTAAAATCAAATGCAAAATTCCTGGACCGAAAAGGCCAAAAAGCCTCCTTTTATGCCAAGCCCTGGCACATGCCCGCACAGTGAATAAGGCACACATATTTGGTATCCCCATGCACGGGAGAAGTGGAAGAACGTGAAAGGAGATGAATTTTGGCCGTGGTCTATACCGTGTGTGAAAAATACTAGCCTAAACTGACGCATTTGCTAAAAAAGTGCTGATTTTATTTTGTTCCATCTTATTCAAGAAACTTTCAGAAGATAACTGGACTTGCTAAAAATATGATAAACCCCTTGAAGGAAACCTTGTGGGGTCTACTTGTGTGAATGAAGTCATTTATGGGGTGTTTCTAATGTTTCAGCAGCATTAGGCCCCCCAGAAAACAGTATGCGGCTATAAAATCAAGTGCAGAATTCCTGGACCGAAAAGGCCAAAAAGCCTCCTTTTATGCCAAGCCCTGGCACATGCCCGCACAGTGAATAAGGCTCACATATTTGGTATCCCCATGCACGGGAGAAGTGGAAGAATGTGAAAGGAGATTAATTTTGGCCGTGGTTCATACCGTGTGTGAAAAATGCTAGCATAAACCGACGCAATTGTTAAATTCTTGCATTTTTTTCCAATTTTGCCCACTTTAGTGAAAAAAAAAAAAATGATATATACTGACAAATGCCACTAAAACAAAGCCCTATCTGTCCTTTAAAAAGAGTGTAAAATTCAAAGATGAACTTTATTCACCTGCTGAGTTATAGTCATGTAAAGAAGCGCATAGCAAAATTGTGAAATTTGCTCTGGTCATTTAGCTGTAAAACAGCCTAGTCCTTAACCGGTTAAACATAACACCCCTGTACAAATGTAAACATTAAAAACAGTCAGTGGACAGAAGAAAACGGAAGTGTTAGAGTGATCTCCATCAACCTTAAGTTCCTTTTGTTGATAACAGAATTTGTCCAGGATTCAATCAAATTCACAAAAATGACAGATCGGCAGAGATTTCACATACAATGGTTTGATGTACAGAAATCTAAAATGGCTGTGAACGGAGCCTTTATTTATAGGTTCACGCTTTCACTTAACACACATTAACCAATGCCATGTATACAAATGCATGCATTCAAAAATACTTCTATATAAGGTAATGACTTTCTTCCTAGAATCCTTTCAAACACATCAACTATTTATTAGTTTGGATTGCTAGATGACGTCATCTTAATTCCATGTATTCAAATGATGGGGAAAGGGAATGGAAATCTTAAAACATATCTTATACATATCTCATACATATCTAATTGAATATAATGCCGTTTTTTTGATAATTTATACAATTTATCCAAATTACTCTAATAGCATCCAACGATTCTAGCCCTATGGGACCCGATATCCTCTGAAGGTGAAAACTTGGATCCTCCTATCCCTTCCTAAACTAGTATAGTGGCCATTAGATTGGGGAATCTACCTATCATGAGTTACAGCCGAAACTGTGGTATATCACGGATTATACGGGTAGCCATATAAACAGTGGGATCATCAAACTTGCCTTGAGATCCTTTCCCACAGATCATCTATAAATCATTTACCTAAGAGTGGGGTGTTCCTGCCAAAAAAAAACTGATCCCTAATTATCTTATTCCTTCCTGACAACCACAATGGACGCATATGTCAACTTGAGAGGGGTTCCATTCATCACAGTAGACGCATATCCATCGAGGCATGGGAACTGCTACTGGTTGCCCCCAGGACTTAAAGATTTGATCTACTTTTTTCTGACTAATGACACAATTTCTAAATTCCTAAAATAACCCACTATTCCCAATCCATCCCCCCAGAAATTACACCCTCCACATCATTACACATAACCTATAGAATATTTGTCTCATCCTAATTTGTCCTATGAAACATAACACCCCCTGTTACAAAAAAAAAACATTAGAGACAGTCAGTGGTCAGAAAGAGTAGGAAGATACACACATCTGTTGCTTTCACCTATAGGAGCCACCATTTCCCATAGAGCTCTGATTGCCCACAGGTACTTGGTTTCCCCAAGACTTAAAGATTTGATGTACTTTTTTCTGACTAATGACACAATTTCTACATTCAAAACAACACACACCATTCCCCATCCAAGCCCCACAGAAATTACACCCTTTATAACATCATGTTTAGCCGATATAATATTTGTTAGTCCATATTTTGTCCTATCAAACATAGTATTTATTCCCATATTTCCTATATTGCAAAATATCCGCACTTACAATGATCTCCCAACGCTACATATCTCTTCCTCTATTAATAACCTTTCATAAGGAAGCCCTTTAAAAAAACATAATAACAGTCAGTGGTCAGAAAAAATAGGAGTATACTCAATTCCGTTGTTTTCACCTATAGGGGCCACCATTTTCCATAGAACTCTGATTGTGCACAAGTACTTGGTTGCCCCCAGGACTTAAAGATTTGATCTACTTTTTTCTGACTAATGACACAATTTCTACATTCCTAACATAACCCACTATTCCCAATCCATCCCCCCAGAAATTACACCCTCCACATCATTACTCATAACCTATAGAATATTTTTCTCATCCTAATTTGTCCTATTAAACATAACACCCCCTGTACAAATAAAAACTTTAAAAACAGTCAGTGGTTAGAAAAAATAGGAAGATACACATGTCTGTCGTTTTCACCTATATCAGCCACCATTTCCCATAGAGCTCTGATTGCCCACAGGTACTTGGTTGCCCCAAAGACATAAAGATATGATCTACTTTCTTCTGGCTTCTACATTCAAAACATAGCCCACAATTCCCATCCCCCCAGAAATTACACCATCCAGATCATTACTCATAATCTATAGAATATTTGTCACATCCTAATTTGTCCTATTAAACATAACACCCCTGTACAAATGTAAACATTAAAAACAGTCAGTGGACAGAAGAAAACGGAAGTGTTAGAGTGATCTCCATCAACCTTAAGTTCCTTTTGTTGATAACAGAATTTGTCCAGGATTCAATCAAATTCACAAAAATGACAGATCGGCAGAGATTTCACATACAATGGTTTGATGTACAGAAATCTAAAATGGCTGTGAACGGAGCCTTTATTTATAGGTTCACGCTTTCACTTAACACACATTAACCAATGCCATGTATACAAATGCATGCATTCAAAAATACTTCTATATAAGGTAATGACTTTCTTCCTAGAATCCTTTCAAACACATCAACTATTTATTAGTTTGGATTGCTAGATGACGTCATCTTAATTCCATGTATTCAAATGATGGGGAAAGGGAATGGAAATCTTAAAACATATCTTATACATATCTCATACATATCTAATTGAATATAATGCCGTTTTTTTGATAATTTATACAATTTATCCAAATTACTCTAATAGCATCCAACGATTCTAGCCCTATGGGACCCGATATCCTCTGAAGGTGAAAACTTGGATCCTCCTATCCCTTCCAAAACTAGTATAGTGGCCATTAGATTGGGGAATCTACCTATCATGAGTTACAGCCGAAACTGTGGTATATCACGGATTATACGGGTAGCCATATAAACAGTGGGATCATCAAACTTGCCTTGAGATCCTTTCCCACAGATCATCTATAAATCATTTACCTAAGAGTGGGGTGTTCCTGCCAAAAAAAAAAACAGATCCCTAATTATCTTATTCCTTCCTGACAACCACAATGGACGCATATGTCAACTTGAGAGGGGTTCCATTCATCACAATAGACGCATATCCATCGAGGCATGGGAAATGCTACTGGTTGCCCCCAGGACTTAAAGATTTGATCTACTTTTTTCTGACTAATGACACAATTTCTAAATTCCTAAAATAACCCACTATTCCCAATCCATCCCCCCAGAAATTACACCCTCCACATCATTACACATAACCTATAGAATATTTGTCTCATCCTAATTTGTCCTATGAAACATAACACCCCCTGTACAAAAAAAAACATTAGAGACAGTCAGTGGTCAGAAAGAGTAGGAAGATACACACATCTGTTGCTTTCACCTATAGGAGCCACCATTTCCCATAGAGCTCTGATTGCCCACAGGTACTTGGTTTCCCCAAGACTTAAAGATTTGATGTACTTTTTTCTGACTAATGACACAATTTCTACATTCAAAACAACACACACCATTCCCCATCCAAGCCCCACAGAAATGACACCCTTTATAACATCATGTTTAGACGATATAATATTTGTTAGTCCATATTTTGTCCTATCAAAGATAGTATTTATTCCCATATTTCCTATATTGCAAAATATCCGCACTTACAATGATCTCCCAATGCTACATATCTCTTCCTCTATTAATAACCTTTCATAAGGAAGCCCTTTAAAAAAACATAATAACAGTCAGTGGTCAGAAAAAATAGGAGTATACTCAATTCTGTTGTTTTCACCTATAGGGGCCACCATTTTCCATAGAACTCTGATTGTGCACAAGTACTTGGTTGCCCCCAGGACTTAAAAATTTGATCTACTTTTTTCTGACTAATGACACAATTTCTAAATTCATAAGATAACCCACTATTCCCAATCCATCCCCCCAGAAATTACACCCTCCACATCATTACACATAACCTACAGAATATTTGTCTCATCCTAATTTGTCCTATGAAACATAACACCCCCTGTACAAATAAAAACATTAGAGACAGTCAGTGGTCAGAAAGAGTAGGAAGATACACACATCTGTTGCTTTCACCTATAGGAGCCACCATTTCCCATAGAGCTCTGATTGCCCACAGGTACTTGGTTTCCCCAAGACTTAAAGATTTGATGTACTTTTTTCTGACTAATGACACAATTTCTACATTCCTAACATAACCCACTATTCCCAATCCATCCCCCCAGAAATTACACCCTCCACATCATTACTCATAACCTATAGAATATTTTTCTCATCCTAATTTGTCCTATTAAACATAACACCCCCTGTACAAATAAAAACTTTAAAAACAGTCAGTGGTTAGAAAAAATAGGAAGATAAAAATGTCTGTCGTTTTCACCTATATCAGCCACCATTTCCCATAGAGCTCTGATTGCCCACAGGTACTTGGTTGCCCCAAAGACATAAAGATATGATCTACTTTCTTCTGGCTTCTACATTCAAAACATAGCCCACAATTCCCATCCCCCCAGAAATTACACCATCCAGATCATTACTCATAATCTATAGAATATTTGTCACATCCTAATTTGTCCTATTAAACATAACACCCCTGTACAATTGTAAACATTAAAAACAGTCAGTGGACAGAAGAAAACGGAAGTGTTAGAGTGATCTCCATCAACCTTAAGTTCCTTTTGTTGATAACAGAATTTGTCCAGGATTCAATCAAATTCACAAAAATGACAGATCGGCAGAGATTTCACATACAATGGTTTGATGTACAGAAATCTAAAATGGCTGTGAACGGAGCCTTTATTTATAGGTTCACGTTTTCACTTAACACACATTAACCAATGCCATGTATACAAATGCATGCATTCAAAAATACTTCTATATAAGGTAATGACTTTCTTCCTAGAATCCTTTCAAACACATCAACTATTTATTAGTTTGGATTGCTAGATGACGTCATCTTAATTCCATGTATTCAAATGATGGGGAAAGGGAATGGAAATCTTAAAACATATCTTATACATATCTCATACATATCTAATTGAATATAATGCCGTTTTTTTGATAATTTATACAATTTATCCAAATTACTCTAATAGCATCCAACGATTCTATCCCTATGGGACCCGATATCCTCTGAAGGTGAAAACTTGGATCCTCCTATCCCTTCCTAAACTAGTATAGTGGCCATTAGATTGGGGAATCTACCTATCATGAGTTACAGCCGAAACTGTGGTATATCACGGATTATACGGGTAGCCATATAAACAGTGGGATCATCAAACTTGCCTTGAGATAATTTCCCACAGATCATCTATAAATCATTTACCTAAGAGTGGGGTGTTCCTGCCAAAAAAAAACAGATCCCTAATTATCTTATTCCTTCCTGACAACCACAATGGACGCATATGTCAACTTGAGAGGGGTTCCATTCATCACAATAGACGCATATCCATCGAGGCATGGGAACTGCTACTGGTTGCCCCCAGGACTTAAAGATTTGATCTACTTTTTTCTGACTAATGACACAATTTCTAAATTCCTAAAATAACCCACTATTCCCAATCCATCCCCCCAGAAATTACACCCTCCACATCATTACACATAACCTATAGAATATTTGTCTCATCCTAATTTGTCCTATGAAACATAACACCCCCTGTTACAAAAAAAAACATTAGAGACAGTCAGTGGTCAGAAAGAGTAGGAAGATACACACATCTGTTGCTTTCACCTATAGGAGCCACCATTTCCCATAGAGCTCTGATTGCCCACAGGTACTTGGTTTCCCCAAGACTTAAAGATTTGATGTACTTTTTTCTGACTAATGACACAATTTCTACATTCAAAACAACACACACCATTCCCCATCCAAGCCCCACAGAAATGACACCCTTTATAACATCATGTTTAGCCGATATAATATTTGTTAGTCCATATTTTGTCCTATCAAACATAGTATTTATTCCCATATTTCCTATATTGCAAAATATCCGCACTTACAATGATCTCCCAACGCTACATATCTCTTCCTCTATTAATAACCTTTCATAAGGAAGCCCTTTAAAAAAACATAATAACAGTCAGTGGTCAGAAAAAATAGGAGTATACTCAATTCCGTTGTTTTCACCTATAGGGGCCACCATTTTCCATAGAACTCTGATTGTGCACAAGTACTTGGTTGCCCCCAGGACTTAAAGATTTGATCTACTTTTTTCTGACTAATGACACAATTTCTACATTCCTAACATAACCCACTATTCCCAATCCATCCCCCCAGAAATTACACCCTCCACATCATTACTCATAACCTATAGAATATTTTTCTCATCCTAATTTGTCCTATTAAACATAACACCCCCTGTACAAATAAAAACTTTAAAAACAGTCAGTGGTTAGAAAAAATAGGAAGATACACATGTCTGTCGTTTTCACCTATATCAGCCACCATTTCCCATAGAGCTCTGATTGCCCACAGGTACTTGGTTGCCCCAAAGACATAAAGATATGATCTACTTTCTTCTGGCTTCTACATTCAAAACATAGCCCACAATTCCCATCCCCCCAGAAATTACACCATCCAGATCATTACTCACAATCTATAGAATATTTGTCACATCCTAATTTGTCCTATTAAACATAACACCCCTGTACAAATGTAAACATTAAAAACAGTCAGTGGACAGAAGAAAACGGAAGTGTTAGAGTGATCTCCATCAACCTTAAGTTCCTTTTGTTGATAACAGAATTTGTCCAGGATTCAATCAAATTCACAAAAATGACAGATCGGCAGAGATTTCACATACAATGGTTTGATGTACAGAAATCTAAAATGGCTGTGAACGGAGCCTTTATTTATAGGTTCACGCTTTCACTTAACACACATTAACCAATGCCATGTATACAAATGCATGCATTCAAAAATACTTCTATATAAGGTAATGACTTTCTTCCTAGAATCCTTTCAAACACATCAACTATTTATTAGTTTGGATTGCTAGATGACGTCATCTTAATTCCATGTATTCAAATGATGGGGAAAGGGAATGGAAATCTTAAAACATATCTTATACATATCTAATACATATCTAATTGAATATAATGCCGTTTTTTTGATAATTTATACAATTTATCCAAATTACTCTAATAGCATCCAACGATTCTAGCCCTATGGGACCCGATATCCTCTGAAGGTGAAAACTTGGATCCTCCTATCCCTTCCTAAACTAGTATAGTGGCCATTAGATTGGGGAATCTACCTATCATGAGTTACAGCCGAAACTGTGGTATATCACGGATTATACGGGTAGCCATATAAACAGTGGGATCATCAAACTTGCCTTGAGATCCTTTCCCACAGATCATCTATAAATCATTTACCTAAGAGTGGGGTGTTCCTGCCAAAAAAAAACAGATCCCTAATTATCTTATTCCTTCCTGACAACCACAATGGACGCATATGTCAACTTGAGAGGGGTTCCATTCATCACAGTAGACGCATATCCATCGAGGCATGGGAACTGCTACTGGTTGCCCCCAGGACTTAAAGATTTGATCTACTTTTTTCGGACTAATGACACAATTTCTAAATTCATAAGATAACCCACTATTCTCAATCCATCCCCCCAGAAATTACACCCTCCACATCATTACACATAACCTACAGAATATTTGTCTCATCCTAATTTGTCCTATGAAACATAACACCCCCTGTACAAATAAAAACATTAGAGACAGTCAGTGGTCAGAAAGAGTAGGAAGATACACACATCTGTTGCTTTCACCTATAGGAGCCACCATTTCCCATAGAGCTCTGATTGCCCACAGGTACTTGGTTTTCCCAAGACTTAAAGATTTGATGTACTTTTTTCTGACTAATGACACAATTTCTACATTCCTAACATAACCCACTATTCCCAATCCATCCCCCCAGAAATTACACCCTCCACATCATTACTCATAACCTATAGAATATTTTTCTCATCCTAATTTGTCCTATTAAACATAACACCCCCTGTACAAATAAAAACTTTAAAAACAGTCAGTGGTTAGAAAAAATAGGAAGATACACATGTCTGTCGTTTTCACCTATATCAGCCACCATTTCCCATAGAGCTCTGATTGCCCACAGGTACTTGGTTGCCCCAAAGACATAAAGATATGATCTACTTTCTTCTGGCTTCTACATTCAAAACATAGCCCACAATTCCCATCCCCCCAGAAATTACACCATCCAGATCATTACTCACAATCTATAGAATATTTGTCACATCCTAATTTGTCCTATTAAACATAACACCCCTGTACAAATGTAAACATTAAAAACAGTCAGTGGACAGAAGAAAACGGAAGTGTTAGAGTGATCTCCATCAACCTTAAGTTCCTTTTGTTGATAACAGAATTTGTCCAGGATTCAATCAAATTCACAAAAATGACAGATCGGCAGAGATTTCACATACAATGGTTTGATGTACAGAAATCTAAAATGGCTGTGAACGGAGCCTTTATTTATAGGTTCACGCTTTCACTTAACACACATTAACCAATGCCATGTATACAAATGCATGCATTCAAAAATACTTCTATATAAGGTAATGACTTTCTTCCTAGAATCCTTTCAAACACATCAACTATTTATTAGTTTGGATTGCTAGATGACGTCATCTTAATTCCATGTATTCAAATGATGGGGAAAGGGAATGGAAATCTTAAAACATATCTTATACATAACTAATACATATCTAATTGAATATAATGCCGTTTTTTTGATAGTTTATACAATTTATCCAAATTACTCTAATAGCATCCAACGATTCTAGCCCTATGGGACCCGATATCCTCTGAAGGTGAAAACTTGGATCCTCCTATCCCTTCCTAAACTAGTATAGTGGCCATTAGATTGGGGAATCTACCTATCATGAGTTACAGCCGAAACTGTGGTATATCACGGATTATACGGGTAGCCATATAAACAGTGGGATCATCAAACTTGCCTTGAGATCCTTTCCCACAGATCATCTATAAATCATTTACCTAAGAGTGGGGTGTTCTTGCCAAAAAAAAACAGATCCCTAATTATCTTATTCCTTCCTGACAACCACAATGGACGCATATGTCAACTTGAGAGGGGTTCCATTCATCACAGTAGACGCATATCCATCGAGGCATGGGAACTGCTACTGGTTGCCCCCAGGACTTAAAGATTTGATCTACTTTTTTCGGACTAATGACACAATTTCTAAATTCATAAGATAACCCACTATTCTCAATCCATCCCCCCAGAAATTACACCCTCCACATCATTACACATAACCTACAGAATATTTGTCTCATCCTAATTTGTCCTATGAAACATAACACCCCCTGTACAAATAAAAACATTAGAGACAGTCAGTGGTCAGAAAGAGTAGGAAGATACACACATCTGTTGCTTTCACCTATAGGAGCCACCATTTCCCATAGAGCTCTGATTGCCCACAGGTACTTGGTTTTCCCAAGACTAAAAGATTTGATGTACTTTTTTCTGACTAATGACACAATTTCTACATTCCTAACATAACCCACTATTCCCAATCCATCCCCCCAGAAATTACACCCTCCACATCATTACTTATAACCTATAGAATATTTTTCTCATCCTAATTTGTCCTATTAAACATAACACCCCCTGTACAAATAAAAACTTTAAAAACAGTCAGTGGTTAGAAAAAATAGGAAGATACACATGTCTGTCGTTTTCACCTATATCAGCCACCATTTCCCATAGAGCTCTGATTGCCCACAGGTACTTGGTTGCCCCAAAGACATAAAGATATGATCTACTTTCTTCTGGCTTCTACATTCAAAACATAGCCCACAATTCCCATCCCCCCAGAAATTACACCATCCAGATCATTACTCATAATCTATAGAATATTTGTCACATCCTAATTTGTCCTATTAAACATAACACCCCTGTACAATTGTAAACATTAAAAACAGTCAGTGGACAGAAGAAAACGGAAGTGTTAGAGTGATCTCCATCAACCTTAAGTTCCTTTTGTTGATAACAGAATTTGTCCAGGATTCAATCAAATTCACAAAAATGACAGATCGGCAGAGATTTCACATACAATGGTTTGATGTACAGAAATCTAAAATGGCTGTGAACGGAGCCTTTATTTATAGGTTCACGTTTTCACTTAACACACATTAACCAATGCCATGTATACAAATGCATGCATTCAAAAATACTTCTATATAAGGTAATGACTTTCTTCCTAGAATCCTTTCAAACACATCAACTATTTATTAGTTTGGATTGCTAGATGACGTCATCTTAATTCCATGTATTCAAATGATGGGGAAAGGGAATGGAAATCTTAAAACATATCTTATACATATCTCATACATATCTAATTGAATATAATGCCGTTTTTTTGATAATTTATACAATTTATCCAAATTACTCTAATAGCATCCAACGATTCTATCCCTATGGGACCCGATATCCTCTGAAGGTGAAAACTTGGATCCTCCTATCCCTTCCTAAACTAGTATAGTGGCCATTAGATTGGGGAATCTACCTATCATGAGTTACAGCCGAAACTGTGGTATATCACGGATTATACGGGTAGCCATATAAACAGTGGGATCATCAAACTTGCCTTGAGATAATTTCCCACAGATCATCTATAAATCATTTACCTAAGAGTGGGGTGTTCCTGCCAAAAAAAAACAGATCCCTAATTATCTTATTCCTTCCTGACAACCACAATGGACGCATATGTCAACTTGAGAGGGGTTCCATTCATCACAATAGACGCATATCCATCGAGGCATGGGAACTGCTACTGGTTGCCCCCAGGACTTAAAGATTTGATCTACTTTTTTCTGACTAATGACACAATTTCTAAATTCCTAAAATAACCCACTATTCCCAATCCATCCCCCCAGAAATTACACCCTCCACATCATTACACATAACCTATAGAATATTTGTCTCATCCTAATTTGTCCTATGAAACATAACACCCCCTGTTACAAAAAAAAACATTAGAGACAGTCAGTGGTCAGAAAGAGTAGGAAGATACACACATCTGTTGCTTTCACCTATAGGAGCCACCATTTCCCATAGAGCTCTGATTGCCCACAGGTACTTGGTTTCCCCAAGACTTAAAGATTTGATGTACTTTTTTCTGACTAATGACACAATTTCTACATTCAAAACAACACACACCATTCCCCATCCAAGCCCCACAGAAATGACACCCTTTATAACATCATGTTTAGCCGATATAATATTTGTTAGTCCATATTTTGTCCTATCAAACATAGTATTTATTCCCATATTTCCTATATTGCAAAATATCCGCACTTACAATGATCTCCCAACGCTACATATCTCTTCCTCTATTAATAACCTTTCATAAGGAAGCCCTTTAAAAAAACATAATAACAGTCAGTGGTCAGAAAAAATAGGAGTATACTCAATTCCGTTGTTTTCACCTATAGGGGCCACCATTTTCCATAGAACTCTGATTGTGCACAAGTACTTGGTTGCCCCCAGGACTTAAAGATTTGATCTACTTTTTTCTGACTAATGACACAATTTCTACATTCCTAACATAACCCACTATTCCCAATCCATCCCCCCAGAAATTACACCCTCCACATCATTACTCATAACCTATAGAATATTTTTCTCATCCTAATTTGTCCTATTAAACATAACACCCCCTGTACAAATAAAAACTTTAAAAACAGTCAGTGGTTAGAAAAAATAGGAAGATACACATGTCTGTCGTTTTCACCTATATCAGCCACCATTTCCCATAGAGCTCTGATTGCCCACAGGTACTTGGTTGCCCCAAAGACATAAAGATATGATCTACTTTCTTCTGGCTTCTACATTCAAAACATAGCCCACAATTCCCATCCCCCCAGAAATTACACCATCCAGATCATTACTCATAATCTATAGAATATTTGTCACATCCTAATTTGTCCTATTAAACATAACACCCCTGTACAAATGTAAACATTAAAAACAGTCAGTGGACAGAAGAAAACGGAAGTGTTAGAGTGATCTCCATCAACCTTAAGTTCCTTTTGTTGATAACAGAATTTGTCCAGGATTCAATAAAATTCACAAAAATGACAGATCGGCAGAGATTTCACATACAATGGTTTGATGTACAGAAATCTAAAATGGCTGTGAACGGAGCCTTTATTTATAGGTTCACGCTTTCACTTAACACACATTAACCAATGCCATGTATACAAATGCATGCATTCAAAAATACTTCTATATAAGGTAATGACTTTCTTCCTAGAATCCTTTCAAACACATCAACTATTTATTAGTTTGGATTGCTAGATGACGTCATCTTAATTCCATGTATTCAAATGATGGGGAAAGGGAATGGAAATCTTAAAACATATCTTATACATATCTCATACATATCTAATTGAATATAATGCCGTTTTTTTGATAATTTATACAATTTATCCAAATTACTCTAATAGCATCCAACGATTCTAGCCCTATGGGACCCGATATCCTCTGAAGGTGAAAACTTGGATCCTCCTATCCCTTCCTAAACTAGTATAGTGGCCATTAGATTGGGGAATCTACCTATCATGAGTTACAGCCGAAACTGTGGTATATCACGGATTATACGGGTAGCCATATAAACAGTGGGATCATCAAACTTGCCTTGAGATCCTTTCCCACAGATCATCTATAAATCATTTACCTAAGAGTGGGGTGTTCCTGCCAAAAAAAACAGATCCCTAATTATCTTATTCCTTCCTGACAACCACAATGGACGCATATGTCAACTTGAGAGGGGTTCCATTCATCACAGTAGACGCATATCCATCGAGGCATGGGAACTGCTACTGGTTGCCCCCAGGACTTAAAGATTTGATCTACTTTTTTCGGACTAATGACACAATTTCTAAATTCATAAGATAACCCACTATTCCCAATCCATCCCCCCAGAAATTACACCCTCCACATCATTACACATAACCTACAGAATATTTGTCTCATCCTAATTTGTCCTATGAAACATAACACCCCCTGTACAAATAAAAACATTAGAGACAGTCAGTGGTCAGAAAGAGTAGGAAGATACACACATCTGTTGCTTTCACCTATAGGAGCCACCATTTCCCATAGAGCTCTGATTGCCCACAGGTACTTGGTTTCCCCAAGACTTAAAGATTTGATGTACTTTTTTCTGACTAATGACACAATTTCTACATTCCTAACATAACCCACTATTCCCAATCCATCCCCCCAGAAATTACACCCTCCACATCATTACTCATAACCTATAGAATATTTTTCTCATCCTAATTTGTCCTATTAAACATAACACCCCCTGTACAAATAAAAACTTTAAAAACAGTCAGTGGTTAGAAAAAATAGGAAGATACACATGTCTGTCGTTTTCACCTATATCAGCCACCATTTCCCATAGAGCTCTGATTGCCCACAGGTACTTGGTTGCCCCAAAGACATAAAGATATGATCTACTTTCTTCTGGCTTCTACATTCAAAACATAGCCCACAATTCCCATCCCCCCAGAAATTACACCATCCAGATCATTACTCATAATCTATAGAATATTTGTCACATCCTAATTTGTCCTATTAAACATAACACCCCTGTACAAATGTAAACATTAAAAACAGTCAGTGGACAGAAGAAAACGGAAGTGTTAGAGTGATCTCCATCAACCTTAAGTTCCTTTTGTTGATAACAGAATTTGTCCAGGATTCAATCAAATTCACAAAAATGACAGATCGGCAGAGATTTCACATACAATGGTTTGATGTACAGAAATCTAAAATGGCTGTGAACGGAGCCTTTATTTATAGGTTCACGTTTTCACTTAACACACATTAACCAATGCCATGTATACAAATGCATGCATTCAAAAATACTTCTATATAAGGTAATGACTTTCTTCCTAGAATCCTTTCAAACACATCAACTATTTATTAGTTTGGATTGCTAGATGACGTCATCTTAATTCCATGTATTCAAATGATGGGGAAAGGGAATGGAAATCTTAAAACATATCTTATACATATCTCATACATATCTAATTGAATATAATGCCGTTTTTTTGATAATTTATACAATTTATCCAAATTACTCTAATAGCATCCAACGATTCTATCCCTATGGGACCCGATATCCTCTGAAGGTGAAAACTTGGATCCTCCTATCCCTTCCTAAACTAGTATAGTGGCCATTAGATTGGGGAATCTACCTATCATGAGTTACAGCCGAAACTGTGGTATATCACGGATTATACGTGTAGCCATATAAACAGTGGGATCATCAAACTTGCCTTGAGATCCTTTCCCACAGATCATCTATAAATCATTTACCTAAGAGTGGGGTGTTCCTGCCAAAAAAAAACAGATCCCTAATTATCTTATTCCTTCCTGACAACCACAATGGACGCATATGTCAACTTGAGAGGGGTTCCATTCATCACAGTAGACGCATATCCATCGAGGCATGGGAACTGCTACTGGTTGCCCCCAGGACTTAAAGATTTGATCTACTTTTTTCTGACTAATGACACAATTTCTAAATTCCTAAAATAACCCACTATTCCCAATCCATCCCCCCAGAAATTACACCCTCCACATCATTACACATAACCTATAGAATATTTGTCTCATCCTAATTTGTCCTATGAAACATAACACCCCCTGTACAAAAAAAAAACATTAGAGACAGTCAGTGGTCAGAAAGAGTAGGAAGATACACACATTGTTGCTTTCACCTATAGGAGCCACCATTTCCCATAGAGCTCTGATTGCCCACAGGTACTTGGTTTCCCCAAGACTTAAAGATTTGATGTACTTTTTTCTGACTAATGACACAATTTCTACATTCAAAACAACACACACCATTCCCCATCCAAGCCCCACAGAAATGACACCCTTTATAACATCATGTTTAGCCGATATAATATTTGTTAGTCCATATTTTGTCCTATCAAACATAGTATTTATTCCCATATTTCCTATATTGCAAAATATCCGCACTTACAATGATCTCCCAACGCTACATATCTCTTCCTCTATTAATAACCTTTCATAAGGAAGCCCTTTAAAAAAACATAATAACAGTCAGTGGTCAGAAAAAATAGGAGTATACTCAATTCCGTTGTTTTCACCTATAGGGGCCACCATTTTCCATAGAACTCTGATTGTGCACAAGTACTTGGTTGCCCCCAGGACTTAAAGATTTGATCTACTTTTTTCTGACTAATGACACAATTTCTACATTCCTAACATAACCCACTATTCCCAATCCATCCCCCCAGAAATTACACCCTCCACATCATTACTCATAACCTATAGAATATTTTTCTCATCCTAATTTGTCCTATTAAACATAACACCCCCTGTACAAATAAAAACTTTAAAAACAGTCAGTGGTTAGAAAAAATAGGAAGATACACATGTCTGTCGTTTTCACCTATATCAGCCACCATTTCCCATAGAGCTCTGATTGCCCACAGGTACTTGGTTGCCCCAAAGACATAAAGATATGATCTACTTTCTTCTGGCTTCTACATTCAAAACATAGCCCACAATTCCCATCCCCCCAGAAATTACACCATCCAGATCATTACTCACAATCTATAGAATATTTGTCACATCCTAATTTGTCCTATTAAACATAACACCCCTGTACAAATGTAAACATTAAAAACAGTCAGTGGACAGAAGAAAACGGAAGTGTTAGAGTGATCTCCATCAACCTTAAGTTCCTTTTGTTGATAACAGAATTTGTCCAGGATTCAATAAAATTCACAAAAATGACAGATCGGCAGAGATTTCACATACAATGGTTTGATGTACAGAAATCTAAAATGGCTGTGAACGGAGCCTTTATTTATAGGTTCACGCTTTCACTTAACACACATTAACCAATGCCATGTATACAAATGCATGCATTCAAAAATACTTCTATATAAGGTAAAGACTTTCTTCCTAGAATCCTTTCAAACACATCAACTATTTATTAGTTTGGATTGCTAGATGACGTCATCTTAATTCCATGTATTCAAATGATGGGGAAAGGGAATGGAAATCTTAAAACATATCTTATACATATCTCATACATATCTAATTGAATATAATGCCGTTTTTTTGATAATTTATACAATTTATCCAAATTACTCTAATAGCATCCAACGATTCTAGCCCTATGGGACCCGATATCCTCTGAAGGTGAAAACTTGGATCCTCCTATCCCTTCCTAAACTAGTATAGTGGCCATTAGATTGGGGAATCTACCTATCATGAGTTACAGCCGAAACTGTGGTATATCACGGATTATACGGGTAGCCATATAAACAGTGGGATCATCAAACTTGCCTTGAGATCCTTTCCCACAGATCATCTATAAATCATTTACCTAAGAGTGGGGTGTTCCTGCCAAAAAAAAACAGATCCCTAATTATCTTATTCCTTCCTGACAACCACAATGGACGCATATGTAAACTTGAGAGGGGTTCTATTCATCACAGTAGACGCATATCCATCGAGGCATGGGAACTGCTACTGGTTACCCCCAGGACTTAAAGATTTGATCTACTTTTTTCGGACTAATGACACAATTTCTAAATTCATAAGATAACCCACTATTCCCAATCCATCCCCCCAGAAATTACACCCTCCACATCATTACACATAACCTACAGAATATTTGTCTCATCCTAATTTGTCCTATGAAACATAACACCCCCTGTACAAATAAAAACATTAGAGACAGTCAGTGGTCAGAAAGAGTAGGAAGATACACACATCTGTTGCTTTCACCTATAGGAGCCACCATTTCCCATAGAGCTCTGATTGCCCACAGGTACTTGGTTTCCCCAAGACTTAAAGATTTGATGTACTTTTTTCTGACTAATGACACAATTTCTACATTCCTAACATAACCCACTATTCCCAATCCATCCCCCCAGAAATTACACCCTCCACATCATTACTCATAACCTATAGAATATTTTTCTCATCCTAATTTGTCCTATTAAACATAACACCCCCTGTACAAATAAAAACTTTAAAAACAGTCAGTGGTTAGAAAAAATAGGAAGATACACATGTCTGTCGTTTTCACCTATATCAGCCACCATTTCCCATAGAGCTCTGATTGCCCACAGGTACTTGGTTGCCCCAAAGACATAAAGATATGATCTACTTTCTTCTGGCTTCTACATTCAAAACATAGCCCACAATTCCCATCCCCCCAGAAATTACACCATCCAGATCATTACTCATAATCTATAGAATATTTGTCACATCCTAATTTGTCCTATTAAACATAACACCCCTGTACAAATGTAAACATTAAAAACAGTCAGTGGACAGAAGAAAACGGAAGTGTTAGAGTGATCTCCATCAACCTTAAGTTCCTTTTGTTGATAACAGAATTTGTCCAGGATTCAATCAAATTCACAAAAATGACAGATCGGCAGAGATTTCACATACAATGGTTTGATGTACAGAAATCTAAAATGGCTGTGAACGGAGCCTTTATTTATAGGTTCACGTTTTCACTTAACACACATTAACCAATGCCATGTATACAAATGCATGCATTCAAAAATACTTCTATATAAGGTAATGACTTTCTTCCTAGAATCCTTTCAAACACATCAACTATTTATTAGTTTGGATTGCTAGATGACGTCATCTTAATTCCATGTATTCAAATGATGGGGAAAGGGAATGGAAATCTTAAAACATATCTTATACATATCTCATACATATCTAATTGAATATAATGCCGTTTTTTTGATAATTTATACAATTTATCCAAATTACCCTAATAGCATCCAACGATTCTATCCCTATGGGACCCGATATCCTCTGAAGGTGAAAACTTGGATCCTCCTATCCCTTCCTAAACTAGTATAGTGGCCATTAGATTGGGGAATCTACCTATCATGAGTTACAGCCGAAACTGTGGTATATCACGGATTATACGGGTAGCCATATAAACAGTGGGATCATCAAACTTGCCTTGAGATCCTTTCCCACAGATCATCTATAAATCATTTACCTAAGAGTGGGGTGTTCCTGCCAAAAAAAACCAGATCCCTAATTATCTTATTCCTTCCTGACAACCACAATGGACGCATATGTCAACTTGAGAGGGGTTCCATTGATCACAATAGACGCATATCCATCGAGGCATGGGAACTGCTACTGGTTGCCCCCAGGACTTAAAGATTTGATCTACTTTTTTCTGACTAATGACACAATTTCTAAATTCCTAAAATAACCCACTATTCCCAATCCATCCCCCCAGAAATTTCACCCTCCACATCATTACACATAACCTATAGAATATTTGTCTCATCCTAATTTGTCCTATGAAACATAACACCCCCTGTACAAAAAAAAAACATTAGAGACAGTCAGTGGTCAGAAAGAGTAGGAAGATACACACATTGTTGCTTTCACCTATAGGAGCCACCATTTCCCATAGAGCTCTGATTGCCCACAGGTACTTGGTTTCCCCAAGACTTAAAGATTTGATGCACTTTTTTCTGACTAATGACACAATTTCTACATTCAAAACAACACACACCATTCCCCATCCAAGCCCCACAGAAATGACACCCTTTATAACATCATGTTTAGCCGATATAATATTTGTTAGTCCATATTTTGTCCTATCAAACATAGTATTTATTCCCATATTTCCTATATTGCAAAATATCCGCACTTACAATGATCTCCCAACGCTACATATCTCTTCCTCTATTAATAACCTTTCATAAGGAAGCCCTTTAAAAAAACATAATAACAGTCAGTGGTCAGAAAAAATAGGAGTATACTCAATTCCGTTGTTTTCACCTATAGGGGCCACCATTTTCCATAGAACTCTGATTGTGCACAAGTACTTGGTTGCCCCCAGGACTTAAAGATTTGATCTACTTTTTTCTGACTAATGACACAATTTCTACATTCCTAACATAACCCACTATTCCCAATCCATCCCCCCAGAAATTACATCCTCCACATCATTACTCATAACCTATAGAATATTTTTCTCATCCTAATTTGTCCTATTAAACATAACACCCCCTGTACAAATAAAAACTTTAAAAACAGTCAGTGGTTAGAAAAAATAGGAAGATACACATGTCTGTCGTTTTCACCTATATCAGCCACCATTTCCCATAGAGCTCTGATTGCCCACAGGTACTTGGTTGCCCCAAAGACATAAAGATATGATCTACTTTCTTCTGGCTTCTACATTCAAAACATAGCCCACAATTCCCATCCCCCCAGAAATTACACCATCCAGATCATTACTCATAATCTATAGAATATTTGTCACATCCTAATTTGTCCTATTAAACATAACACCCCTGTACAAATGTAAACATTAAAAACAGTCAGTGGACAGAAGAAAACGGAAGTGTTAGAGTGATCTCCATCAACCTTAAGTTCCTTTTGTTGATAACAGAATTTGTCCAGGATTCAATCAAATTCACAAAAATGACAGATCGGCAGAGATTTCACATACAATGGTTTGATGTACAGAAATCTAAAATGGCTGTGAACGGAGCCTTTATTTATAGGTTCACGTTTTCACTTAACACACATTAACCAATGCCATGTATACAAATGCATGCATTCAAAAATACTTCTATATAAGGTAATGACTTTCTTCCTAGAATCCTTTCAAACACATCAACTATTTATTAGTTTGGATTGCTAGATGACGTCATCTTAATTCCATGTATTCAAATGATGGGGAAAGGGAATGGAAATCTTAAAACATATCTTATACATATCTCATACATATCTAATTGAATATAATGCCGTTTTTTTGATAATTTATACAATTTATCCAAATTACTCTAATAGCATCCAACGATTCTATCCCTATGGGACCCGATATCCTCTGAAGGTGAAAACTTGGATCCTCCTATCCCTTCCTAAACTAGTATAGTGGCCATTAGATTGGGGAATCTACCTATCATGAGTTACAGCCGAAACTGTGGTATATCACGGATTATACGGGTAGCCATATAAACAGTGGGATCATCAAACTTGCCTTGAGATCCTTTCCCACAGATCATCTATAAATCATTTAGCTAAGAGTGGGGTGTTCCTGTCAAAAAAAACCAGATCCCTAATTATCTTATTCCTTCCTGACAACCACAATGGACGCATATGTCAACTTGAGAGGGGTTCCATTGATCACAATAGACGCATATCCATCGAGGCATGGGAACTGCTACTGGTTGCCCCCAGGACTTAAAGATTTGATCTACTTTTTTCTGACTAATGACACAATTTCTAAATTCCTAAAATAACCCACTATTCCCAATCCATCCCCCCAGAAATTTCACCCTCCACATCATTACACATAACCTATAGAATATTTGTCTCATCCTAATTTGTCCTATGAAACATAACACCCCCTGTACAAAAAAAAAACATTAGAGACAGTCAGTGGTCAGAAAGAGTAGGAAGATACACACATTGTTGCTTTCACCTATAGGAGCCACCATTTCCCATAGAGCTCTGATTGCCCACAGGTACTTGGTTTCCCCAAGACTTAAAGATTTGATGCACTTTTTTCTGACTAATGACACAATTTCTACATTCAAAACAACACACACCATTCCCCATCCAAGCCCCACAGAAATGACACCCTTTATAACATCATGTTTAGCCGATATAATATTTGTTAGTCCATATTTTGTCCTATCAAACATAGTATTTATTCCCATATTTCCTATATTGCAAAATATCCGCACTTATAATGATCTCCCAACGCTACATATCTCTTCCTCTATTAATAACCTTTCATAAGGAAGCCCTTTAAAAAAACATAATAACAGTCAGTGGTCAGAAAAAATAGGAGTATACTCAATTCCGTTGTTTTCACCTATAGGGGCCACCATTTTCCATAGAACTCTGATTGTGCACAAGTACTTGGTTGCCCCCAGGACTTAAAGATTTGATCTACTTTTTTCTGACTAATGACACAATTTCTACATTCCTAACATAACCCACTATTCCCAATCCATCCCCCCAGAAATTACATCCTCCACATCATTACTCATAACCTATAGAATATTTTTCTCATCCTAATTTGTCCTATTAAACATAACACCCCCTGTACAAATAAAAACTTTAAAAACAGTCAGTGGTTAGAAAAAATAGGAAGATACACATGTCTGTCGTTTTCACCTATATCAGCCACCATTTCCCATAGAGCTCTGATTGCCCACAGGTACTTGGTTGCCCCAAAGACATAAAGATATGATCTACTTTCTTCTGGCTTCTACATTCAAAACATAGCCCACAATTCCCATCCCCCCAGAAATTACACCATCCAGATCATTACTCATAATCTATAGAATATTTGTCACATCCTAATTTGTCCTATTAAACATAACACCCCGGTACAAATGTAAACATTAAAAACAGTCAGTGGACAGAAGAAAACGGAAGTGTTAGAGTGATCTCCATCAACCTTAAGTTCCTTTTGTTGATAACAGAATTTGTCCAGGATTCAATCAAATTCACAAAAATGACAGATCGGCAGAGATTTCACATACAATGGTTTGATGTACAGAAATCTAAAATGGCTGTGAACGGAGCCTTTATTTATAGGTTCACGCTTTCACTTAACACACATTAACCAATGCCATGTATACAAATGCATGCATTCAAAAATACTTCTATATAAGGTAATGACTTTCTTCCTAGAATCCTTTCAAACACATCAACTATTTATTAGTTTGGATTGCTAGATGACGTCATCTTAATTCCATGTATTCAAATGATGGGGAAAGGGAATGGAAATCTTAAAACATATCTTATACATATCTCATACATATCTAATTGAATATAATGCCGTTTTTTTGATAATTTATACAATTTATCCAAATTACTCTAATAGCATCCAACGATTCTATCCCTATGGGACCCGATATCCTCTGAAGGTGAAAACTTGGATCCTCCTATCCCTTCCTAAACTAGTATAGTGGCCATTAGATTGGGGAATCTACCTATCATGAGTTACAGCCGAAACTGTGGTATATCACGGATTATACGGGTAGCCATATAAACAGTGGGATCATCAAACTTGCCTTGAGATCCTTTCCCACAGATCATCTATAAATCATTTACCTAAGAGTGGGGTGTTCCTGCCAAAAAAAACCAGATCCCTAATTATCTTATTCCTTCCTGACAACCACAATGGACGCATATGTCAACTTGAGAGGGGTTCCATTGATCACAATAGACGCATATCCATCGAGGCATGGGAACTGCTACTGGTTGCCCCCAGGACTTAAAGATTTGATCTACTTTTTTCTGACTAATGACACAATTTCTAAATTCCTAAAATAACCCACTATTCCCAATCCATCCCCCCAGAAATTACACCCTCCACATCATTACACATAACCTATAGAATATTTGTCTCATCCTAATTTGTCCTATGAAACATAACACCCCCTGTACAAAAAAAAAACATTAGAGACAGTCAGTGGTCAGAAAGAGTAGGAAGATACACACATTGTTGCTTTCACCTATAGGAGCCACCATTTCCCATAGAGCTCTGATTGCCCACAGGTACTTGGTTTCCCCAAGACTTAAAGATTTGATGCACTTTTTTCTGACTAATGACACAATTTCTACATTCAAAACAACACACACCATTCCCCATCCAAGCCCCACAGAAATGACACCCTTTATAACATCATGTTTAGCCGATATAATATTTGTTAGTCCATATTTTGTCCTATCAAACATAGTATTTATTCCCATATTTCCTATATTGCAAAATATCCGCACTTACAATGATCTCCCAACGCTACATATCTCTTCCTCTATTAATAACCTTTCATAAGGAAGCCCTTTAAAAAAACATAATAACAGTCAGTGGTCAGAAAAAATAGGAGTATACTCAATTCCGTTGTTTTCACCTATAGGGGCCACCATTTTCCATAGAACTCTGATTGTGCACAAGTACTTGGTTGCCCCCAGGACTTAAAGATTTGATCTACTTTTTTCTGACTAATGACACAATTTCTACATTCCTAACATAACCCACTATTCCCAATCCATCCCCCCAGAAATTACATCCTCCACATCATTACTCATAACCTATAGAATATTTTTCTCATCCTAATTTGTCCTATTAAACATAACACCCCCTGTACAAATAAAAACTTTAAAAACAGTCAGTGGTTAGAAAAAATAGGAAGATACACATGTCTGTCGTTTTCACCTATATCAGCCACCATTTCCCATAGAGCTCTGATTGCCCACAGGTACTTGGTTGCCCCATAGACATAAAGATATGATCTACTTTCTTCTGGCTTCTACATTCAAAACATAGCCCACAATTCCCATCCCCCCAGAAATTACACCATCCAGATCATTACTCACAATCTATAGAATATTTGTCACATCCTAATTTGTCCTATTAAACATAACACCCCTGTACAATTGTAAACATTAAAAACAGTCAGTGGACAGAAGAAAACGGAAGTGTTAGAGTGATCTCCATCAACCTTAAGTTCCTTTTGTTGATAACAGAATTTGTCCAGGATTCAATAAAATTCACAAAAATGACAGATCGGCAGAGATTTCACATACAATGGTTTGATGTACAGAAATCTAAAATGGCTGTGAACGGAGCCTTTATTTATAGGTTCACGCTTTCACTTAACACACATTAACCAATGCCATGTATACAAATGCATGCATTCAAAAATACTTCTATATAAGGTAATGACTTTCTTCCTAGAATCCTTTCAAACACATCAACTATTTATTAGTTTGGATTGCTAGATGACGTCATCTTAATTCCATGTATTCAAATGATGGGGAAAGGGAATGGAAATCTTAAAACATATCTTATACATATCTCATACATATCTAATTGAATATAATGCCGTTTTTTTGATAATTTATACAATTTATCCAAATTACTCTAATAGCATCCAACGATTCTAGCCCTATGGGACCCGATATCCTCTGAAGGTGAAAACTTGGATCCTCCTATCCCTTCCTAAACTAGTATAGTGGCCATTAGATTGGGGAATCTACCTATCATGAGTTATAGCCGAAACTGTGGTATATCACGGATTATACGGGTAGCCATATAAACAGTGGGATCATCAAACTTGCCTTGAGAACCATTCCCACAGATCATCTATAAATCATTTAGCTAAGAGTGGGGTGTTCCTGCCAAAAAAAACCAGATCCCTAATTATCTTATTCCTTCCTGACAACCACAATGGACGCATATGTCAACTTGAGAGGGGTTCCATTCATTACAGTAGACGCATATCCATCGAGGCATGGGAACTGCTACTGGTTGCCCCCAGGACTTAAAGATTTGATCTACTTTTTTCGGACTAATGACACAATTTCTAAATTCATAAGATAACCCACTATTCCCAATCCATCCCCCCAGAAATTACACCCTCCACATCATTACACATAACCTACAGAATATTTGTCTCATCCTAATTTGTCCTATGAAACATAACACCCCCTGTACAAATAAAAACATTAGAGACAGTCAGTGGTCAGAAAGAGTAGGAAGATACACACATCTGTTGCTTTCACCTATAGGAGCCACCATTTCCCATAGAGCTCTGATTGCCCACAGGTACTTGGTTTCCCCAAGACTTAAAGATTTGATGTACTTTTTTCTGACTAATGACACAATTTCTACATTCCTAACATAACCCACTATTCCCAATCCATCCCCCCAGAAATTACACCCTCCACATCATTACTCATAACCTATAGAATATTTTTCTCATCCTAATTTGTCCTATTAAACATAACACCCCCTGTACAAATAAAAACTTTAAAAACAGTCAGTGGTTAGAAAAAATAGGAAGATACACATGTCTGTCGTTTTCACCTATATCAGCCACCATTTCCCATAGAGCTCTGATTGCCCACAGGTACTTGGTTGCCCCAAAGACATAAAGATATGATCTACTTTCTTCTGGCTTCTACATTCAAAACATAGCCCACAATTCCCATCCCCCCAGAAATTACACCATCCAGATCATTACTCATAATCTATAGAATATTTGTCACATCCTAATTTGTCCTATTAAACATAACACCCCTGTACAAATGTAAACATTAAAAACAGTCAGTGGACAGAAGAAAACGGAAGTGTTAGAGTGATCTCCATCAATCTTAACCCCTTCGCGCTCAGGTCAGTACTATTACGTCGCGCTAAGTACATCGTTCGTGCTCAGGTCAGTAATAGTACTGACCTGAGTAAACACGGCGCCATTTAATCCCGGCGCGTGTTTGAGCTGTGATACCTGCTGTTTCCGACAGCAGGCTATCACAGCTTAGTGTGCAGGGACCGATCGCGGTGGTCCCCGCCGATTAACCCCTTAGAAGCCGCGTTCAATAGCGATCGCGGCTTCTTAGGGGGTTAAGCTGCCATCGCCGGCCTGCTACACGATAGCGGGCCGTGATGGCTACAATGGCAACCAGAATCCTAACAATGGACTCTGGCTACGCCATCGACGGAAGCCTAGTGGGTCCGACAAAATGAGGACCCACTATGCTTGCTGTCAGCGAACAGCTGACAGCTCTAATACACTGCACTACGTATGTAGTGCAGTGTATTAGAATAGCGATCAGAGCCTCCTGCCCTCATGTCCCCTAGTGGGACAAAGTAAAAAAAGTGTAAAAAAGTAAAAAAAAGTTGTGTAAAAATAAGAAAATAAAAGATTTAAAAGTAATAAAAGTAAAAGTCCCCCTTTTTCCCTTATCAGTTCTTTATTATTAATAAAAATATATAAATAAACAAATAAACTATACATAATTGGTATCGCCGCGTCCGTAACGTCCTGAACTACAAAATGATGTCGTTATTTATCCCGTGCAGTGAACGCCGTAAGAGAAAATAATAATAAACCGTACCACAATCACAATTGTTTGGTCACTTCACCTCCCAAAAAATGGAATAAAAAGAGATCAAAAAGTCGCATGTACCTAAAAATGGTACTGATGGAAACTACAGTTCGTTACGCAAAAAATAAGTCCTCGCACGACTTTATTGATGGAAAAATAAAACAGTTATGGCTCTTAGAATAAGGTAACACAAAAAATCAATTATATTTTACAAAATGTATTTTATTGTGCAAACGCCATAAGACATAAAATAAAACTATAAACATATGGTATCGCCATAATCGTATCGCCCCGCAGAATAAAGTGAATATGTCATTTATAGCGCACGGTGAACGCTGTAAAAAAAATTGAATAAAAAACAATAGTAAAATTGCTGTTTTTTTAGTCACCACGCCACCTAAAATTAGACTAAAAACTGATCAAAAAGTCGCATGCGCCCCAAGAAAACTACAATGGATTCCTCAAGGTCTCTAGTTTCCAAAAAGGGGTCACTTTTGGGGGGTTTCCACTGTTTTAGCACCACAAGACCTCTTCAAACCGGACATGGTGCCTAATAAATTAAATTCAATTAATTAAATGTCACCTCTACTTTGCTCTAAATTCCTGTGAAACACCTAAAGGGTTAATAAACTTTTCTAATATATGGGCCCCTCAAAGCAACTTCAGAACTGAGCTGGAAACTAAAAAATAAAATAAAAATGAGGCAATGCTTCGCTTCTTACATTATACTGATAATGAGCCGTGCCCACCCCGAGATGACCCCAGTTTTGACCGTTTGTATAAATGGAGACCCCTATTAGACCGTTTCAGTGCCCGGTTTTCCCCAAGCATTCACCCCCGAGAAGTGTATTTCTATAGATAAATCCCTGGTACATTTGAAAGGGAGGCTTCAATTCCGCGAGTACCTGCCGGGTAAGAGGGCAAGGTATGGAGTGAAGATGTATAAGCTGTGCGAGAGTGCATCAGGGTATACCTACAGATTTAGGATATATAAAGGGAAGGACACCAGTACTCAGCCACCCAGAATGCCCCCCCTTACTGGGAGTTAATACAAAAATTGTGTGGGATTTGGTGCACCCACTGCTGGACCAGGGTTACCGCCTCTACCTGGATAATTTTTATACCAGCGTCCCACTCTTCAACTGCCTCGCTTCCAGAAGTCCTGCGGCATGCGGCACTGCTAGAAGAAATCTGAGAGGCCTCCCTAAGACTCTGCTTGGGCAAACACTCAGAAGGGGTGAGAGCAGGGCACAATCTAGCAGCAACATATTGTGTGTCAAGTATAAGACCAGGGAGATGCCACACCAGTACCCATGTACCTGTACGAGGTACCAGTACAGGGACCCCCAAACTAGACTGCATCCTGGACTACAATAGGTACATGGGAGGGGTGGACTTGTCAGATCAAGTCCTGAAGCCTTACAGTACTTCTGGAAGCGGGGCCACAGGCATTGTACCAGGGCAACACTTTTTAGGAGAAGTTCCCCAAACTGGCAAGAAGGGAAAAAGTCAAAAGAGGTGCAGAGTCTGCTATAAGAGGGGGATAAGGAAGGACACAATGTATCAATGTGACGCATGTCCCGAAAAACCAGAGTTCTGTATGAAAGAGTGTTTTAAAATTTATCATCCATCCCTTTATTTTTAATTTACCCCAGTTTTACTCGCTCTGATCCACTTCGCACAGCTTACCCCTCCTCATCTTTCCCCTCTGAGCCCTGCTGTGTGCCCAGGCAGCTGATAACAGCCACATGTAGGGTATTGCCGTACCCGGGAGAGCCAACATTACAGTTTATGAGGTGTATATCTCCGGTGGCACATGCTGGGCACAATATATCGGACACTGAATTGGCATATATGTATAGAAAATTGCAAATTTCACTCTGCACCAACTGCTGCACATTATCTTTTACACAATACCTGTGTGGTCAAAATGCTCACTACACCTCTAGATGAATGCCTTAAGGGGTGTAGATTTTAAAACAGGGTCACTTCTTGGGGGTTTCAACTGTACTGGTACCTTAGGGGCTTCTGCGTACAAGACTTAGCACCAGAAAAGCTCCAGTAGGCCAAATGGTGGTCCTTTCCTTCTGAGCCCTGCCGTGTGCCCAGGCAGCTAATAACAGCCACATGTAGGGTATTGCCGTACCCAGGAGAGCCCACATTACAGTTTATGGGGTGTATGTCTCCGGTGGCACATGCTGGGCACAATATATCGGACACTGACATGGCATATATATAGAAAATTGCAAATCTCACTCTGCACCATCTGCTGCGCATTATCTTTTACACAATACCTGTGGGGTCAAAATGCTCACTACACCTCTAGATGAATTCCTTAAGGGGTGTCGTTTTTAAAACGGGGTCACTTCTCGGGGGTTTCAACTGTACTGATACCTCAGGGGCTTCTGCACACACGACTTAGCACCAGAAAATTCCCAGTAGGCCACATGGTGGTCCTTTCCTTCTGAGCCCTCCCATGGGCCCAAACGGCAGTTTATCACCACAAATAGGGTATTGCCACACTCAGGACAAATTGGGCAACAAAATGTGGTATTTTATTCCTTGTGAAAATAAGAAATTTTGAGCCAAAACTACCTCTTATTGGAAAAAATAAAATTTTTTTTAATTCACAGCCCAATTCAAATAAATTCTGTGAAAAAACTGTGGGGTCTAAATGGTCACAACACCCATAAATAAATTCTTTGAGGGGTGTAGTTTCCAAAATGGGGTGACTTCTGGTGGGTTTCCATTGCTTTGATACCTTTGGGGCTCTGCAAATGCGACATGGCACCCGAAAACCAATCCAGCAAAATCTGGGCTCCAAAGAACACATAGCGCTCCTTTCCTTCTGAGGCCTCCCATGGGCCCAAACTGCAGTTTATCACCACAAATGGGGTATTGCCGCATTCAGGACAAATTGGGCAACAAAATGCAGTATTTTATTCCTTGTGAAAAGAAGAAATTTTGAGCCAAAACTACCTCTTATTGGAAAAAAGTTGTTTTTTTTAAATTCACAGCCCAATTCAAATAAGTTCTGTGAAAAAACTGTGAGGTCTAAATGGTCACAACACCCATAAATAAATTCCTTGAGGGGTTTTGTTTCCAAAATGGGGTCACTTTTGGTGGGTTTCCATTGCTTTGATACCTCTGAGGCTCTGCAAATGTGACATGGCACCCGAAAACCAATCCAGCAAAATCTGGACTCCTAAGAACACATAGCGCTCCTTTCCTTCTGAGGCCTCCCATGGGCCCAAACAGCAGTTTATCACCACAAATGGGGTATTGCCGCACTCAGGACAAATTGGGCAACAAAATGGGGCATTTTGTTCCCTGTGAAAATAAGAAATTCTGATCAAAAATGACATCTTATTGGAAAAATTGTCATTCTTTTAATTTCACAGCCCAATTCAAATACGCGCTGTGAAAAAACTACAGGGTCAAAATGGTAACAATAACCATAAATTAATTCCTTGAGGGGTGCAGTTTCCAAAATGGGGTCAGTTTTGGGGGATTCCTACTGTTTTGGCACCTCAACACCTCTCCAAACCTGGCATGCTGCCTAAAATATATGCTAATAAAAAAGCACCACCAAAATGCACTAGGTGCTCCTTTGCTTCTGGGGCTTGTGTTTTAGTCCACGAGCGCACTAGAGCCACATGTGGGACATTTCTAAAAACGGAAGAATCTGGATAATACATATTTAGTTGTGTTTCTCTGGTAAAACCTTCTTTGTTACAGAAAAAAAATAGAATAATATTGAAATTCAGAAAGAAAAACGAAATTTGCAAATTTCACCTCCACTTTGCTTTAATTCCTGTGAAATGCCTGAAGGGTTAAAAAACTTTCTAAATGCTGTTTTGAATACATTGAGGGGTCTAGTTTTTAAAATTGGGTGCTTTATGGGATTTTCTAATACATAGGCCCCTCAAAGCCACTTCAGAACTGAACAGGTACCTTAAAAAAAAGGCTTTTGAAATTTTCTTAAAAATATGAGAAATTGCTGTTTATGTTCTAAGCCTTGTAACGTCCAAGAAAAGTAAATTAATGTTCAAAAAATGATGCCAATCTAAAGTAGACATATGGGAAATGTGAACTAGTAACTATTTTGGGTGGTATAAGCGTCTGTTTTTCAAGCACATGCATTTAAATTCTGAAAAATTCTATTTTTTCTAAATTTTCTCTAAATTTTGCAATTTTTCTCAAATAAAGACTGAATATATCGACCAAATTTTACCACGAACATAAAGCCCAAAGTGTCACGAGAAAACAATCTCGGAATCGCTTGGATAGGTTTAAGCATTCCGACATTATTACCACATAAAGTGAAATATGTCAGATTTGAAAAATGGGCTCTGAGCCTTAAGGCCCAAACAAGGCTGCGTCCTTAAGGGGTTAAGTTCCTTTTGTTGATAACAGAATTTGTCCAGGATTTAATCAAATTCACAAAAATGACAGATCGGCAGAGATTTCACATACAATGGTTTGATGTACAGAAATCTAAAATGGCTGTGAACGGAGCCTTTATTTATAGGTTCACGCTTTCACTTAACACACATTAACCAATGCCATGTATACAAATGCATGCATTCAAAAATACTTCTATATAAGGTAATGACTTTCTTCCTAGAATCCTTTCAAACACATCAACTATTTATTAGTTTGGATTGCTAGATGACGTCATCTTAATTCCATGTATTCAAATGATGGGGAAAGGGAATGGAAATCTTAAAACATATCTTATACATATCTCATACATATCTAATTGAATATAATGCCGTTTTTTTTATAATTTATACAATTTATCCAAATTACTCTAATAGCATCCAACGATTCTAGCCCTATGGGACCCGATATCCTCTGAAGGTGAAAACTTGGATCTTCCTATCCCTTCCTAAACTAGTATAGTGGCCATTAGATTGGGGAATCTACCTATCATGAGTTACAGCCGAAACTGTGGTATATCACGGATTATACGGGTAGCCATATAAACAGTGGGATCATCAAACTTGCCTTGAGATCCTTTCCCACAGATCATCTATAAATCATTTACCTAAGAGTGGGGTGTTCCTGCCCAAAAAAAACCAGATCCCTAATTATCTTATTCCTTCCTGACAACCACAATGGACGCATATGTCAACTTGAGAGGGGTTCCATTCATCACAGTAGACGTATATCCATCGAGGTATGGGAACTGCTACTGGTTGCCCCCAGGACTTAAAGATTTGATCTACTTTTTTCTGACTAATGACACAATTTCTAAATTCCTAACATAACCCACTATTCCCAATCCATCCCCCCAGAAATTACACCCTCCACATTATTACACATAACCTATAGAATATTTGTCTCATCCTAATTTGTCCTATGAAACATAACACCCCCTGTACAAATAAAAACATTAGAGACAGTCAGTGGTCAGAAAGAGTAGGAAGATACACACATCTGTTGCTTTCACCTATAGGAGCCACCCTTTCCCATAGAGCTCTGATTGCCCACAGGTACTTAGTTTCCCCAAGACTTAAAGATTTGATGTACTTTTGTCTGACTAATGACACAATTTCTACATTCAAAACAACACACACCATTCCCCATCCAAGCCCCACAGAAATTACACCCTTTATAACATCATGTTTAGCCGATATAATATTTGTTAGTCCATATTTTGTCCTATCAAACATAGTATTTATTCCCATATTTCCTATATTGCAAAATATCTGCACTTACAATGATCTCACAACGCTACATATCTCTTCCTCTATTAAGAACCTTTCATAAGGAAGCCCTTTAAAAAAACATAATAACAGTCAGTTGTCAGAAAAAAATAGGAGTATACTCAATTCCGTTGTTTTCACCTATAGGGGCCACCATTTTCCATAGAACTCTGATTGTGCACAAGTACTTGGTTGCCCCCAGGACTTAAAGATTTGATCTACTTTTTTCTGACTAATGACACAATTTCTACATTCCTAACATAACCCACTATTCCCAATCCATCCCCCCAGAAATTACACCCTCCACATCATTACTCATAACCTATAGAATATTTGTCTCATCCTAATTTGTCCTATTAAACATAACACCCCCTGTACAAATAAAAACTTTAAAAACAGTCAGTGGTTAGAAAAAATAGGAAGATACACATGTCTGTCGTTTTCACCTATATCAGCCACCATTTCCCATAGAGCTCTGATTGCCCACAGGTACTTGGTTGCCCCAAAGACATAAAGATATGATCTACTTTCTTCTGGCTTCTACATTCAAAACATAGCCCACAATTCCCATCCCCCCAGAAATTACACCATCCAGATCATTACTCATAATCTATAGAATATTTGTCACATCCTAATTTGTCCTATTAAACATAACACCCCTGTACAAATGTAAACATTAAAAACAGTCAGTGGACAGAAGAAAACGGAAGTGTTAGAGTGATCTCCATCAACCTTAAGTTCCTTTTGTTGATAACAGAATTTGTCCAGGATTCAATCAAATTCACAAAAATGACAGATCGGCAGAGATTTCACATACAATGGTTTGATGTACAGAAATCTAAAATGGCTGTGAACGGAGGCTTTATTTATAGGTTCACGCTTTCACTTAACACACATTAACCAATGCCATGTATACAAATGCATGCATTCAAAAATACTTCTATATAAGGTAATGACTTTCTTCCTAGAATCCTTTCAAACACATCAACTATTTATTAGTTTGGATTGCTAGATGACGTCATCTTAATTCCATGTATTCAAATGTTTTTTTGATAATTTATACAATTTATACAAATTACTCTAATAGCATCCAACGATTCTAGCACTATGGGACCCGATATCCTCTGAAGGTGAAAACTTGGATCCTCCTATCCCTTCCTAAACTAGTATAGTGGCCATTAGATTGGGGAATCTACCTATCATGAGTTACAGCCGAAACTGTGGTATATCACGGATTATACGGGTAGCCATATAAACAGTGGGATCATCAAACTTGCCTTGAGATCCTTTCCCACAGATCATCTATAAATCATTTACCTAAGAGTGGGGTGTTCCTGCCCAAAAAAAACAGATCCCTAATTATCTTATTCCTTCCTGACAACCACAATGGACGCATATGTCAACTTGAGAGGGGTTCCATTCATCACAGTAGACGCATATCCATCGAGGCATGGAACTGCTACTGGGAGCAAGGATGTAGAAGTTATTTCATGTCCCAATGTTACTCCTTTTTCTACACATGGAACTTTAATCTGTGTTGGGTTTTTCTAACAATTACAAGACTTCGTCATCAGTATAAAAATTAGATTGACAGTCAGGTAAATCAGTATTCTTATAATAAATACCTGCAAATCTACATGTAATATTCCGTAAAACCAAGCACCTATTCCCTTAAACCGTTTAGCTGTTAGCCAACTAAGCCAATCTGGCAATTTGAAATTCCAGTCACCCTGAGAGTTAACTTTCCTGAACTCTTCCTTAACCCTCTTCACCCTGATATCACACTTGACTTGCAACAGTCCAGAGGGTTCTATATAATGGCAGCAGGCAGGGCCTACTATCTGACACGTACCGCCTTGGGATGTTATCCGATAGTCCATGACCAAAGCATGCTGATTAGTTACTAAGATAAGCTGACTGGTAAGTGTGCTAGTTATATTTAAAGCATCATAAACATATTCTGCAATATGTCAGCAAGCTTTTCAATATTATGTGCCTACTAGTGTAAGTGATAGGCCTAACTTTTCTTGCCAGGAAACATGTACTAGGGATTTAGCCTTACTTGGGTTGGCTTCCCTCTTAAACAACATATGATTTGGTATGTTACTCTAAGGAAAATCAGTATTTTCGCATACCCATGTGGGTAGCTGGAGTCTAGCTAATGTACAGGTTCCTTCTGCTCCTATGGGTATCCATTGATAGGCATTATCACCACAGAATATATAGATATCATTTGGAAGCATATAGGCGCCACTCATATGATGTTTCATCATATCTGCTAGTTCCCCAAACCTTAGGGAATTATTGAAAAGGCACCATGGTTCACTAGTCTTGTTACCCATTGGGCAATGATATATTTCCTGTCTGTATATAGAAGGATCACTTTGATTATAATTATCCCCAAGATTAGGAATAGCTCCCCTTTGGGTACAGGTGGTATTTTCTCCTTTCGTGAAATTTGGCGCCCATCTTCAACTGGATCATGCACATACCGGCCCAAACAGTCTTTTGATTATGGCATGTTACAATCTAGATAATCTGAAGCCTTCTGGCAACCTCATCTGCCATTCGGTTACCTACGACCTCAGGTGACTGTTTCCTTGTATGCGCCTGGACTTTTATAATGGCTGCCTTTTTAGGTAGCTGTTAGGCTCTGAATAGGGCTGCTAAATCTTCACTGTTTTTCACAGGTTTACCTGATAAGCCATCAAAATCTCTGCTCTTCCAAATTGGGCTATAATCATGTGCAACGCCCTCCCCAATATCATTTTAACCTATAGAATCTGTTAATTTATATTTTGTCGTATCAATCATAATATGTATTCTTATATTTCCTATATTACAAAATATTCCCATTTACAAATATTTCTCCATGCTAATTATCTCTTCCTCTGTTAATAACCTTTTATAAAAAAACACGCCAAAAAAAACACCTAATAACAGTCAGTGGTCAGAAAAAACTAGGAAGATACATACAACCAACGTTTTCACCTACAGGAGCCACCATTTTCCATATAGCTCTGATTACCCACAGGTACTTGGTTGCCCTCAGGACTTAAAGATTTGATGTACTTTTTTTTGACTAATGACACAATTTTTACACTCAAAACATCACATACAATTCCCCATCCATACCACTAGAAACGACACCATCCGCAACATCATGTTCAACCTATAGAATATTTGTTAGTCCATATTTTGTCATATTAAACATAGTATTTATTCCTACATTTCGTATATTGCTAAATATCCGCACTTACAATGTACTCCCCATGCTACATATCTCTTCCTCTATTAATCACCTGTCATAAAAAAAAACAACTAAAAAAACCCCATAATAACAATCAGTGGTCATAAAAAATAGGAAGATACACATGTCCATCTTTTTCACCTATAGGAGCCACATTTTCCCATAGAGCTCTAAATGTGCACAGGTACTTCGTTGCCCCCAGGACTTAAAGATTTGATCTACTTTTATTTCTGATTAATGACACAATTTCTACATTCCTAACATAACCCACTATTCCCAATCCATCCCCCCAGAAATTACACCCCCATATCATTACTCATAACCTATAGAATATTTGACACATCCTAATTTGTCCTATTAAACATAACACCCCCTGTACAAATAAAAACATTAAAAACAGTCAGTGGTCAGAAAAAATAGGAAGATACACACGTCTGTCGTTTTCACCTATAGGGGCCTCCATTTCCCATAGAGCTCTGATTGCCCACAGGTACTTGGTTCCCCCCAGGACTTAAAGATTTGATCTACTTTTTTCTGACTAATGACACAATTTCCACATTTAAAACATCACATACAATTCCCCATCCATGCGTCCACAAATGACACCCTCCGCAACATCATGTTTAACCTATAGAATATTTGTTAATCCATGTTTTGTGATATCAAACATAGTATTTATTCCCATATTTCCTATATTGAAAAATGTACGCACTTACAATGATATCCCCATGCTACATATCTCTTCCTCTATTAATAACCTTTCATTTAAAAAAACCAAAACTCTAATACACACTTTCGCCGTTTTCACCTATAGCAGCCACCATTTTCCATATAGCGCTGATTGCCCACAGGTACTTGGTTGCGCTCAGGACTTAAAGATTTGATCTACTTTTTTCTGAGTGACACAATTTCTACATTTTTAAAAATTACACTCAATTCCTCATCTATACCCCCAGAAATGACACCCTTCACATTATTACTCATAACCTATAGAATATTTGTCACATCCTAATTTGTCCTATAGAAATAAAAACATTAAACACTGTCAGTGGTCAGAAAAATAGGAAGATACACACATCTGTCGTTTTCATCTATAGAAGCCAGCATTTCCCATAGAGCTCTGATTGCCCACAGGTACTTGGTTGCCCCCAGGACATAAAGATTTGATCTATATTTTTCTGACCAATGACACAATTCTACATTCAAAACATCACACTCAATACCTCATCCATCCCCCAGAAATTCCGCCCTCCCCAACATCATGTTTAACCTATGAAATATCTGTGAATTTATATTTTGTCCTATCAAACGTAATATTTATTTCCATATTTCCTATATAACAAAATATTCCCTTTTACAATGAACTCCCCATGCTACATATCTCTTCCTCTATTATTAACCTTTCATAAAATAAAATCTAAAAAAACAAACAAATAAGAAGAGTCAGTGGTCAGAAAAAATAGGAGTATACTCAATTCCGTTGTTTTCACCTATAGGGGCCACCATTTTCCATAGAACTCTGATTGTGCACAAGTATTTGGTTGCCCCCAGGACTTAAAGATTTGATCTACTTTTTTCTGACTAATGACACAATTTCTACATTCCTAACATAACCCACTATTCCCAATCCATCCCCCCAGAAATTACACCCTCCACATCATTACTCATAACCTATAGAATATTTGTCTCATCCTAATTTGTCCTATTAAACATAACACCCCCTGTACAAATAAAAACTTTAAAAACAGTCAGTGGTCAGAAAAAATAGGAAGATACACACGTCTGTCGTTTTCACCTATAGGGGCCACCATTTCCCATAGAGCTCTAATTGCCCACAGGTACTTGGTTCCCCCCAGGACTTAAAGATTTGATCTACTTTTTTCTGACTAAATGACACAATTTCCACATTCAAAACATCACATAAAATTCCCCATCCATCCCACCACAAATTACACCATCTGGAAACATCATGTTTAACCTATAGAATATTTGTTAATCCATGTTTTGTGATATCAAACATAGTATTTATTCCCATATTTCCTATATTGAAAAATGTACGCACTTACAATGATATCCCCATGCTACATATCTCTTCCTCTATTAATAACCTTTCATTTAAAAACCAAAACTCTAATACACACTTTCGCCGTTTTCACCTATAGCAGCCACCATTTTCCATATAGCGCTGATTGCCCACAGGTACTTGGTTGCGCTCAGGACTTAAAGATTTGATCTACTTTTTTCTGAGTGACACAATTTCTACATTTTTAAAAATTACACTCAATTCCTCATCCATCCCCCCAGAAATGACACCCTTCACATTATTACTCATAACCTATAGAATATTTGTCACATCCTAATTTGTCCTATAGAAATAAAAACATTAAACACTGTCAGTGGTCAGAAAAATAAGAAGATACACATATCTGTCGTTTTCATCTATAGAAGCTCTGATTGCCCACAGGTACTTGGTTGCCCCCAGGACATAAAGATTTGATCTATATTTTTCTGACCAATGACACAATTCTACATTCAAAACATCACACTCAATACCTCATCCATCCCCCAGAAATTCCGCCCTCCCCAACATCATGTTTAACCTATGGAATATCTGTGAATTTATATTTTGTCCTATCAAACGTAATATTTATTTCCATATTTCCTATATAACAAAATATTCCCTTTTACAATGAACTCCCCATGCTACATATCTCTTCCTCTATTATTAACCTTTCATAAAATAAAATCTAAAAAAACAAACAAATAAGAAGAGTCAGTGGTCAGAAAAAATAGGAGTATACTCAATTCCGTTGTTTTCACCTATAGGGGCCACCATTTTCCATAGAACTCTGATTGTGCACAAGTACTTGGTTGCCCCCAGGACTTAAAGATTTGATCTACTTTTTTCTGACTAATGACACAATTTCTACATTCCTAACATAACCCACTATTCCCAATCCATCCCCCCAGAAATTACACCCTCCACATCATTACTCATAACCTATAGAATATTTGTCTCATCCTAATTTGTCCTATTAAACATAACACCCCCTGTACAAATAAAAACTTTAAAAACAGTCAGTGGTTAGAAAAAATAGGAAGATACACATGTCTGTCGTTTTCACCTATGTCAGCCACCATTTCCCATAGAGCTCTGATTGCCCACAGGTACTTGCTTGCCCCAAAGACATAAAGATATGATCTACTTTCTTCTGGCTTCTATATTCAAAACATAGTCCACAATTCCCATCCCCCCAGAAATTACACCATCCAGATCATTACTCACAATCTATAGAATATTTGTCACATCCTAATTTGTCCTATTAAACATAACACCCCTGTACAAATGTAAACATTAAAAACAGTCAGTGGACAGAAGAAAACGGAAGTGTTAGAGTGATCTCCATCAACCTTAAGTTCCTTTTGTTGATAACAGAATTTGTCCAGGATTCAATCAAATTCACAAAAATGACAGATCGGCAGAGATTTCACATACAATGGTTTGATGTACAGAAATCTAAAATGGATGTGAACGGAGCCTTTATTTATAGGTTCACGCTTTCACTTAACACACATTAACCAATGCCATGTATACAAATGCATGCATTCAAAAATACTTCTATATAAGGTAATGACTTTCTTCCTAGAATCCTTTCAAACACATCAACTATTTATTAGTTTGGATTGCTAGATGACGTCATCTTAATTCCATGTATTCAAATGATGGGGAAAGGGAATGGAAATCTTAAAACATATCTTATACATATCTCATACATATCTAATTGAATATAATGCCGTTTTTTTGATAATTTATACAATTTATACAAATTACTCTAATAGCATCCAACGATTCTATCCCTATGGGACCCGATATCCTCTGAAGGTGAAAACTTGGATCCTCCTATCCCTTCCTAAACTAGTATAGTGGCCATTAGATTGGGGAATCTACCTATCATGAGTTACAGCCGAAACTGTGGTATATCACGGATTATACGGGTAGCCATATAAACAGTGGGATCATCAAACTTGCCTTGAGATCCTTTCCCACAGATCATCTATAAATCATTTACCTAAGAGTGGGGTGTTCCTGCCAAAAAAAAACAGATCCCTAATTATCTTATTCCTTCCTGACAACCACAATGGACGCATATGTCAACTTGAGAGGGGTTCCATTCATCACAGTAGACGCATATCCATCGAGGCATGGGAACTGCTACTGGGAGCAAGGATGTAGAAGTTATTTCATGTCCCAATGTTACTCCTTTTTCTACACATGGAACTTTAATCTGTGTTGGGTTTTTCTAACAATTACAAGACTTTGTCATCAGTCTAAAAATTAGATTGACAGTCAGATAAATCAGTAATCTTATAATAAATACCTGCAAAGCTACATGTAATATTCCGTAAAACCAAGCACCTATTCCCTTAAACCAGTTAGCTGTTAGCCAACTAAGCCAATCTGGCAATTTCAAATTCCAGTCACCCTGAGAGTTAACTTTCCTGAACTCTTCCTTAACCCTCTTCGCCTTGATATCACACTTGACTTGCAACAGTCCAGAGGGTTCTATATAATGGCAGCAGGCAGGGCCTACTATCTGACACGTACCGCCTTGGGATGTTATCCGATAGTCCAGGACCAAAGCATGCTGATTAGTTACTAAAATAAGCTGACTGGTAAGTGTGCTAGTTATATTTAAAGCATCATAAACATATTCTGAAATATGTCAGCAAGCTTTTCAATATTATGTGCCTACTAGTGTAAGTGATAGGCCTAACTTTTCTTGCCAGGAAACATGTACTAGGGATTTAGCCTTACTTGGGTTGTCTTCCCTCTTAAACAACATATGATTTGGTATGTTACTCTAAGGAAAATCAGTATTTTCGCATACCCATGTGGGTAGCTGGAGTCTAGCTAATGTACAGGTTCCTTCTACTCCTATGGGTATCCATTGATAGGCATTATGACCACAGAATATATATATATCATTTGGAAGCATAAAGGCGCCACTCATATGATGTTTCATCATATCTGCTAGTTCCCCAAACCTTGGGGAATTATTGAAAAGGCACCATGGTTCACTAGTCTTGTTACCCATGGGGCAATGATATATTTCCTGTCTGTATATAGAAGGATCACTTTGATTATAATTATCCCCAAGATTAGGAATTGCTCCCCTTTGGGTACAGGTGGTATTTTCTCCTTTCGTGAAATTTGACGCCTATCTCCAACTGGATCATGCAAATACCGGCCCAAACAGTCTTTTGATTATGGCATGTTACAGCCCAGATAATCTAAAGCCTTCTGTCCACCTCATCTGCCATTATGTTACCTGTGACCTCAGGTGACTGTTTCCTTGTATATGCCTGGACTTTTATAATGGCTGTCTTTTTAGGTAGCTGTTAGCCTCTGAATAGGGCTGCTAAAGCTTCACTATTTTTCACAGGTTTATTTGATAAGCCAAAAAAAATCTCTGCTCCTCCAAATTGGGCCATAATCATGTGTAACGCCCTCCCCAACATCATTTTAACCTATCTGTTAATTTATATTTTGTCCTATCAATCATTATATGTATTCATATATTTCCTATATTGCAAAATATCCCCATTTACAATGATCCCCCAATGAAACATATCTCTTCCTCTAATATGGAAAAATAGGAAGATACACACGTCCATTGTTTTCACCTATAGGAGCCACCTTTTTCCATAGAGCTCTGATTGCCCACAGATACTTGGTTGCCCCCAGGACTTAAAGGAACAGTGTCATCACAAATTATTTTTTTATATGTTAACGATTTTAGTGCTTTATTAAAAACGTTTATATTTATTTGTGTGTTTGTGTTTTACTTTTTCTTATTTTTACACTTTTTCTTCCCTATGGGGGCTGCCATTTTTTGTTCCATTTCTGTATGTGTCGATTAACGACACATACAGACATGGAATACGGCAGCCACAGTCCCATAGGGACTGCGAACGGCTCCCGTCCCATTCACTTGTGTGTACGGCGTCTGTGTGGGAACTGCGCATGCGCCGCTCCCACACAGTCCAATTTGAAATTGGCGCCGTCCGGCGCCATTTTCCTGTGGACCGGAAGTCGCAGCCGGACAGTAATATTACTACTTCCGGTCGCGGCTTCCGGACTTGTGCACTTGGACCAGCGGCAGCAGACGGAGCGGACGGGCCGGAGGGAGCCGCGGTGGCAGGAGCAGGTAAGAGATTTCAATGTATGTTCCGTGTTTGTGTGTGTTTACTACTGTATGTAAACCTACTACACTGTGTGTTAGCTCAAAAAATGGCGACACACAGTGTAGGAGGTTACACCGTTCAAACCCCTCATTTATCCCGGCACTAGCCAGGATAAAGGAGGGAGGGATGCTGAGAGCTCACTAGAGCGAGGGCTTTTCACCCAATGTTGCAATGCTGCAATTTTGGGAATAGCTCCATCTAGTGACCAGAAATGGGAAATACTATAAATTAGAATTAATTTATAATATTTCCCATCTCGTGAAAAAAATAAAAAAAATTTGAACAATGTTTAATCACCCACACACTAAATGTTTAATTAAAAAAAACAAAACATGTTTTTATGGCAACACATTGCCTTTAAAGATTTGATCTACTTTTTTCTAAATAATGAAACAATTTCTACATTCAAACTATCACACACAATTCCCCATCCATCCCCCAGAAATGAGGCCCTCACCAACTTCAATCAATTTAACCTATAGAATATATGTTAATCCATATTTTTTCCTATCAAACAAAATATTTATTCCGTATTTCCTATATTACAAAATATTCCCATTCACAATGATCTCCCCATGAAACATATCTCTTCCTCTATTAATAACCTTTCATAAAAAATGAAAACTATAATAAAAAGTAATAACAGTCAGTGGTCATAAAAAAATAGGAAGATACTCACGTCCGTCGTTTTCACCTATAGGAGCCACCATTTCCCATAGAGCTCTGATTGCCCACAGGTACTTGGTTGTCCACAGGACTTAAAGATTTGATCTACTTTTTTCTGACCAGTGACAAAATTTCTGCATTCAAAACATCACACACAATTCCCCATCCACCCCCCCCCCACCCAGAAATGACACCCTCCCCAACATCATGTTTAAGCTATAGAATATCTGTTAATCCATATTTTGTCCTATCAAACATAATATTTATTCCCATATTTCCTATATTGCAATATATCCACACTTACAATGAACTCCCCATGCTACATATCTCTTCCTCTATTAACCCCTTAACGACCAGGCCTATTTTGGCCTTAATGACCAAGCATCCTTTTTTATTTTCACATTCCAAGAGTTATAACTCTTTTATTTTTCCGTCAACATAGGCGTATGAGGGCTTGTTTTTTGTTGGAGGAGTTGTGTTTTTTAATGGCATATTTTTTTGGTGCATATATTATATTGATTAACTTTTATTAACTTTTTTGGGGGAACGGAATTGAAAGGAACGCTATTCCTGCATTGCTTTTCGCGTTTGAAATGTATGCCGTTCACCATGCGGCATAAATACCATGTTACCTTTATTTTATGGGTTGGTACGATTACGATGATACCACATATGTTAGGTTTTTTATGTTTTATTACGTTTGCACAATAAAAAACCTACTAAATAAAAATAATACATTTTTGCATAACCGTATTCCAAGAGCCATAACTGTATTATTTTTCCATTGATATCGCAATATGAGGGCTTGGTTTTTGTGGGACAAGGTGTAGTTTTCAGTGTTACTATTTTGGGGTGCGTGGGACTTATTGATTAACTTTTATTATATTTTTTTGGTGGGGGAATGCCGAAAAAAAGCGATTTTGATGTTGTTTTTAGCGGGTTTTTTTGTACGGCGTTCACTATACAGTTGAATTAATGTGTTAACTCTATTCTTTTTGCTGTTACGATCGCAGCAATACCATATATGTGTACTCTTCATGTTTGATTTTACACTTTTATTAAATAAAACCACCTTTTATGGAAAAAATTGTTTTATTTTATTTTTACTGTTCACATTTTTTTTTAATATTGTTAAAAACTTTATTTGACTGTTTTTAATTCTTTTTTTAAGTCCCACTGATCACAGATGTAATACTTTCGTATACTTAACATACCAAAGCATTATTGCCTGTCAGTGTAAAATTGACAGGCAATCTATTAGGCCATGCCTCTGGCATGGCCTAATAGGCATACAGCCAGGGCAGGCCTGGGGGTCTTTGTTAGACACCCGGCTGCCATGGAAACCTGTTGGCGGCCGGAGATCGCATTTGCGGGCCGCCGATGGGTGACAGAGGGAGCTCCCTCCCTCTGTCTATAGTTTTAAATGCTGCGGTCACTATTGACTGCGGCCTTTAATGGGTTAAACGGCTGAGATGGAAGGTTTCTTCAATCTCGGCAGTTGCAGCGGGAGCCTAGCTGTCAGTCATAGCCGGGCTCCCGCGGCTATCGTGCGGGCACTGCTTCTGTGCCCGCACGATCTCCATCACGTACATGCGGGAAGGGGTTAATAACCTTTCATGAATAAATCCTCTAAAAAAAACAAATAACAGTCAGTGGTCAAAAAAAATAGGAAGATACACTTGTCCGTTGTTTTCACCTATAGGAGCCAACATTTCCCATAGAGCTCTGATTGCCCACAGGTACTTGGTTGCCCCCAGGACTTAAAGGTTTTGACTTTTTTCTGACCAATGACCCACAATTCCCAATCCATCCCCCAGAAATGAGGCCCTCTTCATTATTACTCATAACCTATAGAATATTTGTCACATCCTAATTTTTCCTATTAAACATAAGATCGCTATACAAATAAAAACATTATTAAAAGTCAGTGGTCAGAAAAAATAGGAAGATACACACGTCCGTGGTTTTCACCTATAGGAGCCACCATTTCCCATAGAGCTCTGATTGCCCACAGGTACTTGGTTGCCATAGGACTTGACATACTTTTTTCTGACTAATGACACAATTTTCACATTCAAAACATTATACACATTCCCTCATTTATCCCCCCAGAAATGACACTTTCTCTACAACATTACTTTTAACCTATAGAATTTGTTCTATTACACATAATATTTGCTCCCACATTTCCTGTCATTCTCCTCTTGTTGAACATCCATCCCTGTTATAAATTCCCTCCCTTTCCTCCATGAGGCTTTTTCTAGTACAGCTGAAATATTATCCATTTTTTTTGTTACTCGATAAATATTCTACAATTATTCTCCTAGGACATATTGTGTGTAATCTAGATATTAATTGGTTTTCTTGTCAATCGTTCCCACGTCTAGATTACAGAGGTCGGATACTTACGTCTTCATCCTTTTCTATAGCCATTTCTTCTCCCATAGAGCTCCATGTGACAACTGATACTTTGTAGCTTTGAAGTGTTGTATATTTTCAAGACGTCCTATAAGACAAAAGAGAAATATGAGAAAAAGTCTCTATTAAAATATACATTTAGTTTTTCAGAGAATAATAATAATCCCGCCACTCCTGACCCACAACCTCGATTTACTTTCCTCTTTTGGGAAGGGCTCTCTTCTCTTGTTTTAGGTCATGACCAGACGTGGCGTATTTTTTCCGCCACTGTCCGCATCAATGCCGCACATAATCTGCGTTGCAGATTCTGTTGCGGCTCTGCCTAAAATGGGCATTAACCCCTTAATGGCCAGCCTATTTTGGCCCTTAATGACCAAGCTATTTTTTACGTTTTTCAATCGTCGTATTCCAAGAGCTATAACCTTCTTATTTTTGCGTCGACATAGCTGTATAAGGTCTTTTGCGGGACAAGTTGTATTTTTTAATAGCACCATTTTTAGGTACATATTATTTATTGATTAACTTTTATTAACTTTTTTTTGGGGGGAATAGAAAAAAATCTGAAATTTCGCCACCCTTTTTTGCGTCCTAAATCTACGCCGTTTACCGTGTGGTATAAATAACACAATAACTTTATTCAGCGGGTTGTTACGATTGCAACGATACCAAATTTGTATAGTTTTTGTATGTTTTACTACTTTTACACAGTAAAAACCCTTTTTTTTCAAAATTATTTGTTTTTGTGATTCCATATTTGAAGAGCCGTAACGGTTTTATTTTTTCGCCGATGCAGTTGTATGAGGGCTTTTTTTTTGCGGGACGACTTGTAGTTTTTATTGGTACCATTTTGGAGTAGATGCGACTTTTTGATCACTTTTTATTACATTTTTTTAAAGTCAGTATTCACAGAAAACAGCAATTTTTCCATAGTTTTTTATTATTTTTTTACGGCGTTCACCGTGCGGGTTAAATAATGTAATAGATTTATAGTCGGGGTCGTTACGGACGCGGCAATACCAAATATGTGTAACTTTTTAACTTTATTTAGTTTTTTTAATAGTAAAGCATTTTGTAAGGGGAAAAGCTGGGTTTTTCATTTTTTTTCACATTTTTTTTTAAATTAACTTTATTAAACTTTTTTTTCACTTTTTTACTAGTCCCATTCGCATTTATAATACACTGCCATACTTTTGTATTGCAGTGTATTACTGCCTGTCTGTTTAACACGGACAGGCATCTGCTAGGTCATACCTGCGGCATGATCTAGCAGGCATTCACTCCAGGCAGCCTGGGGGCCTTTATTAGACCCCCGGCTGCCATGGGAGACACAGATACTCAGCGATCGTATCGCCGGGTGTCGGTGGGGGAGAGAGGGAGTTCCCTCCTTCTCTCCAAAACCACTCAGATGCAGTGCTCGCTATTGAGCACCGCATCTGAGGGGTTAAACATGTGAGATCGATACTAATATCGATCTCACACGGCAGAGCAGGGACGCTCCCAGCCCTCAGCTGCCTCTAGCAGCTGAGAGCAGGGAGATCTGACAGCTCCCTGCTCGACGTAAAAAGTCTATGGCATCGGAATAAGGCCCGTTAGTGACCGACGTAAAAACACGATGGGCCGGTCACTAACGGGTTAAATTGATGCGGACAAGCCGTTGCGTATTGAGGTGAAAGTATTTCCCTTCTCACTATCAGTGCAGGATAGAGAGTTGGGACAGCACTTTCCCTAGTAAAAGTAAAAGAAATTCTCACTTACCTGGCCGTTGCCTTGGTGACGCGTCCCTCTCTTGACATCCAGCCCGACCTCCCTGGATGACGCAGCAGTCCATGTGACCGCTGCAGCCTGTGATTGGCTGCAGCCGTCACTTGGACTGAAACGTCATCCCGGGAGGCCGGACTGGAGGAAGAAGCAGGGAGTTCTCGGTAAGTATGAACGTCTATTTTTTTTACAGGTTGATGTATATTGTGATCGGAAGTCACTGTCCAGGGTGCTGAAACAGTTACTGCCGATCGTTTAACTCTTTCAGCACCCTGGACAGTGACTATTTACTGACGTCGCCTAGCAATGCTCCCGTAATTACGGGTGCACAGACGTAGTCACCCGAATTTACGGTATCCCCATTGACTTCCTCAGTCTGGCTGTAGACCTAGAAATACATAGGTCCAGCCACGAATGAAGAACTATCATGTTCGTAAAACCAATACGCTGCGCAGCACACATAACATCGGTGGATTTCATTGCGGAATTTTGACTCTCCATTGAAGTCAAAGGAGAAATTCCGCAATGAGTCCGCAACAAGTCCGCTACACGTCCGCAACAGTCAGAGTATGCTGCGGACACCAAATTCCGCACCGCAGCCTATGCTACGCAGCGTGTAAACTAACCTAACTAAAAAGCTGTGGAAAGCAATAAAGAAACGTGTGTACTGCGGATTTCCACAGCGGACTGTCCGCTGCGGAATTCCAGAGCAATTCCACCATGTCTGGTCATGCCCTTATACTTCTAATGTTTTGCATTGGGGTCTGTTTTTGTACCTCTCTATCCTACAATGTACAGCACTGCATAATATGTTGGTGCTGTATAATTTATGGATAATAATCATTCTATGATCCGCTGTACATTTATATTCTTATTCCGAAAGTTCATATTGAATTTTTAGTAATTGTTTTCTCAAATAAAATTAATAAATAAATAAACTCTCTCGCTGTCAGATCTTTCATTTTCCATATTGTGATCCTTACCCTGTTATCAGCGCACTGTCTGCATTTAGGTCTAGTAGCCGCATGTTCACTTCCTCTGACTCTTGCAAAATGGCTACTGCTACCATGGCAACCAGTGCAACACTGGCCCCATTATTCTAAACAATACCTAAACTGTTCCTCTGGAAAAGACTGGAAGAAATGTCAGTTGGAAATGATATATCATGCTATGTAACTGCTAATATATAACATGTGAGCGGGGCTTATGTTTAGATACAATTGGCCCCATTTATCGAAATTGTCTATGGCCCAGTTCACACAGAGTTTTTTTGGCGCTGATTTTGACACGGAAACAGCGCCAAAAACGTCCAAAACCGCCTCTCATTGATTTCAATGGGAGGCATTTTCTTTCCGAGGTGGCTTTTAGCCTCACACGGGAAAATAAAGCGGCATGTCCTTTCTTGTCGCACTTCCACCTTTGACCGTCTATTGAAATTAATAGGTGGCGGAAAAAGCGTTTTTCACTGCGTTTTTTTCCCACGACGCTCAATGGCCACGGGAAAATTACATTTTGAGGCAGATTTTTTTCTGCCTGCAAAATCCTCTGTGTGATCCAGGCCTAAAAGAAAAGCTGTTCTTGTTGCCCATAGCAACCAATCATAGTGCAGCTTTCATTGACCTCTGATTGGTTGCTATGGTCAACAAGTCCAGGTTTTCTTTTAGACAATTTAAAAAAATCTCCCTTAATAAGTGTCAATATTGACCGCAGCAACCAAACAGATCACTACCTTAAATGTTAAACTAGCACTAGGAAAACTGTATTCTGATTGGTAGGACTTACACTTTGTAGCTATACAAGTTGTATGTAGGGGGCCATTAGATTTTACTATTTCCAAGCTCTTTCCAGGGCGAGGGGCGGCAATAATTTTCCATGTTGTGAACTTGACCTTGTTATTAGCGCTCTGTCTACATTCATGTCTAGTAGCTGCATGCTCACTCCCTCTAACTGACTCTAGTAAAATGGCTGCTGCTACCATGGCAATCAGTGTAACAGTGGCTGCGCTGTTCTAAAAAATACCTAAACTGTCCCTCTGACTGTCCCATTGGATCCAGACCATTTGGGAGCAAGGCTGGCATTAAATTTATATGTACCCTTGTATCCCTATGAAGGGGCAGAGCTAGGGGGGCTTGTAGGTTATGTGCTCCAGATGCTAGGTGCCTTACAACTATGCCCTTGGGCAACAGAGTCACATTGATCCTCCTTACCTTCACATTGTCAGCGCTTTGCTCTCCATGTATCTGCTAGTCCAAACAGTTTTCATCCTTGTGACAGACAGTGGCAGTCATCTTCATGTGATGTATGTCGGACAATCTGTGGAACTGACAGTAGAACTGCTGATTAAAAAGGGGCGTGGCTTAAACATTGAGGCAATAAATGTCATAGTCAACCACAGCAACCAATCAGAACACTGCTTGGAATTTTAACCCTTAACCACCGCAGCCAGTTTTTACCTTTCTGACACAGCCACATTTTTAAAATATGACATGTGTCCCTTTATGTGGTAATAAAATTGTAATGTCTATTAAACTGTGTGTGGAAAGGCACTATGGGTGCATTAAACTGTGTGTGTGTGTGTGTGTGTGTGTGTGTGTGTGTGTGTGTGTGTGTGTGTGTGTGTGTGTGTGTATGGAACTATGGGGACATATACTGTTTGGGGGAAACTATGGGGGCATTATACAGTGTAGGGGAACTATCAGGGTATTCTACTCTGTGGAGAGGCACTGACGGCATTATACGGTGTGTGGGGGCACTATAGCGGCATTATACAGTGTGTGTGGGCACTCTGAGGGCATGATACGGTGAGGGGGATTATGAGGGCATGATACTGTGTGAGAGGTATCATCACTGTGTGGGGAGACTATTACTGGGTGCAATACAAAGGGGCATTATGAAAGTGTGTGGGGTCCAATGTAGCACTATTACTGTTTGATAGCCAAATTAGTGCACTATTACTGTGTGGGGGGCACAAAGAAAACTGCATGTGTATGGATAGGGATTGGGCGGGGTTAGAGGTGTGCATTAAAGTTAAAAATTTCGCTATTTTGTGCAATTTAATTTAATTTTTTATATTGTGCGCTGCCCGCGCTGCTTGAGTTGTTACTTTTTGCTATTGATGAAAGTTGAGAGGCATGAGTGCCCACCATCACATGCTATACCGAAATGATAGTTGTAACAACACACTTCATGTGACTCATTAGACATTTTAAGATTAGCTAGTTTTGGGCAAAACTTGTCACTTTCCTTTCAGTAGGTCAGGGTAATACTTTACATTTTCCTGTCAGTTCATTGCAGACTGACGTCTTCACATTCCACTTCTGTAGATCTTTACGTTCAGAAAAGGCAGAAAATGTTTTGGTTTTTTTTCAAATTCTAATGGCAGGGTAAAACAGCCATAATATGGGTGCATTTTTTTGGGATCTAGCAATTTACAGTATTGTCATGATTAATTATAATTGTTTCCCTTTTAATCTTTCACAGTATTTCTAAAATTCAGAAAGATGTGACAGATAGACTGCCAATCGCAATAAAAAATTTGACCAGCAACATATATATGTAAGCATCAGTGTTTTTCTGTTATTCGAGAGGACTCAGCACACTGGTAGTTATTAAAGGAGTTATCTGGGACCTTTCGAGGGTTAACCCTTTCCCATCACAGCCATTTTTTTTATTTTCGTTTTAATTTTTCCACCCCACCTTCCAAAAGCCATAACTTTTTTATTTTTCCATCAATAAAGCCATATGATGGCTTGCTTTTTGCAGGACGAGTTGTAGTTGTAGTCACGACACCATTTATTGTACCATATAAATTCTTTGTGGGGTGGAATAGGAAAAAAACTGTGATTACTCAATCTTTTGAGGGGTTTAATTTTTACGGCTTTCACCGTACAGTAAAAATGGCATGTTAACTTTATTCTACCAATCAATACGATTACAGTGATGCCAAATTTATATATATTTTTTAGGTTTTTTTTGTTTTACAAGGAAGAAATTGTTAAAAATAAAATTTGTGTTTTGTCACCACATTCTGAGAGCCATAACTTTTTTATTTTTCTAATAATCTAGCAATATGAGGGCATATTTTTTGGCGGGGCGAGCTGTAGTTTCTATTGGTATTTTGGGCTACATGAGACTTTTTGATCTTTTTTTATTTCATTTTTTGTGGGATATGAAGTTACCAAAAAATAGAAATTCTGGCGTTTTAAATTGTAATTTTTTACAGTGTTCACCGTGTGTGTTAAATAATGGTATATTTTAATAATTCTGACTTTTACGGACATGGCGATACCAATTTTTTTTTTCTACATTACTTTAGAGGAAAAATGGGAAAAGTGTTTTTTTTTTACTTTTAATATATTTTTATGTGACACTACTAAAAACTTTTTCTTATTTCTACACATTTCATTAGTCCCCCTCGGGGACTTGAACCAGCGATCGTTAGATCACTGGTACAATACACTGCAATACTAATGAATTGCATAATATTGGCATTTTTACAGGCTCCTGTCTAAGAGGATCTGTCACTAGTTTAATAATGACCTATTGTAACGGCTGCCGCGCCGTTCCCCGCCGTTCCCACGGCCTCTGCTCCGGTACCGGCGCCCTGCCTCATCAGCTTCTCATCCCGAGCTCCACTTACCCGGTCCGGACGCTCTGCTGGCCCTGGACGGCGTCAGGTGAGTCCAGCCATTACCTCCTTCCGCGGTCGGCATCCTCGATGTGCGGCTGCAGTCACTAGAGGGCGCGCGCACTGACTCGTCCTGCCTTAAAGGGCCAGCGCGCGCCTTAATTCCTAGAACTTCCTATTTAGGGTTCCTCCTCCCTGCCATCCCTGCTTTTTCAACCAAGTTCCCCGTGAGTTCCCTGTGTCCTAGTTCCCTGTTTCCGTTTCTTCTGCCTTTTGTCTGGATTTCCCGTTACTGACCTCTGCTTGAACTTGACTATCCTTGTCTGCCGCCTGCCTTGACCTATTGCTGCCATACCCGTTACGACGCCTGCCGCCTGCCTTGACCTATTGCTGCCATACCCGTTACGACGTCTACTGCCTGTCCTGACTTCTGCTTATCCATCCGACCGCCCCTACCCGCTGTGCCAAGCGTTGCCTGGGTTCCAAGCACCATCTCCCAGACGACACCGAGGATCCACGAACAAACCGGTGAGAACTGTTATACCTATGTCCTAACTTATCTAATAGGCGCTATGATGCTGATAGTTACAGTGTAATATTTTTCTCCAAAAATGTTTATGTGCGTTTTTCTAAATATACTAATTTGGCTATGCATGCCAAATGGGAGGATACTCTTTCTTTTCACTTTGGGTGGTGTAATGTTTTCTGTATGACACTTTCCAATCAGCTTCATACAGTTCTCCTCTTCCCAGCCAAGCAATACAGTGTGATCATATAGTATACAGCTTCCATTACTGACTGTGTTTTCAACTGGTGATACCTAGTTGTTTCACAGCTAGAACTGCGATCCTGGTGCCATATAAAACATCTATGTTGTCCACAGCCCGAGATATGGCTCTTTGAAGTGATCCCCCCTCCTTCCAGCCTCAGTCTCTCACACTGTATAAAGCAGCTTCATGCTTTATACAAATTATCGAAATATGTCGGGGGGGGGGGTTGTGGTCATTTTAATGCTCACTGATGTCCTAGCTATCTACCTAACTTCAGTGTGACTTGATGTGTAAACGGCAGTCTGCAGCTGCCGAATGAGTCTGCCACACTGCACTGTAGCGATATGCTACATACACATATCCGATTTCTTATGATATGCTGGCCGTCTTTGTATAAATTTTAACTCTTTGTTTGTTGTACGTCCTTTATTTAGTTACATTAATAAAAGTTACATTTTAATCACTATAATTATGACTAGTGGTTGGGAAATTGGGACCTCTTGTGCTCAGGCATAGTAGTTGTTGAGAGGCTGTGAGGTAGTTCCACCTAAGGAGAATCGCTGGTGTTGACACCCACTTGTCTAGTGTAGCCTCATTTGCATATTTAGAAAAAAGCTAACAGGGGATGAAGAAATGTAGTACTGGGGGCCTTCATTAGGCCCCTGGTCTGCCATAACAACCATCGGCACCCCCTGTCCACGTTGAGAAGGCGCCAATGAGCTGTCAGTGGGGGCCGCCCACACTTTCTAATGTCTTAGATGTTGCGATCGTGATTGATCGCAACATTTAAGGGGTTAAACGGCCAGGAACAGCGTGATCGCTGTTACTGGCCGTTAGTCCTGGGTGTCAGCTGTAATACACAGCTGAAACCTGCTGTCTAAGGGTATGTTCACACGATGAGAGGCATTTACGTGTGAAAAGACAGACTGTTAACAGCTGCCTCGTTTCACACGTAAATGCTCCTCCTCGTAATTTACGAGGCGTCTGAGACGCTCTGAGATGCTCGTAAATCTTGAGCTGTGCTTCATTGAGTTCAATGAAGAACAGCTCAAATTACGTGGCAAAGAAGTGCCCTGCACTTCTTTGCCGAGGCAGTCCATATACGCGTCAAACGACGACGCGTAAATTACAGGTCGTCTGCACAGTACGTCGGCAAACCCATTCAAATGAATGGGCAGATGTTTGCCGACGTATTGCAGCCCTATTTTCAGACGTAAAACAAGGCATAATACGCCTCGTTTACGTCTGAAAATAGGTCGTGTGAACCCAGCCTTACAGAGCGGGCTCAGCAGGTGAGCCCACTCCAAACATCACCCCCTCCACCACGACGTGCTATTACATCGTCGTGTGGGAACAGGTTAAACAAAGAAAGGGAACCTGGTGAAAACAGAAAAACAAATATAAATATAATGACGCCTTACATTAAGAACTTTAAAACCAAAATACATTTTTGGAAACTTATTTTAAATTTGAAAACTTACTTGTAACTCCTCCATCTAGGAAAGCCTATCTAGAATTTAGACTGCTTTATCGCGTCCTCCAAACTCTATACTAATAGAAAATCTATACTAAATGTCGCTATGTGGTCTGCACATGATCGTCCGTCGATGAATGAATTACCAGGTTTATCTCTCTTTGGCCTATGCTCTGGCTTGGGTGGAATCTCCAGCAAATGCAAACAATAGGACATGTCCTATTTTTTGCGTGTCATTTCTTCGGCCCGGACACTTACCTGTAAATATATGGGAAGGTGTCCGTGGCCCATAATAATGAATGGATCAGTATTTTTATCCGCAATTACGGATCTGTAATTGCGGATAAAAATTACGGTTGTGCGCATGAGGCCTTACATATGTTTGTGCTCAAAACTAGACATTTGCTTTAAAGGGGTTCTTCATGCTGTGCCTAGTACTGCAGTATAGTTCTATATAGTCCCAGAAGGTTTTAAAACTATGCGATATTAAAAGTAAATTTATCAAAATATGGAGGCAAATTTATTTGGTATCATGCAGAAAATATTTTTTTCAGGTACATTGAGTATGTATGGTGGAATGTCAGTCGCAATAGACAGCATTTTATATACGAAACTATGGTTGATTTAGATAAGATATTTATGAAAAATTATAATAAGTAATGTATCTTGAGATTATATTATATTCAAGAGAGTTTTCAAAATAGGGAAATACCATATCTATCGATGGAAGAATGGCAACAAATTTATAAGACTATTAAGTACATTACAAAGGGTCATGCACATTTAAATGAATTATCAAGCTTCTGTTCTAAAAACCAAAATTTTAATTTAAAAGGAGAACAAATGTTTTAGCTCTAATATGATGAATTGAGATTTCTTACATATGCTTTGGCACAAGTTGACAGAAAATTACTTGAAATGTTGCTCTACATATTTAATAACTTATCAAGAATAACTAAAATTTTAAATTTGGGCCATGTGAATATAATTTAGCATAGAAATGAAATAAATAAGAAGTAAAAGAAAGGCAGTAAGTATAGTGTGATTTATAGCAAATAAACTAATAACAAGTAATTGCAAATCAGAGAGCCTTCTGAACCATGCAGCTTCGGAAATATATTTGTTATTTTTTTTCCCAAAACTCTTTGTTAAAATAAATTTTTTAGTAAACTAGAGGTAATATGGATACCGTTTCGAAGATATGTAGACCTTGGTATAGAAAAGTTGATGAATGGGCTAAGAGTGCCTGGAACTTTAGGGTCTGATTTTATTCCCCTCTATATGTAGGTGTGTAGGGAGGGATGGAGGTTAACATGTATTGTATCATGACATATTTATAATGTATTCCACATATTTGATGTGAAAAATTATTACAAATATTTAAACATAAGCTATGGTGCTATAATCTACACTATGTTTTGTACCTGCTAGAAATGGAGGTTGCAGGCTGCTGAGAGCCTGGAGTCTTGTTATAGTCGCTGCAACAGACCCATTCATCTGGTTATCTCTATGTTTCCCAAAAAAGTCATAGAAGGTCAGGGTCTGGTTACTGTCCACACAAACCTAAAAGGAATTGTCAGTCGCCAGTGGATATTGCAGGGTGGCCACAGAAGATCATGTAAGAAGAGCATATAAGAGAGCACAGTCAACTTGATGTCCTCCTGTTCCGCTTACTACACCAGTTGTTGGAAAAGCATAGCTGCTTGATATATTTTATAGTGTAATCTGCTTTTGAGTGGGCAGTCTTGCTAGTCATTTAGATACATTTGCATCATTGTTGAATTCACAGAAATAGATGGGTGTGCTGACCTAGCAAAACACAAAGACCCATCAACTTGTGGTTATAGCTGTGTGAAAATGCGCCATGCGGTGGTCCTCACTCCAGACAGTCCACGCAATGGGGCCTAAGGGTGCCAGTTTCTAATAGCTAAGAACATTTTATTTGGAGCCAAACAGTGTATTTCTGTCATTGCAGGAGGAGCGCAGTGTAGACCAGGTATGTGTGCTGTTTTTTCTTTTTAAATATATAAACACAATGACTAGTGCTTTTTTATAGTGCACTATTGATGCCATTATATAGATCATTGTTGGCTAACCCAATAACTTACGGGGCCTCAAATCCAGACCCAAGGGAATGCACATCACATTCAGCCAGGGCCAGTACACGGGGTATGCCTCCAGACACCTGAAAAATGCTCACACAGCCATATTTGTGGTCTGTGTTTTCTCTATGTATTTTATTTTACTTTTGAAAAAGCTGTGGACAATATAAAACCTTTCCAATATATTTTCTCTTTTTTTTTGTTGGGCAAAATACATATGGAGGGAACAGAGACTGTAAATAATGCCACATAAACAAGCCGATATGTACAAGCACATAGCTATAGATTTATACATGCATAAATATATATGCAAATACCTATACATATAACTGCTTCTATGGGAAAACGTGGTACTGTGACCACTGATAGACATGTCGTTTTCAATGCCACAATTCTCCCATTTGAAGTCAATAGGGATAAACTGCAACAAGTACGCAACAAACCACAAAGGATAGGGTATGCTACAGTTTAAAATAAAACAAAAAAAGTGTTCCCTGAAAGCCATATTTTTTTTTGCTGTTTATTTTTTAAAACGTTTACAGCAATGTAACGTGTAAGGCTGGGAAAAACCGGCTCGCAGGAAAAAGAAGCGACATGCCCTATCTTCGGGCATTTACGCCTCTGACCTCCCATTGACATCAATGGGAGGCAGAGAAAGTGTATTTCGCTGCGTTTTATGCCTGCGGCGCTCAATGGCCGTGGGCGAAATACGCAGCGAAAAACGCCGCAAAAATCGGCGTGCAGGCTGAGGAAAATCTGCCTCAAAATTCCAAACTGAATTTTGATGCAGATTTTCCTCCTGCAAAAAACTCTGTGTGAACCCGGCCTAACAAAACGCAATGGGGAAGGTTTATCAAAAGTGATCCAAAGGAAAATTGGAGCTGGTGCCCATAGCAATCAATCAGCACCAGTTTTGATTATTAGTGTGTGTACGCACGCTTATATATGCGCTCTAGTACTACTACATATGCAGTATGGCTAATACTTTAAAGGGTAACTAAATGTTCAACAAACTTCTGACATGTCATAGTGACATGTCAGAAGTTTTGATTAGTGTGTGTCCGAGCACTGAGACCCCCACCAATCGCTAAAACGAAGTGGCAGAAGTGCTCGTGTGAGTGCTCAGTCGCTACGTTTCTGTTTGGCTTTTTCCGGAAAGCCGATGTATCATCATAGACTTTCTATTGAGTCCGTACACCGATACATTGATTACCGGAAAAAGCCGAACAGAGACGAAACGGCTGAGCGGTCACACGAGCACTTCTGCCGCTTTGTTTTAGCTATTGGTGGGGGTCTCAGTGCTTGGACCCCCACCATTCAAAACTTCTGACATGGCACTATTAGTTACTCTTTAACATAAACAGTAAGGGTGAGGGGGATTAAATGCATCCATGTATAACTTTATCTTAAAGCGGCATGTTACAGCACCCCTGGCAAGAGCTGAGTTTTCCACAGCCGGACAAATGACTGGCCTTCCATGTAATATATGAACAGCTCGAGTTCATCACTTACTCTTAGCTCCTCCATAGCGGCACTCTTCTCTGTCTCATTGAGGGGTGTTCCAAGCGGGGGATTCCCCTCTATGATGTCCATGAGACATGGGTTGTCTTTATGAGACCACAGATGCCCCAATATATTCACAGATGTCCATAACAGTGTAAGCTAATCATAGATGCCCCATAACAGCGCATGCCAGCCACAGATGACCCTATAACAGTATGCCAGTCACAAGGGACTTTTGAAATATTCTTGGCGCTCAGATTGCTTCAACAACAACTACTTCATACATATCAGCCTTATTAGTTCTTGGACCCATTTTATAATGGTACTTACTACAGAGGGTCTCTTTAAATAAACTTTATAAAAAGCAACCAAAATCAGCAACTGGCAAAGCCAGCTTGTCTAGGTACAGTTTTGTTTTTATTTTTTATAGCTCCTGATTAGTCAGTACAAGAAAGCCTGTCAGCCTGTATCTGAACGCAGATCGAAAAAGCTAAAAGCCATTAGAGGCCTGAGGCCTGCACAAGCAGACACAATGGTACTATCCCTATGGGCACACTACAACACTAAAGTCAATGTATGACATCTAGGCATTGTATGGCATGATTATGTGACACTGTATGGCACTATTTATATGACGCTGTTCATATGGGCAGTGTATGGCACTATATGACACTACGATATGACACTATTTGTAAGCATTTAAAGCACTATGCACTATTCATCTAGGCTATATCTGTCATTGCCTTGGCACTGTATGGCACTTGGCACTATACTGCTCTCTCTTTCTTAGTAAAAAACTAAAATAAATACTTTACCAATATCAACTGCAACTGTACTATGTAAATACAGTCTCGTGTAGAGCGTCTTTCCTGGCTGAATTCAGTATATCGAGCATATACAAAATGCACTATACACAATAATGTGTGGCAGATTACTCAAATGCAATATAAATAATCATAACAACAGTACGACACCATACTAGTAACACAGGTCAAATATTAATGTGAAATAGCTATTACACTTTCTACCCAGTAGACTCCTGCACAGTGACGATTACTTTACATGGAACCACACCACCATCTAGTGGTTGACTGTAAGTTTACTGCATGAAAGCAATTGCAAGAAAAAGCTACTGTGTACATTACGTAGTTGCCAACAGTCCCGAATTTGCTGGGATTGTCCCGAATTTACAGAGACAATCCCGGCAAATTAATGTCCTGGACGTGTCCCAGCTACTGGTGACTGCCATATTCAATTGTATCTGTGTCCTCAGGACGCAGATACAATTGAATACCCTGCTCTGCCATTCACTAGATTACAGGCAGCATTAGGGGAGAGTGTGGCACAATCTACAAGGGGGGAGTGTGTGGCACTATCTAAAGCAGACTGTGTGGCCCGATCTACAGTGGTGCACTGTGGCACCATCTACAAGGGGAAATTGTAAGGGCATGTTCAGACGTGGCGTATTTCTGCAGACACTGTCCGCATCAATGCCGCACATAATCTGCGTTGCAGATTCCGCTGCGCCTTAGCCTAAATGAGAAGTACATTGCTGCGGATTAGTCATTGCGGATTCAGGTGAAGAGTACATCCTGCTCTCTTTTAAAACATTCCATCTCAGTCTGGCTATAGACCTCGAAACACATAGGTCCAGCCAGAATGATGAAATATCCTGTTCGTGAAAGCAATCCGCAACGCAACACACATAACATCTGCGGATTTCATTGCGGAATTTTGCAACTCCATTGAAGTCAATGGAGAAATTCCGCCACAAGTACGCATCAAGTCCGCAACAGCCAGTGTATGCTGCGGACACCAAATTCAGTACCGCAGCCTATGGTCCGCAGCGGAGTTGTCCGCAACGTCTGCACGAAGATAACTAAAAAGGTGTGGAAACCAATGGACAGACTGTCTGCTGCGGATTTCCAGTGTGGACTGTCCGCAGCGGAATTCCACAGCAATTCCGCCACGTGTGAACGTGCCCTTACACTATCTACGGAGGGCAGTGCGACACTATCTAAAATAGCGCAGTCCACTGCGCTATTGTTTCCGCAAAAAAAAACCTGAAACCTTAAGGAACGCAGACAAATGGAAACCATTAGCAACGGAAGTAATACCATTGAAATCAATGGTAATGCTAACGGAAAGCTATGGTTTCCATTTACCTTTCCGTTGATGGGTTCCCCTGACGGCAAGGTCCGACAGAACCCATCAACGGAACCTAATGCTGATGTGAACAGGCTCTTATCTTTCTCTGACTGAGTTTGTCCTTAAGAATCATTACCTCACCTTTCTTTTGTTATTATGATTTTCGTTGATTCTAATACAAAAACCATCGACAAAAAAACGCTCAAAACGAGCACCGCAGTTTTTTTTTCTGCCTCTCATTGATTTCAATGGGAGATCAAAGGCGGAAACTGCTCGAAGAAAGAGCATGCTGCTTTTTTTTTTCTGCGAACGGCCAAAAGCCAGGAGAAAAAAAATAATTCTCTGCCTGCCTTTGAAATCAATGAGGGGCGATTTGGGACGTTTTTTATGCGCTGATTCCAACCCGGTTTCCACATAAAAATCCGCTCCAAAAACTCAGTATGAACTGACCCTTAGAAGTTCAGTGGAATTTGAACCTGGCTGCTGATAGGAAGCGATCTTCTGGTCCTTTGTTTGTAGTGGGGGATAAAGTTTGGTTAACAACCAAAAATCTTAGGTTAAAAATCTCTTTAGCTAAACTTTGACCTCAGTATATTGTTCCTTATGAAATTTTAGAAGGCAGCTAATCCAACTGCTTTTTGTGTTTTACTACTTGCTTCCCTGTGAATTCTGAATGTATTCCATAAATCTTCGCTAAAACCTTGCCAGTCTCCGGTTTGACTTACCGAACCATCCCAATTTGTTATTATAGAGGGCCATTAGGAATTTGAGGTTCAATGAATCGTTGACTCCAGGAAGGTGAGGGGGTCGCCTTAGTATCCGGAACAGTGGAAAGGTTATGGGCCTGAAGAAAGGGCCTGGGTACCTGCCAGTTCAGTCCATGCTGACAGGTTAAAAAGAAAGTTATATTCTGAAAATCCTCAGAAGCCCGCACCTATGGGTCCAGTGGCCTCTCGTAAAAGGGGGGTATTGTAACATACTCACCTGTGTATGCTCTAGTGCCGTCCTCTACCATGCGGCGCCACTTTGAAAGTATGGCCGATCGACTAGGATAAGACTCACACCCTTTCGTCAAATCAAGGTCTCCAGCGGCTGGACCAATCATAGCGCTAGGCGCTCTATTTTAATGTCTTGAGTTCTAGTTATTAGTTTGTTCTAACCTGGTTCCTGTGTTGTATTTTCTATTGTGACGTTTACTTTTTGCCCCGGCTTGTTTGATCACATGTCTTGGATTCTCTTTCTGCTTGGTGTTGCTGTTGGTTACTGAACGCTGGATAGTCAGACCATTTGCCTGACTTTCGCCCCTGACCTTGCTTCTTCCCTATCCTCTGGTGTTTTTTTGCTCTCTGGACTGATACCTGGTAATGACTACTTTCTTGCTCTTGTTTGTCTTTTTCGCTCTCCCTGATCAAACTGCTAGTTGGTGACTATTCTGGAAACTGCAACCAGGTGATTCCCCGCAGCAAAGTTTACACCTCCGTATGGCGGTTGATGGGTGAAAACCAGGGATCCTTTAAGGTATGTGCACACGATAGCAGGAATTTACGTCTGAAAAGACAGACTGTTTTCAGGAGAAAACAGCTGCCTCGTTTCAGTCGTAAATGCTCCTCCTCGCATTTTGCGAGGCTTCTCTGACAGCCGTAAATTTTGAGCTGCTCTTCATTGAGTTCAATGAAGAACGGCTCAAATTACGTCTGAAAGAAGTGTCCTGCACTTCTTTTGACGAGGCTGTATTTTTACGCGTCGTCGTTTGACAGCTGTCAAACGACAACGCGTAAATGACAGGTCGTCTGCACAGTACGTCGGCAAACCCATTCAAATGAATGGGCAGATGTTTGCCGACGTATTGTAGCCCTATTTTCAGACGTAAAACGAGGCATAATACGCCTCGTTTACGCCTGAAAATAGGTCGTGTGAACCCAGCCTCATACTCCAAACACCAGTTTAGCCAGTGCCAAGCTAACTGTGGTTTTTAGCTATCAGCAGGAGATCTTGGAATGTCAGTGCATTTACAATGTATTTCCTTTACTGTAAGGATAAAATGATTCTAAACTACAAGAAACTATACATCCAGTTAGTAAAAAATTATATGGTGACTGCCACACATAACCTGAGGAACATAAGGCTATTAATTATCGTTCAGCCCCATACTGTAAAGCAGGGGTCAGCAACCTATGGCACTGGCGCTGCAGCCGACACCCGGGGCATGGTTTGCTGGCACACTTACCTCTCCCGGTGTCCAGTGTTGCTGTATGCTTGGCAGCGCTGAACACAATGAGAGGGAGCGGCACTTCATTATGCAATTGGCGGAGCTGATCATCAGGAAAGAAAGCAGTGCTTCATTGTCTTTGTCGCTTCTGAACACTTGACAAGAACACAATGCAGCACTGCTCTCTCTCTTCTGGTGATCAGCACCACAAGTTCAGTAAACACTATGTAATATAAGAGTTAGCAAAAGTTGGCAGCTCTCTCTCCTGTGTGCATACCCCCAAGCTAGTGTTCAGTAGCCGTGGTCTCTCCTATGTGCACCCCACCTGCCAAGCTGGTGCTTAGTAGCCACGGTCTCTCCAATGTGCCCCCCAAGCTGATGTTCAGTAGTCTCTCTCTCTCCTGTGTGCAGCGCCCTCCAGCTGGTGTTCAGTAGCCGCGGTTTCTCCAACATGCACCCCGCCCCAAAGGTGGTGTTCAGTAGTCTTGTATGCGCCACAGATGAATTTTCTTTGCAAAGAAAGTCAGGGATAAGGGTTACACTGAAATGTAAGTTTAATTACCTGATTAATAGTTTTATGTCACATATGTCGTAACAGTTTGTCTTATATGTCTTACATGTTTGCATGGCACACGGAGTACTTCATCTTTGATTTTTTTTTTTTTTATCGGCACACCATACAAAAAAGGTTGCCTACCCCTGCTGTAAAGCATCGGCCCGTGTAAAAGGGTCTGTTAATGAGCGCCGATCGACTTGTTATATCGTCGATTGGCACGCGTAATGGGCAGAAATCTGTCCATGTAAACCAGTATTTACTAAGGGGAAATTGGAGATCCACCTGAACTGCAGTCTTCCATTCTGCTACAGGCCCTTTGACATGGGCCAATGATCAGGGGGAACAAAACACTCATTCCCGATCATCGTTCTTTGTCAAAGGGCCCAGCTATTACCTGTCGCATCTTTTATGCAGCAATAAAAATCATCGTTGTTGGCAACACATATCCCCATTTAAACAGGGGATGTGCTGCTGACAGTAAGGCAAACTGTATGTGGACGAACGATCTTGTTTGTCCCCTTACACTAAACTATACAATGATTACTCCATGTAAATGGAGCTAAACAAGTGCGGATCGACGTACTATATCGTCGATTTAAAGAGCACATGTTACCTCCCTAACAAGCAGGGCTCTTAGAAATAAGACATTTTGTACAACGGTGCACATTTACCATATTTGGCTCTGCAGAAGAGTCCCTTAAAGAGGACCTGTCACCTCTCCTGACATGTCTTTTTCAGAACTCTATGCGCTGTGTCATTCCTCTGTTATTCCTCCTAGAAATTTATGAATAAATTGACAACTGGGTTTTACGATTCATCTTGTCAAATGGGTGTGTCCCTACAAAGTCTCACTTTGTCAGCAGTGATTGGACAATGTCAGTTTGTGTAGGGACACGCCCTCAACTGGTAGCAGTTGTCATTTTTTTCATAAATCTCTACGCTGTAGAGTTCTAAGAAAAGATGCCACAGAATTCTTATTTCATGGTGAATACAATTATTTACAAAAAAATACATGTCAGGAGAGGTTGCAGGTGCTCTTCTGCAAAGTAAATAAGGTAAATGTGCAACTTTGTACAAAATGTTCTACTTTGGCGCTGGGATGGGTACTAAGGTCCGGCTGTGTGCTAGAATGAAAGGGGCTGTGGAGCCCGGAAAAATATATAGAATATAGTGGTCCTTCTGATCAGAAATCCCAGAGGGGTTTCACCAAGACAACCCCTGATTTATACTGAGCTGTTTGACACAGTGCCCATTTCGGAAACCCCTGCTGACTAGAAGTTATCGCCAGGAGATTGGGCGGCCAACCGTATATTTCTACTGCAGGGGAAATGTAGCATTACATGGCAGCCATTCAAATAAGTAGCCGTCCATGTAATACATGAACGGGCCTGGTCCACCAGAGCAGGAGCCACTGATACATAACAGCTTTTTATGTTAAAATCTAACAGCCCCTCCGTCTCTAACATTGTTTAAACCAAGATAACTTATCCCGCTTCTCCCCATTCGTGCACCCTCAATCATCTAATATTCCACCTGTAGTCTACCTTCAGTCATTCTACCTACATTGCCTCTTATGAATAAGTGAGAAAAAAAACTCCATATGCCTCTGTATGAAATTGGAGGCATCTGGAGCTACAGTGTGGGCTCATAGATTTCAACGGGTGACATATTCTGGCTCCATACAACTTATATGGAGCCATAATACGGTTGTGTGCATGAGACCTAAGTCACACAAGTTGTATGCTTCTGTTCTTCGACAGTGTAGTGTAGTGTAAAGGGACAGTGTAGCCTGAGCCTTAGCATATGTTCACATATATGCGCAGGGCCGGCCTTACGTGTGTGCGACCTGTGCCATTGCACAGGGCGCATCACTTCAGCAGGAGGAAGGGGGCGCTGCGCTGGCTCCCTTCTCCTGCTTGTTTCAGAAGCGCCCGGGCCCAACGACTTCAGCAGCCGCCTTTCCGCCCGGGCGCTTCTTCACTCAATGGCGTCACTACCGCTGTAACAGCCATAGCGGCTGCTAGCGGATAACAGCATGAGGGCGCCCATGCCGCCCGTCTAAACAGGCCCCCCATGGCTGGCGGCGCCGCTAGCAGCCGCTGCTACAGCGGTAGCAACGCCACTATAGCAGAGCAGAGAGGTATCTACTAGCGCCACTGCAGCTCCCTAAAGGAGCGGAATCCCCGTTTAGCTGGGGATTCCGCTCCTGGAGCGCTCCGCCTGATGTCCCTGTCCATATATGGACAGTGACATCCGGGGCAACTCCTGGAGTGGAATCCCCGGTCAGAGTCGGCAACGCTATGGCTGGGGATTCTGCTTCAGGAGTGACACTACCTACAAGGGGGCTGTGTGGCACTACCTACTAGGGGAACTGTGTGGAACTACCTACGAAGGAGTTGTGTGGCACTACCTACAGAGGGGCCTGTGTGACGCTACCTACAGGGGGCTTTGTGGCACTACCTACAAGGGGAATCTATGAGTGGGGGGCTGATGGTCATTTTACTGTGAGTGGGGGGCTGATGGTTATTTTACTGTGAGTGGGGGATTGATGGATATTTTACTGTGAGTGGAGGGCTGATGGTCATTAGACTGTGAGTGGGGGGGGCCGAGGGTGCACATTTACCATATTTGGCTCTGCAGAAGAGTCCCTTAAAGAGGACCTGTCACCTCTCCTGACATGTCTTTTTCAGAACTCTATGCGCTGTGTCATTCCTCTGATGGTTATTTTACTGTGAGTGGGGGGCTGATGGTTATTTTACTGTGAGTGGGGGCTGATTGTCATTATACTGTGAGTGGGGGGCTGATGATCATTACTGTGAGTGGGGGGCTGATGGTTATTTTACTGTGAGTGGGGGCTGATGGTCATTTTACTGTGAGTGGCGGGCTGATGGTAATTTTACTGTGAGTGGCAGGCTGATGGTTATTTTACTGTGAGTGGGGGGCTGATGGTCATTTTACTGTGAGTGGGGGGCTGATGGTCATTTTACTGTGAGCGGGGGGCTGATGGTCATTTTACTGTGAGTGGGGGGCTGATGGTCTTCAAGTGGTTTCCCCCTCTGAGCTCCAATTGAAATTAATAGGAGGCAGAAAATACATGCGGTGCTCATTTGGAGCATTTTTTCCTGCGTCTTTTGCATTAGCTTCAGCGGCTTAAGAAAACGCAAAAAAAAGGTCAAACAAGGCTGTCAATTCCTGAAGCAATTTTGAGGCAGGTTTTTTTTGCCTTACAAAAAACTTTGGGGGGGGGGGTGCTGTATGGCACATTCTACAGGGCGGCACTATCTACAAGGGGGGGCTGTTTGTGGCAGCCAGGGGAGGGGGGCATTATTATACTTAGTGGGGGCCACTAAGCGGACATTATACTGTGTAGGGGTACTACAGGGGGCAATATACTGTGTGTGTCACTTAGGGGGCATAATACTGTCTGGGCACAATTAGAGGACAAAATACTGTGTCCTTGAAGGGGTTATAATATATTATTAAATATTATTATTATTATAGTGTATGGGGGCACTAAAGGGGCATTATACTGTGTGGGGCACTATATAGGGCATTATACTGTGGGGGGGCATTATACTTTTTTTATGGGGCATTTTTTTTATGATGGTGGTGGGGCACCGAAAGATAATTTCGCACAGGGTGCCATCTAGCCTAAGGCCGGCCCTGCATATGCGTATATATTTTTGGTGCAAAATACCTTTTCGCATTCAGTGAATGAGATATTTGAAAATCTAATTACACTTTGTGGAAAAATCTGTACAAATTTTAGGATGCGATGTGCTGTGGGTTTTCAAATGTGCAGCATGCCTTATCTGTTGCGAAATTCCTATGGACATTTTATGGATTGCCTCCATTTAAAATGAATGGGGATCTAATACCGCATTTGTGTGTAAATTTAGAAACGCATTTGGATTTACAATACGGATATTGTGCAGATGTCTGTCAGAATTGTACCAAGTTCAACTTCCTCTTCTTTTTGGATCCCTGGCTAAATTTGGCTTAAAAATGTGTCAGGGCCATTGATTAGAACACACTTGCCGATGCTACCAGAATGCCAGGAGACTTTTGGAAAAACGGGAGACCTCCCAGAAAAGGAGGCAAATCTCCAGGTGCCCCGCATCCTCTATGAAATATAGAAAAAGCGCTTGAATTATAGCGTTAGAGCGTTCTAATTCAGGATTTTTTTCTATTTCATACATGTGAACGTAACATTGAAGACTCTATAAAATATACCTGCTCTTTCCCGTTCCTGCAGTACCCTTCAACGTCCCAACGCTGGCCAGCATTGACTGTGGTGGTGCCCAGGAGTAAAGAGGACTGCAGGAATGGGGAGAGTTGGGTATCTGCACATCTGGTCTTAAATACATTAGGGGGGGGGGGGTCTGTATTTTGAGGGCTTTGCAGTCTGTACTAATTTAGGTGGTCTATATTTAGGGGGTTTATATTAAAGGCTATGTACACGACAACTATTTATTTAAAAAAATAATAATAATTGTCCGTCAGTGTGATTGGTGCAACATTGTAATTACATTTTATTAAAAATTATTTTTGCTTTTTCAGATACAGCTGCTTTGTATTCTGTATACAGAGCAGCTGTATCGTTCGTTGAATCCTGTATCTGTCAGTTCAGCGTCACTGACGGGTTCAGTGACAACGGGTCCTGCGTGTCTATGACATGCTGGATCCACCTGTAATCTATCACATCTAAATGATGAACTTAGATGTGATCAATAGCAGCTCGATCCTGTGTGTCAGAGACACGCAGGATTTGCTGTCACTGAACCCGTCAGTGACGCTGAACTAACGGATACGGGATTCAACGAACGACACAGCTGCTCTGTATGCAGAATACAAAGCAGCTGTATCTGAAAAAGCAAAAATATTTTTTAATAAAATGTAATTACAATGTTGCACCAATCACACTGATGGACAATTTTATTTAATAAAGAAAAAAAAAGTTTTGAACGTGTACATAGCCTTTAAGGCCTTTTCAGGCCTCTTCATTAAGGGGTTAAATATTTCCACTACGATAAAAGTTAAACTACCAGAGAGAATCATCTTTGCTTTGTCAGACAATTAGTAAACAAGTCTGTCATAACTGTGCACAAACTGGTTGCTTTCTGGTTTGTTTTTTTTAAACAATAAAAACTTTATTAAGAACATAGAAAACGACACAATCACAACAAGTAATGTAAACACCGGAAGATAGCCGGATGTCTCGTGTTCACAAACGCTGCGTGGCTAGTAGGGAGGGGCGTTCAGGCAGAAGTGGACTCGACTTCAAGTCATTAGGATTTTTTCCGCTGTACCTGAACCGAACTGGTTGTCATTTGACGTAACACCAGAAGGTGGGACGCTGGTGTCCTGGTATGTGCGTGACGTCACGGCGTTCTCCTCCCCACGTAGAGCCTGTGAAGCTGGCCTGAAACGTCACTGCCGTCACCAACATCACCCCTAGCAGCAGTAGAAGGATGCAGCCGCCGGGCCCTTCCCTGCACCCCCATAACAATAATCCTGGGGACTTCACCTTTGTATCGTCCACCGAGGAAGAAGGTGAGGCCTAGTCCTGACACTTCTAGTGCTGCGCTGTCCTCACACGTAACGCTGCGCTACCATTACCAGTGCTCTGCCTTTAATAAAGTCATGTGTGCCAGCTCAGCTGTCTGTGTGTACAGAGGTATAAACTCTCCTGCGCTATTTCCTGCCCTATAGAGATGTTTACGTCTGTGTACTGTATGTGAACGTGTGCTGTGTTGTCACTGGCAGGAAGGTATAGGAGAATGTACAGTAAATGTAAAGAGGAACAGAGGACTGTGTGTGGTTACTTTCGGGGTACACCCTTGTGGAGTAGCCCATTCCCCCACACAAGCAACTTTGGTCTTTACGTTATTCTGTCTGTCGTTTTTACTGTCAAAATGATTTCTGTTAATGTCCCCATTGATTTCATTAGGATATTTTTCGATGGCAGAGTCCATCAATTGGCTTCAATTAGGCTAGGGCGACACTGCGACTTTGGCCGCGACGCAGGACACATGGCCTAATATCGATGTGTTGTCCTGCCCGAATAATGAAAGTCAATGTTGCCATGCTGTGACTTGCAGGTTGCCGCGACCCGAGCACGACAGTCGCAGAAAAATACATCCGGTTCGAAATTCTTGCGACTGTCGTGGTCGTGGCAACCTGCGTGTCGCAACGTGGCCACTTTGACTCATTACCTGTGTCGCGGCCATGTAGCCCAAGCCTTAACCTCTGTTCTGTTGTGTTTACCATTGAAGTCAATAGAATGTATTTGTGATGGTTTTGGCTTCGATATGTTCAAAACAAGTCAAATGTTGGGCTCTATTCAAATCCTGTTTGGTCATTATGTCAGTGCTCTACATCTGGAAATAAATAAAAACAATCAACATATTCTGTACAGTGTCCAGAGGCTTATATGGGGTGGACGTATGTGAACATTGTGTCCTTGGGTTGCTATGCTTTACAAAACAACTGAAAAGTAATGCAAAATATATGTATGTAAGTTCATGGCAGACGGAAAAATAAATGTTGAAAAAAATATGAAACTTTAATTTCCTTTTAAAAAATTAGGACAAACAAAAAACACAAATCAAATGGACTCTACCTGTATAGCCTCTTTTTTTTATTTTTTTTAATTCTTAAAAACCGCATACTGTTGGTATATACGATTGCATTGTAGACACAATACAGTAGGATATTTTGAATCTGTACCATTTTCATTTCCATTTTATTTTTGATGCATTGGAAAGAAAAGAAAAAAAAGACAATGACCAGAAAGGTGGATCCAGCCTCGCGAGATTACGCTTGCTGTGCTGTAAGTCCCACACAAACGTTACCGAAGTGTCGGGATAGTGAATAGACATCCCGTCCTGGCTGGAAGCAATGTCTATTAAAGAGGCTCTGTCACCAGATTTTGCAACCCCTATCTGCTATTGCAGCAGATAGGCGCTGCAATGTAGATTACAGTAACGTTTTTATTTTTAAAAAACGAGCATTTTTGGCCATGTTATGACCATTTTCGTATTTATGCAAATGAGGCTTGCAAAAGTACAACTGGGCGTGTTGAAAAGTAAAAGTACAACTGGGCGTGTATTATGTGCGTACATCGGGGCGTGTTTACTACTTTTACTAGCTGGGCGCTCTGATGAGAAGTATCATCCACTTCTCTTCAGAACGCCCAGCTTCTGGCAGTGCAGATCTGTGACGTCACTCACAGGTCCTGCATCGTGTCCGCACCAGAGGCTACAGTTGATTCTGCAGCAGCATCAGCATTTGCAGGTAAGTAGCTACATCGACTTACCTGCAAACGCCGATGCTGCTGCAGAATCATCTGTAGCCTCTGGTGCCGACACGATGCAGGACCTGTGAGTGACGACACAGCGTGATCTCTGGAGAACACGGCTGTGTCTGCACTGCCAGAAGCTGGGCGTTGTGAAGAGAAGTGGATGACACTTCTATACACAACGCCCAGCTAGTAAAAGTAGTAAACACGCCCCGATGTACGCACATAATACACGCCCACTTGGACTTTTACTTTTCAACACGCCCAGTTGTACTTTTGCAAGCCTCATTTGCATAAATACGAAAATGGTTATAACTTGGCCAAAAATGCTCGTTTTTTAAAAATAAAAACGTTACTGTAATCTACATTGCAGCGCCGATCTGCTGCAATAGCAGATAGGGGTTGCAAAATCTGGTGACAGAGCCTCTTTAACTCTCAAGACACTTCAGTAACATTAATGTGCGAGTATGTGAATGTACATCATGATCTAGCAGGATCACTATATGCTGAGTAAATGAATGGAGAGAAGTGTATGACGCTGATTGGTCAGTGTCATACACTCCTCTGTACAACGCCCACTCGGTCAATAAGTAAAACACGCCCAGTTGTCTATTAAGAAAGTCATTAGCATAAATCTAAAATAGGTCATAACTCCGTCAAAATCGTTTTTTTCTAAATAAAAACCACTGCTGTAATCTACATTACGGCGCCGATCACAGTAGAAGATAGGCCACTTATAATGTGGTGACAGAGCCTCTATAAATGGTCACTAACTTTTCAACAGACAGCGAATAAATATAAAAGACTTTGTAATATGTTACTAATTAGAAATGCCTTTTTCTCCACTTATCAGGCTTTATTCCTCCCACTCCCACCAGCCCCTCTAGCTGGTCACTCACTCGAAGGCTGGGTTCAGGCATGCGTTTTTTCTTTTGGTAGATACCATGTCACTCAATGGGTGTTCATCAACCAAAACAAAAGACACATGCTAAAAATGCAACAAAAATGCACAGTGTAAACCCAGTTTAAATGTACTGCTTTTTATGTCTCCTCATCTCATTGAGGGATCAGGTTACAGCTGCCTATAGAAGTCTAAGGAGAGTGGATAAGGGAGCAGGAGCATAGTGAGAGAGAGACACACATGATGCAGCGCCTTCTAGTAGGTGTTCTATCTCACCCCAGTATTGGATTCACAGCTACTCTGCTCTTCACTGCTGTGTAATCTCCTCCATGCTGCTACTGCTTCTATACAAAGATGTGTCCACCCTTACCTTTGCTTGAACTTGGTTAAGGACTCCAATCCCTCCTGAAACAAATTCAATACAATATCGCGACATGCTATCAATACTATTGACAGGCTTCAATTCACATTACAAACAGTGGGTGGCCACATGTAGCATAGACATCTTGTGACATTGTTTTTTTCCCCATGTTTTTTATCATAGCTGGTCATCTTGTGCCACATATCTCAGGATATGTTAAGATAACCGGAAAGGTATGAAGGACACCTCTGTAAGATAGAGATAGGAGAGCAGATTCTCCTCTTGTCTGTGTGCAGTCTATAGAAGACATGATTGTTGTTAGGATCCACCCACTAGCTCAGAGAAAACGAAGAATTATTCTGAACGTTAAGGCCCTGTTCACACAGAGGAAACCGCGCCGCAAAACTCCTCAAAAACCGCCCAAAAATGCCTCCCATTGATTTCAATGGGAGTTGGACGAGTTTTTTTTACCGCGAGTAAAAAAAAATGCGTCGCGGTAAAAAGATGCGTCATGACCCATCTTGAGGCGGTTTCCGCCTCCAAAACCCCATTTCAATCAGTCAGAAAGAGGAAAAAAACGCCTCGACGAGTGTTTTGACGAGTTTTTGTCAAACCACTGTGCAAAAACCGTCTGGAGCCGTTTTTCCTCCTGCAAAAAACTCTGTGTGAACACAGCCTAGGGGGTTTTCCAGCCAGTAAAAATGGATGGCCTATCCTCAGGATAGACCATCGATAGCTGATGGGTTGAGGTCCGACTCCCGGGACCCCCGCCGATCAGCTGTTTTGAAGAGGCCGCAGCGCTTGTACGAGTGCTGCTTTCCCTTCCTTTCTTCTTGCTCACTGTGAATCTTCGACGTGTGTTTAGCAGCGATTCACAGGTATTGTAGCCTTTCCTCCCATTAATTTCATTATAGCTGTATAAGGACTTTTTTTGTGTGGAATAAGTTGTATTTTTTAATGCCACCATTTTGGGGTACTTACAATTTATTGATTAACTTTTTTTTAGTAAGATACTGGAAAAAAATCTGAAATTTCGCCATACTTTTTTGCGTCTTAATTTTATGCTGTTTTACCGTATGGTCTTTAGTATTGCAGCGATACCATATTTATGTTTTTTTTTTTATGTTTTACCACTTTTACACAGTAAAAACACTTTTTTTTTTTTTTTTTTAAATTATTTATTTTTGTGTCACCATCTTTTTAGAGTCATAACTTTTTTCATTTTTTCACTGTAGCTGTATAAGGGCTTTTTTTTTGGCGGGACAACTTGTAGTTTTTATTGGTACCATTTTGGAGTACATTCGACTTTTTGATCACTTTTTATCAAATTTTTTTCAGGTAGAATGAACGGAAAACAGCAATTCTGACACTTTATTTTATTTTTTACGGCGTTCACGTGTGGGTTAAATAATATCATCATTTTATAGTTGGGGTCGTTACGGACGCGGCGATACCAAATATGTGTAACTTATTTTCACTTCGATCCCCGCCGTTAACCCCTTAAGTGCAGAGCTCAAACGCGAGTGCTGCACTTCAGGTGTTTGCAGCTCATCGGAACCCCAGCAATGAAATTGCCGTGATTCCAGTGGCTGCAATGGCAACCGGAGGCCTAATACTGGCCTCCCAGTCTGCCTAGCACGGAAGCCGGTCAAGATCCGCCCGGCGGCGTATCCTGATCGGCTTCCGTAGCTGCCGGCAAGATGGCGCCGGCACAGGAGCTGATCCGGCGTCATCAGCGGTGGAAGTCAGCTGTAGGTTTTTGCTGACATCCACCTGTAATGCCAGGAACCGGAGCTAGCTCCGATCCCTCGCATTAACCCCTTCGATGCAGCAATCGAAAGTGATTGCTGCATCTTAGCGGTTGCTAGCAGATCGCCAGCCGTGACAGGCAATCAGGACTGGCGACTGCTGCTATGGCAACAGGAGACACAATGGCCTCCTGCTCTGCCATTGCGGAAGCCGACTAGGCCCCGCCGGGAGGCGAAGCCTAATCGGCTTGCTGTCAGTGAATAACTGACAGATCTAATACATTGAACTACGTAGGTAGTGCAATGTGTTAGAAAAAAAACATCAGAAAGTTGGAACTTCAAGTCCCCTAGTGGGACTTGGAAAAAAAGTGTAAAAAAAAAAAGTTTCAAGTAATAAAATAAAACACAATCGCCCTTTTTCCCTTATCAAGTCCTTTATTATTGAAAAAAATAAATAAACCATACGTATTTGGTATCGCCTCGACTGTAACGACCTGAGGTATCAAAATATTATACTATTTATTGCACGCGGTGAACAGCGTAAAAAACAATACCAGAGTTTCTATTTTTTGGTCACTTTGCCCTTCAAATATTGGAATAAAAAGTGATCAAAAAGTTGCACGTATCCAAAAATGGTACCTATAAAAACTATAGCTCGTCTCGCAAAAAACAAGCCCTTATACAGCTCCGTCGACAAAAAAATTAAAAAGTTATGGTTCTCACAACTTGGCGACAGAAAAAATACATTCTTTTTACAAAAGTAATTTTATTGTGCAAAAAGTTGTAAAACATAAAAAAGTGCTATAAATTAGGTATCGCCAGAATCGTACTGACCCGCAGAATAAAGGTAACATGTAATTTATAACGCATGGTGAATGTTGTATAAAAAAAAACCTAAAAAAGCTATGCCAGAATTGTGGTTTTTTTGTTTACCTGGCCTCCCAAAAAATAGGATAAAAGCTGATCAAAAAGTCGCATGTACCCCAAAATGGTACCAATAATAACTACAGCTCGTCCCGCAACAAACCAGCCCTGAAACCACTACGTATATGAAAAAATAAAATTAATTATGGCTCCAATAAGTCAGGAAATAAAAAATATGCAGTTGTGCCCGAGGGGAACATTTCTTCTGTTTCAAGAGGTGATTTATCAAGGACCTAAAATTAGGGAACCAGGAAGGGGGGGGCCCAAACATATCTGCTAGAAGGGTGCCCGTATTATACCAGGACAACACTTTCCCAGCAAAATTCCCCAAACTGCAAAGGTGCGGAGTGTGGACCAAAAGGGGCATAAGAAAGGACCCCATATATCAGTGCGACACCGGCCTGTGCAGAAAGGATTGCTTCACAGCGTAACACACATCTATGGATTATTTTATTGTTTTTTTACCCCATTATTATACCACCTGACTATGCCCCTGATGTACTCTGCCCAGCTTACATGTACCCCCACATTATAAATGGAAACACCAGTAATACTCAAACAAATCTACTACCAAGCAAAATCCGCTCTCCAAAAGCCAAATGGCGCTCTCTCCCATCTGAGCCCTACAGTGTGCCCAAACAGTAGTTTCCTTCCACATATATGGCATCGTCATACCCGGGAGAACCCTTTTAACAATTTTTGGGGTGTTTGTCTCCAGTGGCATAAGCTGGGCATGACATATTTTTACTACTGAAATGGCATATCTAGGGAAAAATATAAATTTTTAATTTGCACCATCCGCAGCGCATTCATTTATGGAAAAGACCTGTGGGGTGAAAATGCTCACTACACCCCTTAATAAATGCCTTGAGGGGTGCAGTTTCCAAATGGGGTCACTTCTCAGGAGTTTCTTTTTATTTCACATCTGAGCCTCTGCAATTGTGAACCAATACTTTGTAAATCGCCAAATTAGGCCTCAATTTCGCATGGTACGCTTTCATTCCTGAGCCTGGTCGAATGTCCAGGCAAAAGATTAGGGCCACATGTAGGGTGTTTCTAAAACCGGAAAACACTGCATAATAATTAGAGAGCTGTCTTGTTATGGTGGCACAAGCTGGGCACCACATATTGGCATATCTATGGAAAAAAAATCCCATTTTCACTCTGCTACATCGAGTGCTTACTAATTTCTACAAAACACCTGCAGGGTTAACATGCTCACTACGCCACTAGGTAAATGCATTGAGGGGTGTAGTTTCCAAAATGGGGTCACTTCTGGGGGGTTTTCACTGTTTTGGTCCCACAGGCGCCCAGAAACCAATCCAGCAAAATCTGTACTCCAAATGGCGCTCCTTCCCTTCTGAGCCCTGCCATGTGCCCAAACAGCCATTTATGACCACATATGGGGTATTGCCGTACTCTGGAGAAATTGCTTTACAAATGTTGGGTTCTTTTTTTCCTTTATTTGTTGAGACAATGAAAATTTTTGCGCTAAAGCTACGTCTTATTGAAGAAAAAGGATTTTTATTTTCACTGCCCAATTCTAATAAATTCTATGAAACCTCTATGGGGTCAAAATGCTTATTACACCCCTAGATGAATTCCTCAAGAGGTGTAGTTTCCTAAACGGAGTCACTTTTTGGGCGTTTTCATTGTTTTGTCCCCTCAGGGGCTTTGCACATGCGACATGGCCTCCGCACACCATTCCTGCTAAATGTGATCTCCAAAAAGCCAAATAGCGCTCTTTCCATTCTAAGCCCTGCCGTGTGTCCAAACAGCCGTTTATTACCACATGTGGGGTACTGTTTTACTCAGGGGAGAAATTGTTTTACAAATTTTGCAGTGCTTTTTCTCCTTCAGTCCTTGTGGAAATGAGAAAAAATTAGCTAAACCTACATTTTCTTTGAAAAAAAAATTATTTTTATTTTCAGGGCCTAATTCCAATAATTTCTGCAAAAAACTTGTGGGGTCAAAACGCTCAGTATACCCCTAGATAATTTCCTCAATGGGTGTAGTTTCCAAAATGGGGTCATTTGTGGGGGTTTCCACTGTTTTGGCCCCTTAGGGCCTTAGCACATGTGACATGGCCTCCGCAAACCATTCCTGCTAAATGTGAACTCCAAAAGCCAAATGGTGCTCCATCCCTTCTAAGCCCTGCCGTGTGTCGAAACAGCCGTTTATTACTACATGTTGGGTATTATTTTACTCGGGAGAAATTGCTTTACAAATTTTGCAGTGCTTTTTCTCCTTTAGTCCTTGTGGAAAATAGAAAAAAATCGCTAAACCTACATTTTCTTTGAAATTTTTTTTTAATTTTCACGGCCTACTTCCAATAATTTCTGTAAAAAACCTGTGCGGTCAAAATGCTCACTATACCCCTAGATAATTTCCTTGAGGTGTGTAGTTTCCCAAATGGGATCACTTTTGGGGGATTTCCACTGTTTTGGCACCACAAGAGCCCTTCAAACCTGACATGGTGCCTATAATATATAATCGAATAAAAATAAGGCCCCAAAATCCACTAGGTGCTCCTTTGCTTCTGAGGCCAGTGCTTCAGTCCAGTAGCATGCTACGGCCACATGTGGGATATTTCCTAAAACTGCAGAACCTGGGCAATAAATATTGAGTTGCGTTTCTCTGGTAAAACTTTCTGTGTTATAAAGAAAATTGGATTAGAAATTAATTTCTGCAAAAAAATATGAAATTTGTAAATTTCACCCCTACTTTGCTTTAATTCCTGTGAAAAGTTTAAAGGGTTAAGAAATGTTCTAAATGCTGTTTTGAATACTTTGAGGGGCGAAGTTTTTAAAATGGGGTGAATTTTTTTGTGGTTTCTAATATATAAGGCCCTCAAAGCCACTTCACAAGTGAACTGGCCCCTGTAAAAATAGCCTTTTGAAATTTTCTTGAAAATGTGAGAAATTGCTGCTAAAGTTCAAAGCCTTAACATCCTAGAAAAATAAAAGGATGTTCAAAAAATGATGGCAATCTAAAGTAGACATATGGGGGATGTTAATTAGCGACAATTTTGTGTGCTATAACTGCCTGTCTTACAAGCAGATACATTTAAGTTGAGAAAAATGCTAATTTTTGCAATTTTTCGCGAAATTTTCGTGTTTTTCACAATTAAATGCTGAACATATCGAGCAAATTTTGCCAGTAACATAAAGTCCAATGTGTCAGGAGAAAACAATCTCCGAATCGCTTGGATAGTTAAAAGCATTCCGACGTTCTAACCACATAAAGTGAAACATGTCCGATTTGAAAAATGAGGCTCTGTCAGGAAGGTCAAAAGTGGCTAAAGAGGGAAGGGGTTAAAAGTAAGTTCACAATGTTGCGTGTCTATTGTATATGTTTTGAAAGGCCTCTTTTAGCAGGTTGAGCAGTTTTCCATCTCTGCTGTAAAATTGCCAGCACTTGCTGCTGTAATGTTCGGGGGAACCCTTGTTGGGAAGCTCTGGTCTAGGGGCAGCTTCAGTAATGCTGTTGCAAAGACCCTGGTATGCTATGAAAGGTATAACTAATTTCTGCTGAACTTACACTTTACGTCATGAACTTGTGAGAAAAAAAAATTAAACGGCAAGTTGTATTTATATTTCCCAGTGTTGTGACCACAGAATTTGGTAGCTGTAAGCTTATGTACACAATTGTCAGTACATGCGTTGGAGTTATTGGTCATTTCTCACCACCTCACCTGAAGTAGCAGCTAAGGCAGCTTTTTTTTACAAGTGTTAAGGGCACCACAGTCGTGGATAGCTTTTACTTATTATGCAGCATAGGCTGGCGGCACTAATGTGCTGGGTTTGATCCCTTTGGTGAAAAAGCGTTTTTGAAGAAAATTATTATTAATTTTATAACCCTCTTCCAGGAGCTGTACATATGAAATACAGAGGGGATTAAATACAAAACATATGAACAATCTATAAAAACAAGCAAGTACAATAAACATTGACTTACAGATTAACTGACTGGTATAGGAGGAGAGAGGGTCCTGCCCACAAGGGCTTACAGGAATATTGGAACACTGCATAGTGGCCGTGCTTTAGCTCTTCTCTTATTCACTTGAATAGGAGCAGACCTGCAGTAGTGCAGCATGGCCGCTATGCTACGACCAGAGCCGTCTTCTTCCAGCATGGACATCCTTGCTGATCGGTGCGGGGTCCGGGTGTCAGAACGCCACCGATCATATGCTTGTGGATAGGTCATCCGTATGAAAAACTGCCTCGTGCCCAGACAACCCCTTTAAAAGCCCATTTGCTGATTTCAGGCTGTAGTAAAATACAGTCCCCTGTAATAGCTGTGATTGTTACATTTTGTATTTTTGATACAGAAAGTACGTAAAAGAAATGTTTACAGCTACACCCTCAAGTAGTTTCCCCACAGTAGGCACCGGTAGTATATTTATGGGGTTTGCCATAAATATTTGATCATTAAGGGTCTGACCTATGGGACCCCCACCAGGCTGAGAACAGGGTTGTACAGTCCTAGGGGAACGGTGGCAGTTAATGGGTCATTTTTAAAACTCTCCGCACATTCGGTTGGTTCCATATCTCCTATTCACTATATTTCAGTCAAAATGCCATAATAGCTAAAGTTGAAGTTGACTCTTTAATTTGCTTCTATTTTCTTCTTTTCTTAGACCTTAGTGGTTCCATAGCTGCACCTGATGTGAAGTTAAACCTTGGTGGAGATTTTACAAAAGAATCGACAGCCACAACATTTCTCCGACAAAGAGGATATGGGTGGTTGTTAGAAGTGGAAGAAAATGACCCGGAAGACAATAAGCCTCTCCTGTAAGTGTTTGTCAAGGTTGAGATCGCTTTAGGTATTCCCTAAATGCTATCTATGTATAATGTAACCATAACAACTCGTTCACTACACACAAAAAAATGGTATAGGTCCTCAAGGGTTAAAGTGTATATCCAGTCTCCCAAAAGCAGAGACTGAATTAACTGTATAAGTACCTCGGGCCTTGTTCTTATCTGCGTTGGAGACTCCGGTTGCAAATTCCGTCAAAAATCCTTGACAAAATGACGGAAACCCGACAGAAGTCAAAGGATTCCGTCAGAGTGCCGTTGTTTACAGTCATGTCATCCGGTACTGCCATTATTTTGTTTGTCTTTTACTATGACTGAACAGATACATGGAAATAATGACGCAGGTGTCAACAGAGCCTTAGTACGGGCAAACTATTAACTGGTTCCTGACCGCTGACTATGTACTTACAGCTGGCGGTCAGGGTCCTTAAAACCCGTGCCATAGACTATTTACGGCAAAGGTTTTAGCTTGATGCCTGTGCGATCGGGCAGCTGAATGTCGAGTCCGGCAGTCAATGACTGCCGGGGACCCTGAGGAGATGATAGGAGCAGCTTTTGCTGGTTCTATCTTCTCTGAGGTCTTCTACACAGTGCTCAATGAGCGCTGTGTATATTAATAGCGGCAGCGCCACTGCCTCTATTGGTCCCGGCGATCATGTGACCAGTCTGGCAGACTGCTGCTGGGTCTTACCAGCATAGCTCTATTAGTGACAATAGTCACTATAACAGAGGTGATTTCCCCTGTAACTGGGGCTAAACGGTGTCTGGTCCTGAAGGATCAAAATAGCCGGTCCTGAACCGGTTAAAGTCAACAGGCCCATGAAACAAAGGGATCCCACAGCAAATATGGATTAAATATGGATTCCTATGAGAGATAACGGACTGCTGTGATGGCTGAAAATCTACTAGCCCTATCTAAATGGGTTAAAATGATTTACAAAATGTATCACCTATCCACAGGATAGTTGACAAATATCTGATCACTGGGGCTCTGACTACTGGGGCCCCAAGTCCCATGTGTGTACGATGAACATGCGTTGATACCACTCTGTTCACTGTGGCACTGACAAGCATAGCCAGACACTATATTTGGCTACCTTTATCAGTCCCATTGACTGTAAATGGAGCGGTGGCAATGCATGCGCACTACTGGGCATTCACATAGGGGACTCAAAGGCCTGCGTTCTCGTGATCGGTGGGAATAGGTGATAAATGTTTATAGGAGAAACCTCTTGAATGAATTGTATAGCAAATTTAAAGTTGTAAGTAAGTTTTGCCTGCTAGTAAATGTTAACTGAAGCTGGAGGTTCACTATAATTCCTTTTTAGGACACTCTGGCTGTGACTTTGGGAAAACTAGTGAAAAACTTCTCTATGTTGCAGTCTGTGATTTTTGGCTACATTGTCCAGAAACAAAAAAATAAAGTTTTATATTCCAGATATAGTCGTATTGCAGCCTCTCACAGGAATATCCAAATAAATGACCCCAAAAAATTTGCAAAACTCGCAGGTGATGTGAGATTTTCTTTAAATCCATGTCTTAATGGTTTAGGCTCTTCACCTCTGCACTAGGTTTTCTATTTTCTTTAGTCATAGGAACAGAAAAACTGAAGAGCATGATCTGTCGCATGATGGAAACAAACGGCACCCGATGGAGCCCATTGACTTTAATGAGTTTCGTCCGGTTTCCATAATTTTACCAGGAAAAATAGCGCTGCGCTATTTTGTCCGGCAAACATGAAGGAATCTGCGAACAGCGCTTTAATCTATGGTTCTAGTTCATCAGAAGTGTAACTTTGCTTTTTGCCTAATTTGTATTAGCCCATTTCTGCCGCAGCTATTTTTCAATTTAGTTTTTCCTACCCGCTTTCCAAAAGCCATAACTATTTTATTTTTCTGGCTGCAAAGCAATATGAGGGCTTGTTTTTGCTGGACGGGTTGTGTAGTTTTCAATGGCCCCATTTTTGTACCATATAATTCACTGGGAAACTGAAGAATAATTCTGTGTTGTGGAATGGGAAAATAACTGCGATTCCTCCATTGTTTTTTGGTTGAAACGTCGCAATTGTTTTTATGCTTGGTGAATAAATCAAATACGCTTCTTTGGATTATCTTGAGTGATGCAGTTCCTTTACACCAAATTTACAGTGTGTGTATATGTATGTATATACATATATATATATATATATATATATATATATATATATATATATATATATATAGTTATTTTCTCCCTTGATTGGGGGGGGGGGTGAGCTGTTGTGACTATCGGTACCCGTTTTGGGTACATACAGCTTTTTTAGCTTAAGTTCCCTCTAGAATTGCATCTGGGCTACCAGTTTTTTAACTTGTCATTAATACAAACAGGGGATAGACCCCTATAGACTATATTCACATATGCAGTTTTTGAGACGAATACAGTAGTAGAAGAGAGTAGACATATTAGTTATTCCTTCCTATTTGCTCCACTTCTGGCTTTGGTTCAAAAAAACAGCATGTGTGATTTCAGTCTAAAATATATATATTGTACTACAATATTCAGGACGGCATTTGGCACATATTTCGGGCAATTATTTACCTTTTGTAAGAAGGAAATCCCTCTGATTTTATTTTAACTTCCTGTTTTGCAGTGAGGAGCTGGACATAGATCTTAAAGACATTTACTACAAAATACGCTGTGTTCTTATGCCAATGCCATCTCTTGGATTCAACAGACAAGTAGTAAGAGACAACCCTGACTTCTGGGGACCACTCGCTGTTGTTCTGTTCTTTTCAATGATCTCCCTGTATGGACAGTTTAGGGTAAGTATGTCATCTTTGTATGCAATAAGGGGGGTTAGTGAATGCTATGATTACTTTCAAGTAACTGTTTATGCTTAGTAAGGCTTTTGTATTACTTTCCCCTGTCCATTGCTATCTCAGGTATTACTTATCAGCTTTAAAGAGGCTCTGTCACCAGATTTTGCAACCCCTATCTGCTATTGCAGCAGATAGGCGCTGCAATGGAGATTACAGTAACGTTTTTATTTTTAAAAAACGAGCATTTTTGGCCAAGTTATGACCATTTTTGTAGTTATGCAAATGAGGCTTGCAAAAGTCCAAGTGGGTGTGTTTAAAAGTAAAAGTCCAAGTGGGCGTGTATTATGTGCGTACATCGGGGCGTGTTTACTACTTTTACTAGCTGGGCGTTCTGACGAGAAGTATCATCCACTTCTCTTCAGAACGCCCAGCTTCTGCCAGATCACGCTGTGACATCACTCACAGGTCCTGCATCGTGTCAGACGAGCGAGGACACATCGGCACCAGAGGCTTCAGTTGATTCTGCAGCAGCATTGGCGTTGGCAGGTAAGTCGATGTAGCTACTTACCTGCAAACGCTGATGCTGCTGCAGAATCAACTGTAGCCTCTGGTGCCGATGTGTCCTCGCTCGTCTGACACGATGCAGGACCTGTGAGTGATGTCACAGCGTGATCTGGCAGAAGCTGGGCGTTCTGAAGAGAAGTGGATGATACTTCTCGTCAGAACGCCCAGCTAGTAAAAGTAGTAAAAACGCCCCGATGTACGCACATAATACACGCCCACTTGGACTTTTACTTTTAAACACGTCCACTTGGGCTTTTGCAAGCCTCATTTGCATAACTACAAAAATGGTCATAACTTGGCCAAAAATGCTAGTTTTTTAAAAATAAAAACGTTACTGTAATCTACATTGCAGCGCCTATCTGCTGCAATAGCAGATAGGGGTTGCAAAATCTGGTGACAGAGCCTCTTTAAATAACTTTTAACATAAGCCTTTTTCACCCTTCGATGATATACAGATGGGAACTTCATGGGGATCCATGATTTTAATGTCCCACCTATGAACACCATTTTATAGTTTATATGAATGAACCTACGTAACAAGTTCAGTAATGTTTTTAATACATAGCACTACTAATCTGGTACATATCCTAAGGTGCAACCTGTATCATAGTCTGGAGCTACCGTCACAATTCTGCAGACTTCAGGGCTGAAATCTCCCATCAATACGCGCTGGCTCAATATCTGAACAGAGCTTTCCCTGTAGACTTGCATTCTGGGAAGTGTTATCTTTCTAATAAGCTCTGTACAGTAACATGATGTAGGAAAACCCCACTGCATTGTAGGAGCTCAGGTAATGCTTGGTTCACATCATGCTTTAGCAGTATGTTTAGCGATTTATGTCGGGAAAGCGCCCCAAGGTACAAGCTAAACATATCCATAGGCTCGACTGAGGCCAAAAGTGTCCTTTTGGTCTCCATCGGGCTGGTACACGCCTGTACACCCTTTTTTCTTTTTTTTTTTGGAGGATGGAATAACGTGGTAGACTACACTATTCCAACCTGCTTGTCCCAGGGATTCTGGCCCTGGGGAATTCCCTGATGTCACTGTCAATATATAACCGTAATGTCAGGGGCTTTCAACCACAGAGTTCCCGGCCAAAGCATCGGAAGCCCAGCATTGTAGCTCCTGATATCACTGTGCTGTGCCCGGTAACATCAGGAGCTTCCCCGGAGACAGCTCTTCAAATACTGCTCATTCAAAAAACAAAAAGTGGACCCAGGTATCTGGTGGGCTGAGGTACACACAAAAACACATCAATATCGCCAGAGGCAAAAAGATTAGCCCTTGTTTCCAAGATACCTATTGAATGCTTACTAATATTGTGGCGTATAACTCTATTATGAATAACTATAAGCATACAAATGAAGATTAAAAACGCAATGTGAACTGAAAAAGTCTCCATATAATGATACTAATAATAGTCTGTAGTCAGTACCATCTAAGTGCAGAGTCAAACCACCATCTGTGATGGCCGCACTTTTCCCCTGAGAATGCCACTTCGGTGGTGAGACATCTCGGGGCGGCTCTTTCTAAGTCCCTTTTCAAGCAGACTGCAGCCGCGAATCATAGTTGTTTCATATAGGTAATGCGACCATCAGAGATGGTGGTTTGACTCTGCACTTAGATGATCTTGACTACAGAGTATTATTAGTATCATTATATGGAGACTTTTCAGTTCACATTGCACTTTTAATCTTCATTTGTATGCTTATAGTTATTCATAATAGAGTTATACGCCACAATATTAGTAAGCATTCAATAGGTATCTGGGAACAAGGGCTAATCTTTTAATATTTTTGCCTCTGGCGATATTGATGTGTTTTCAAATACTGCTCTTCCTGTGGAGTTTAGGTGACGTGTCCCACTGTGTCCCTATACAGCGGGATACATGCCTACCTTTAATCATATATATGCTAATGGCAGTGTTAGATGTAAACATATTTTTCTGTTTGAACTAAAATGCTAAAACTTATTTTTAAATACATATGTATTTATTGTGTAAAGGTTGTGTCTTGGATCATTACAATTTGGATATTTGGATCACTGACCATCTTTCTTCTGGCACGAGTCCTTGGTGGTGAAGTAAGTAAACACTCTTTTACTGTTACTGCATGTAAAACATTTATCAAATTATCTTTACCACTTTAGTGGCGTAGTCGCACATTTAGGTGCAAGCCATATTTGCGCAAACCTTTTTGACTATTCTTGCCATTTTTGAAAAGTGGCAAGAAAAGTTGGCGGGGTTAGGCTGGAGGGGCCACTGTTAGCCCGACACATTTACTATTATTTACAGCATAAATTGGCATAAATTGTAGTACAAATCTATGCCGGCTCATAGCAAGCTTAGATTTTAATTTCTGGCGCACAAACAGCCAAAGATGTGGCAAATGTTTTAAGAGGCGTCTCTTTATAAGTTTTGCAAATTTTACTCCAACATACTTTTAAGACTGGCGTGTGAAACACTTTTGAGTTCTCTTGTAGGCTTATTCCATCTTACCTTCCCTTTTTTCTATTTAAGGAGATGAGCGAGTATGCATTCCTAAAGTTCACCACTTATAAATTATTACTGCCTTACTGGGTACCTCCAAATATAAGTAGTAATGGATGTGATCCCGAGTAATGATCTGTCTGACCACATGGTTGATTAGGATCTAGTTGATCAATAATCTTTTCCCATGACCACATATTCCTGCAGGCTCTGCACTGTTAAAATGATTACGCTTAACACTGCTGTTGTTTCCCACTTCCTACTCCTATATTGTAACATAACCCTGCCCCATTTTTTGGGGGTTTTGAAGCTGAAGCCAATGTTACCCCGATATAAATATAAGTTCTGAAATCTAGAGCAAAGTTTGGAGTGACCCATAGCAAACCGTATGATTACCATTCAGTTTATTTTTTTTTCTGGCTTTAGGTGTCTTATGGACAGGTGCTTGGTGTTATAGGATACTCCTTACTTCCGTTAATTGTCATTGTCCCTGCACTTGTGGTGGTTCGATCCTTTGAAATCGTGTCTACAGCAATAAAGGTAAGGTGTCTACAAATGAGAAACTCATAAAATGTTGAAATATGTTGTGTGACATTATTCCAGAGCACTCAGAAATCACCTTTTTAAAGTGAATGCTGTTATTTGTGTATGTGAATGATGGAGACCACTAGACAAAAGGGGGGGTCTTCCTGTGTCATCCCATCGGCGACGCCAATTGGTTGTCATGGCATCTGGGGGCATAATGAAGGCCCTGGGTCTTCCATGTTGCTCCTCCTTTTAGGCCCTGCAGGAATGAAAGGCTATGTACACCTTTTTAATATTTTTTGCACCAAACACTGATGAAATCTTTTTTTTAATAAAAATGTTTAAGAGAGATTTTAAAGGTGTACATAGTTTTAATAGGAGACCTTTAAAACGACAATATACTGCAATACATATTTTAGTATATTGTACCAGCGATTATAGGATAGACTAAAAGAAAAAAAGGTAAGAAAAAGTGAGTTTGACACTTTTTAAATAAAATAATGTAAACAATAAAAATTGGTATAGTCGCATCCGTTTATGTCCGAACTATTAAAATCTAACGTTATTTATACCGCACGGTCAACGTTATAAAAAATAAAGCCAACATTGCAGGTTTTTGGTCACTTTGCCTCTCAAAAGAAAAAAACAAGGAAAAAGTTGAATGCACCCCAAAATAGAACCAATAAAAACTACAGCTCGCCCGCAAAAATCAAGCCCTCAAACCGCTCTATCGACAGAAAAATATAGTTCTGAATCTCAGAATATGGCTACACAACGATATTTTTTTTATTTTGTAAAACATACACTCCTCAACATTGAAATTACCAAGAAGGAAAAGTTTAGAAATTGTGGAAATCACAGGATCGATAGACATTTTAATGATATGCAAAGGATAAACAAATCAAAACAAAATATTCCATACATCTTGATGTATTTAGTATGAGCATCACACACAGAAATACACACACTTACACGCCTTGCCATGTTATCAATAGTTGTCTAAGGAATGTTATTCCACGCTGAATGCACTTGGGCACGCAAATCATTAAGATTGGCTGCTGGCAGCTTCATTTGCAATTGCCGATCAATGATGTCCCAGATGTTCACGATGGTAGACTAGTCCAGAGATGCTGCAGGCCATGGTAGCACATTTAGGCCTGGCAGTCTGCTCACAGTAGCATGAACAAAATGCGGCCTGGCATTGAGTCCTGTTGAAAAACGGCTTCTGGAACACTTTGGAGAAACTGGTCCCATGGCCAAATCAATGTAACGCTGAGCTGTTGGTGTACCTGAAATGAAGACTAGAGTGGTCCAGCTAACGTGCATTATGCCACCCCACAACATAATGCCAGGAGTAGGGATCAAGGTTTTGTCCACTTGGTCTCCAGACCAATTTCCGGCTATCATGGCATCTGAGACAAAAGTGGGACTCATCACTGTAGAATGATAGATCTCCATTCCAGTCTTGCTGTGCACCATGATAGCCTTTGAGAGTGATGGCATGTGGTCAATGGGACACCTGTAGCTGGACGTCTGGCTTGTTTCCCAATGTCGTTCAAACGCCTTCTGATGGTTTGTGTCGACACTGGTTGCTGCCCTACCTAGGCTTGGCAAGTGATATCACTTGCAGTACATAATGGATCACTACGTGGTATTCTTCCAATCAGACGATCCGTCCATGCAGAGGTTCTTCTCCGTGCACCTTTTGCGGTCATTCCCGTTTATCTTTCTCCCAACCCCTGGGACACGCAACGTTGAACAGTGCTGACGTCCCGGCCTAGGCGCGTAGCAATCTGCCGGAGTGATAAACCAAGGTCTCTAGGTTCAAGGATTCTGTCCCTCTAAGTTTGCGACAAGTGGCGATAACAGGCACATCGATGTGCGATGCCTCCTGTTCAATCATCCCACACCACTAAATCCGATTTTTGAAGATTCATGTGGCAAAAAAACTTTGCTTTCAATCGGGCTTTTATTCCTCTCCCACATGCCACAGATTGGAGCTAGGTGCTTAAAAATTTCATCATTTGCAGATCTTTGTGACACCTGTTACTTCCTCAATTTTAATAACCTTACAGCTTTCCCTTCCTGGTGTTGCAATTTCAATGTTGAGGAATGTATATACATTTAGTACAGTAGCGCTGTAATTGCATTGACCCGCATAATAAAGTTACCATTTCATTTTTACTGCACGGTGTTCGTTGTAAAACGAAACCCAAAAATCTATAGACTAATTGCTGTTTTTGGGTTTTTTTTAATGCCACCCCACACTTTTTATTTTTTTTAAAAGCTCATCATATGGTAAATTAAATTGATGACATTAAAAGTCACATCTCGTTCAACAAAAAAACAAGTCTCAAACGGCTAGGTCCACAGAAGGAATAAAAATTAGGGCTCATAGAAGGCGGGGTGGGGGGAAAAACCGGAAACAGGCCCGAACCTTAAGGCTATGTACACAGTTTTTTTACACGGAAACCGCGCCGTAATACTCGTCAAAAACGGTGCGAAAATGCCTCCAAATGATTTGCCCTATCTAAGGGCATTTACGCCTCTGACCTCCCATTGACATCAATGGGAGGCAGAGAAAGTGTATTTCGCAGCTTTTTATGCCCACAGCGCTCAATGGCCGCGGGCGAAAATCGGCGTGCAGGGATAGGAAAATCTGCCTCAAACTTCCAAACGGAACTTAGCCTAAGGGGTTTAAAAATGGCACTTTGACGGTATTAAGACAAACCAGAAAAGATATTCTGCTTCCCACTAGTAGGGCGATTGCCCTCTTGACCCCATCCACCTATTTATACACTTTTTAATGGAGAAAAAACTTTTTTTATTGCCCATTTTTCTGTATTTCAATATTGCGTGTGACAAAAATAAATATTGGCTAATAATTAGACCGGGGTTGCACAACCTTTTTGTTGTCCAAAGGGATACATTGCTCGTCAATAAAAGTTTAAATGGGTATTCCCATCTTAGACAATTATAACATATTGACACTATATGCGATAAATGTCTAACAAGTGGGGTTCCACTTTTGGAAAAACACGAAAAAATAGTGTTTCACAACTCCCATAAACTACAATAGAGAGATCAGCGTGCATGTGTGACCACCTCGTCTCCTCTCTAAAATACTGAACAAGTATTCTCTTTATATATGGGTGTCACATGATGATAATTATGGCATTTCCTGTGGACATGCCAAAAATGTCTCTAGTGAGAAAACCCTCAAAAACTGAAACACTGTGTTATGCCGTGAGCAGGGCCTGAGGGGGCGGTGAATGAAACAGAGATTATGCAGACTCCTCCCCCCCCCCTCCCCCAGGCCTGCACTAGGCATAACATAGTAAAAGCTTTAACTGGACTGCTCCTTTATGTTGCTTAAAATAGAACTCGTACAGCCTCACAGTGCCACCCCATGAGGGTGCCAGCCGCTAAGTGTCTCCATAACAGTGCCAGATGCACCATTTGTACTCCCCAGATCTTGTGCTGCGCTCCTCCTTTCTATGACGAGGAATGTAAGCAATCACTGCATGATCAGCACAGGAAAGTGAAAACGGAGCTGCCATCTAAGGCCGGATTCACACGAGCATGTGCGTTTTGTGCGCGCAAAAAAACGCTGCTTTTTGCGCGCGCAAAAGGTCCGTTTCTCATCAGCATATGGTGCGCGGCTGCGTGATTTTCGCTCAGCCAGCATCATGATGACACTGGTTTTATGTTTACAAACAGAAAAGCACGTGGTGCTTTTCTGTTTTCATTCATTGTTGTTACTGCTGTTGCGCGAATCACGCGCGGCACCCGGAAGTGCTTCAGTGTGCCGTGCGCGATTTGCACGCACCCATTGACTTCAATGGGTGCGTGCAGCGCGAAACACGGCCAAATATAGGACATGTCATGAGTTTCACGCAGCGGACATACGTTGCGTGAAATTCACTGACAGTCTGAACGGTACCATTCAGTAACATAGGTCCGTGCGACGCGCGTGAAAATTATACGCGTAGCACGGACGTATGATACGTTCGTGTGAATAAGCCCTAACGATGGCATTCCGTTCTTTGCATAAGAAAGGTGGTTGGACAAGTGGTTGTGTGCCGAACAGAAAGGCATTGCGGTTGTGCACCCCTGGACTAGATTGTTGGCTAAGCAAAGTAGCAAAAAAAAATCACCCCCTAAATCAGGGGTCTCAAACTCGGCCGGGTAAGTGGGCCACATATAGAAAAAAAAATTTGAAGTTGACGTGCCGCATTACTTTCAAATTTGATACATTACAAAATTATTGTTAATTCATTATTTGAACTACTATAACACTATATTACTATAATAATACATTACTATAACAATAATACGTTCCTATAATACTACATTACTATAATAATAGCGCTAGGTTTAACCCGTTAGTGACCGCCAATACGCCTTTTCACGGCAGCAAAAAAGTGTCAATTTCCCCCCCAAGAAAAAAGTTAATAAAAGTTAATCAATAAATAATATGTACCTCTAAATGGTCCTATTGAAAAATACAACTTGTCCCGCAAAAAACAAGACCTTATACAGCTATTTCGACGCAAAAATGAAAAAGTTATAGCTCTTGGAATGCGACGATGGAAAAACGTAAAAAATACCTTGGTCATTAAGGTTTAAAATAGGCTGGTCATTAAGGGGTTAAACTTACCGGAAATTTGCAAGATTTCTCCACGTGCTTATTTCAACAATCCACTTTTACAGTTTAAAGGCAATGTGTTGCCAGAAAAACATGTTTTGTTTTTTTAAATTAAACATTTAGTGTGTGGGTGATTAAACATTGTTCAAATTTTTTTTATTTTTTTCACGAGTCAGGAAATATTATAAATTAATTCTAATTTATAGTATTTCCCATTTCTGGTCACCAGATGGAGCTATTCCCAAAATTGCAGCATTGCAAAATTGGGTAAAAAGCCCTCGCTCTAGTGAGCTCTCAGCATCCCCCCCTCCTTTATCCTGGCTAGTGCCGGGATAAACGAGGGGTTTGAACGGTCTAACCTCCTACACTGTGTGTCGCCATTTTTTGAGCTAACACACAGTGTAGTAGGTTTACATACAGTAGTAAACGTACACAAACACGAACATACATTGAAATCTCTTACCTGCTCCTGCCACCGCGGCTCCCTCCGGTCCGTCCGCTCCGTCTGCTGCCGCTGGTCCAAGTGCACAAGTCCGGAAGCCGCGACCGGAAGTAGTAATATTACTGTCCGGCCGCGACTTCCGGTCCACAGGAAAATGGCGCCGGACGGCGCCAATTTCAAGTTGGACTGTGTGGGAGCGGCGCATGCGCAGTTCCCACACAGACGCCGTACACACAAGTGAATGGGACGGGAGCCGTTCGTCGTCCCTATCGGACTGTGGCTGCCGTATTCCATGTCTGTATGTGTCGTTAATCGACACACACAGAAATGGAACAAAAAATGGCAGCCCCCATAGGGAAGAAAAAGTGTAAAAATAAGAAAAAGTAAAACACAAACACACAAATAAATATAAACGTTTTTAATAAAGCACTAACATCTTGAACATATGAAAATTTTTTCTGTGGTGACACTGTTCCTTTAAGTGTCGCTGAATACAGTCCGGCAGCGTTGGGCAGACACACAAATGTCAAAATTAGGCAGCCCCTTTTTAGATCGTGCCACTGGGCCCTCTGTCGATGCTGTCACCGGGCTCTCTGTAGATGCCTAGTACCAAAGACACTCCCAGTAGATAGCTCCATTGGGGCTCCCCCTTGGAGTGGAATCCCCAGCCAGAGCGTTGCCGACTCTTTGGCCAGGGATTCCTCTGCTGGAGGAGCCCCTGATGTCACTGTTCATACACAGTGATGTCAGGGGATCCTCCTGGACCGGAATGTGATGTTAGGGACAACCCCAGAGCCGGTGTCCCAGGGCGAAGCACTAGTATAGGCTCTGCTCTGGAACTTTGGGGAAACAACTGACATTACTGTTCATATATGGACAGAGATGTCATGGGCAACCCCAGAGCTGGAGTCCCGGGCAGAGCGCTACTAGCACTCCTACTGGGACTCCAGCTGTGCTCCTGACATCTCTGTCCAGTTCTGGGGAAGCCCTGGACATCGCTGTCCATATGTGGACAGCGATGTCAGTGGAATCCAGAATCCCGGAGCAGAGCCTATGCTAGCGCTCTGCCCGGGACTCCGCTCTGGGAAGACCCTGACATCGCGTGTCCATTCATGGACAGCGATGTCAAGGATTTCAGAGTACCAGAGCAGAGCCGATACTAGCGGCTCTGTGTCCCGCGGGCCACAGATGACAGCCTCAGGGGCCGCGTGCTTGAGACCCCTGCCCTAAATGCTTGCTTTGCAAATATCTTTTCACTTGTGCAGTTTGATACTTCTACAAATAACTGTTTTTTGCTGTTTTATTTGCAGCTGTTTGGAGTGTTCTGGGCTGCTTATAGTGCTGCATCTTTATTAGTTGGAGAAGAGTTCAAGACAAAGAAGCCGCTTCTTATTTATCCCATTTTTTTATTGTACATTTATTTCCTATCTTTGTACACAGGAGTGTGAGGACCTGTCAGATGCTCTATTCATTTGGTACAGTGGTAAAGTGTAATGCTGGATGGGTTGTTAAGGAGTCTCCCTTCCAAATCTTTGGTGTTTACGCCTATATGTATATATTAAATCCAGAGCTCTTGTCAAGGAGCTTATTCTTTCTGGCAATATGGTGCAGGCCCGTCTGACATAGAATCAACAAAGCAATTAAAGTTCTAACTTTTTTATGATATTAGCATTTGTCTTATGTTGAATCTAAATGAAAACCTTGAGCAAAAGCAGCAGTTAACTGATCTTTCCACCCCTACACTATGTATATAGCACATGACTGTTATTAGATCTGGAACACTTATAATTCTTTGTCTGTGCGTAGAAGCCAACTTGGATTTCTTTTACAATAAGAAAAATGAAGACATTTGTGCAGCCTGCCCTTGCTGCCAATAAGAAAGTCATTTTAGTCTTTTCTCTGCAACGATCTTCTTAAAGGGTGAAATTTTACTCCTGTTGGTCTGCGTTTACACCTTTAAATTGTGCATCCAGTGCACTGGTCAAGGTTAAAATATTCTATGATCACGTCCAAAAGGCTTTTAGCATTCTATTTTGAGACTAAAAAAGTAATTAAGATTTAACATCACAAACTCTTCTCATGTCTGGCCGTTTAAACAAGAGAGACTGGAAATACATATGGCTACTCTGTAAATCGAGAAGTGGGATGGCAGGAAAGAACGTATTCTTGATTTTGGATGTTTTATTTAAATGACCTTCCACCTGGGTGTCAAAAACAAATAAAGATGCAAGTGCTTTAACAGCAACCTCTTGGCCTGTACGGCTAGTAAGATGAAATCATGGTGGATTCAAAATTTTCTTGAGGGAAAGATACGTACGCCAATTTTAAGTGTCTTGGATGGGTAATATTTTAATTTGTAACTGTTAGAACTTTTTTTTTACCTGTTCTGACATATTATTATTATTAATGTTCACAAGTAGGTGAAGATCCTCAAAATACATGTATTCATGGAGGATTTTTTGAGCTGGAACTTCCAGTTGACCATGTATGTGATAAACATTTGCGCTTGTCACGCGTTTTTATAGATCTTTATTTATTCTTGCGTTCATACCTTTATATTTCCTGAGATAAAAAGTTGGTCTCGTCCTTTTTTTAACAAAGGAAATGTTATAGTGCTGCTGCTGCAAACAAAACACAAAAAAAATATAAAACTATCCCTAGATTAAAGTGCAATTGTGTGGGGCGGTATACTTTTTGGTGGTTAAAGATATTTTTACATTTTTTTTTTTTTTAAATCATTCTGTAGATATGGTAAATAAATATTTATGAACGTTGATTTCACCTAATGTAACAGTTATCGATGTGATACTCCATTTCTTTAATTTCTGTTACATATGAAACATTTTTTTATAGATTTTAATTTCTGATTCAATACAGAAAAATAAACTGCAGAGAATAAATATGCCTTTGGTTTGTATGTCTGTTGCTGTACTTTTTATTCGTCAAATAAGAGCTGTTATATTTCATTTTTGTGTAAAGTTCAAGAATTAATATTTTGTTATGATCTCTGTAATATATTGTATTTTAAAGTCCTAGATAAACCTTTGGGGTTTTTTTCTGCATAGAAGAGTGGATCATATTCAGGAGACCTGACCAGCAGCTCCACATTCACAAAGGCTTTTAAAGATTTTGTCTATCTTGTGTAAAGCTGGCCATACATATGAGATGTACGTCAAGCCTGCTGTATGGGTGCTTCCCGACTGCCCCCCCCCCCCCCCCCGCTCCCAACAGCAGTGACACAATCTTCATGATTTGGGCTCTGCGTGCCACCACATTAGATTTAAAATGAAACTGAGATGCAATTGAAGTGTATACTTTCAGGTTTAATTCAAGGGGTTGAACAGAAATATCCTGTGAAACATTTAGGAATTGCAACAATTTTTCTACACCGCCTCTTCATTTCAGGGGCTTAAAAGTAATTGGACAAATTAAGATTACCATAAATAAAACATTTTTCTTAATACTTTGTAGGGAATCCTTTGCAGGCAATGTCTGCCTAAAGTCTGGAACCCACGGACATCACCAAACGCTGGGTTTCCTCCTTTGTGAGTCTTTGCCAGGCCTTTATGGCAGCGGTCTTCAGTTGTTGCTTGTTTGTGGGTCTTTCTGCCTTAAGTTTTGCCTTAAGTAAGTGAAATGCAGCTCGAATGGGTTGAGATTTGGTGATTGACTTGGCCATTGCAGAATATTCCACTTCTTTGCCTTAAACTCTTGGGTTGCTTCCGCAGTTTGTTTTGGGTCATTGGACGTCGCTTCACCGTACAGATGGACAATCAACCTTGCTGCATTTGGTTGAATCTGAGCAGAAAGTATATCCCTGAACACTTTAGAACTCATTCGGCTGCTTCGGTCTTCAGTCACATCATCAATAAACACTAGTGATCCAGTGCCTTTGGCAGCCATGCATGCCCATACATCACACTGCCTCCACCATGTTTCACAGAGGATGTGATGTGCTTTGGATCATCAGTCGTTCCAAGCCTACTCCATACTTTCTTCCTCCCATCATTCTAGTACAGGTGATCTTAGTTTCTTTCATCTGTCCAAAGAACGCTGTTCCAGAACTGGGCCGGCTTTACATGTTATTTGGCAAAGTCTAATCTGGCTTTTCTATTTTTTGAGGCTGATTAATGGTTTGCACCTTGTGGTGAACCTTCTGTATTTGCTCTTATGAAGTCTTCTCTTTATGGTAGACTTCGATACTGATACACCTACTTCCAGGAGAGTGTTCACTTGGGTAGATGTTGTGCAGGGTTTTTTCTTCACCATGGAAAACATTCTGCAATCATCCACCACTGTTGTCTTCCGTGGACGTCCAGGCCTTTTGGAGTGAATGAGATCACCAGTGCGTTCCTTTTTTTTTTTCAAAGAATGTACCAAACTTGATTTGGCCACTCCTAACATTTGTTCTATCTCTCTGATTTCTTATTTTTTTTTCAGCCCAACGATGGTCTGTTTCACTTGCCTTGAGAGCTCCTTTGGCCTCATGTTGTGGGTTCACAGCAACAGCTTCCAAATGCAAATGCCACACCTGGTATCCACTCCAGACCTTTTACCTTCTTAATTGATGATGGAATAACGAGGGAATAGCCCATTAAATAGCTTTTGAGATAATTGTCCAACTACCCTTGAAAAAGAGGTAGCTACATATTAAAGCGCTGTAATTTCTAAACCCTTCCTCAAATTAGGATGTGAATACCCTCAAATCGGAGTCTGCCCTTTTAAGCTCATATTGATTTATATAACTGTATATTCAATATGTTTTGATAAACATCTAAAATGCCAAAACTTGTCACTGTCCAAATAATTCTGGACCTAACTGTATGGTACTGCTAGAGTGGTCTAGCAGTGACTTATTCCCCTCCTCTCCCCCAATTAAAATAAATATGCTAGTTCGAACCAAGTATGCATGTTTATGATGCATGGAATAAGGAGAAATAGCGGTCAGTCAAACAGTCAGTCCGCCTGTTTATCCAGTCATTTCCTGGTTTTATTTTCCTGTGCGTGCAGTAGAAAAGAAACTGAGCGGAACAAACCTATATTAATGTATTCAAAATGGCAGCAGCTATTTCACATTTGTGATAGGTAGCAAATATACCCCTGTGAATATTGTTTGAAAAGGTAAGGTAACTGCATGTTATTCGTTAATATAAAAAAATTAAGTTGAGGGGTATTCTTTAAAAATGTTGATATTGTGCATTTAAAGGGATTTTCCAGGACTAGTATTGATTGCCTATCGTTAGATGTCTCTAACCAATTCCTAATTGATTATGGTCGGATTCCTGGCACCCCCTTCACCGATCAACTGCACGAAGGGGTCCCGTTAATGTCTACTTAAGCTCAGTGCCATATAATTGGTTGTGGCTGCGCCTGGTACTGCAACTCACAGCAGCTCTGTACCAATCCAGTAAAGCGCTGCGTGTGAAATCACCCTACGGGTGACACTTTTTGGTCAGGAAAACTGACACACACGCAATGTTTTTTTCTGAAATTATAGGCTTTAATCTATGTCCACACCTTGCAACCAAGTACTGTATCTTATGTTTTCAATATTGAAAATATTAGTTTGTTTCTTCAAACTCCTCTTTTGATTCCCCAAATAGTATTTTTGTCCAATAAGGAGTGAGAGACTCTTGATAGGCTCCTACTTAACCAAAATTTGAATCTTTGAAAAGAACAAAATTGTACTAGGTTTTTGCGATTTCATAGGGGAGCGCTTAAATATAGTCTTTATTATACCCATAATTATTATTTTTTTATTAACTTTAGCCCAGAACTAGAGATTATAACATACCCTCCTGTTAAGTTCGTCTGACTCTACAGCTTCATAACCATAGCTGCTTCAAGCTGCACAACCTGAACACCGCAGGGAATGCCGTTTGAAAAACCGTTGCACTTTTTCTGGTAATTTCCACTGCGGAAAGCAGAGCCGTAAAAAAACAAAAGCAAAACATTCATACTACTTCCTCTTCTGTGTGTAGTCTGGCCTTATGGGATGACGTTGCCTGCCATGTGACCGCTGCAGCTGTCACATGGAATGAAACGTCACCCCAGGAGGCCAGACTGGAGAAGAAGCAGGGAACTCTGGGTAAGTATAATTTTTTTTTTTCTTGCGATTTTTGCGGCGGAATATCGCAACACACACGAGCAGCGATTCCGCAGCATTAATCGACATGCTACGGCTGAAAAAAACGCACTGCAGGTCAATTTTATGTCTTTTTTTTAATTTTTTTTTGCTGTGTGGGGGGGGAGATTTGTTAAAATCTCACCGACACTGCTGCTACTGTAATACGCTGCGGATTTCCCGCAATTAAATCCGTTGCGGAAAATCCGCAGTGTTTACGCCTAGTGTATTCCTACCCTAAGGCCGGATTCCCACAAGTTAAATACGCTGCGTAAAAATCACGCAGCGTGTCCGACATGGAACCCGCAGTATGTTCCGCCCGAAAAATCGCATCACATTGTGGTGCGGTTCTTCGAACGGAATTCCCGCTGCGGAAGAAAGCCTTTCATACTTACCCCCTTGGTCTTCTCTGCGCGTAGTCTGGCCTCCTACAGTGATGTTGCATGCCATGTGATGCTGCAGCCTGTGGTTGGCTGCAGCCGTCACATGGGATGAAACGTCATCCCAGGAGGCCGGACTGCAGGAAGAAGGGCGTTCTGTGTAAGTATGATTTATTTATTTTTTTCCAATAGATGTGATTTTTGTGGCGTAATCGCTTAGAATTTGCCTCAAAAGTCGCAACACTTGGCTTTCTGTTGCGGCTGAATTTTTTTTAAAGCTCATCCACTTTGCTGCTACTCTAAATGCTGCGGAATTTGCGCACAGAATTCCGCTGCGGAAATTTTGCAGCATTTACGCTACGTGGGAACCCGGCCTAAAGGGCTTGTCAAAAGGACAACTTTTTGCAAAATAGAAGCTGGACTAATGATTGCTGCATGCCTGGCTTCTCAAAGCCCCAGAAATTTGCTGCTATTGCCGGGAAGCCAGGGTGGCCATACAATCAAATAAATGGCCAAGCCATGTGATGCTTGGACACAGGTTGGGAGGAATGCCTGTATGCCCTTATTGTGCCTATGGTAAGGGGTTGTCATCGTGTGACAACCACTTCTCGCACCTTGGCGTAAATGCACGCCCAGGTGAGCAGTGACTTCGCGCACCTGGGCGTGCAGTTACGGCTACACTTTAACAGTTATCCGCCGCGCAGTGCTACACCGCAGCGGCGGTTAACTTTGCAGGCCGTCTGCTCTGTCCTCCGTTTTGCCGATCAGCGGCCCATCGCTTCTGATTTCGGCAATTAACCTCTTCGATGCGGTGGTCGTTTGCGATCGCCGCATTTAAGAGGTTTAGAGCAGATCGGCAGTTCCCACATGCATTTACGGTGACTGGGGATCCTTGTCATGGCAACCGGAGGCCAGACAATGGACTCCGGGCTGCCATGTACGTGAGTGACTGACCCGTCACAATGACCGTTGGAATGCATTACACTACGTAGGTAGTGTAATTTATTCCAGCAGCGATCAGGGCTGCAAGTCTAAATGCCCCCTAGTGGGACAAGTAAAAAAAAAAAAGATAATAAAAATGTTTTAAAAAAGTGTAAAGTTATAAGTTACATAAACAAACACTTTTTTTTATTATAGGAAAAAAATTAACACGTTAAAAAAAGTACACATATTTGGTATCCCCTCGTTCGTAACGACCCCAACTATAAAACTATAATACTTTTCCCGCACGGTGAACACCGCAAAAAAAAAAAGTAAATTAACAATGCTAGAACCACTATTTTTTGGTCACCACCCCACCCAAAATATACAATAAAAATCTATAAAGTCGCATGTACGCCAAAATAGTACCAATACAAATTACAACCTGTCCTGTAAAATACAAGCCCTTACACAGCTTTTCTGACTGAAAAATAAAAAAGTTATGTCTCAGAATATGGTGACACAAAAAATAATTTATTTTATAAATAAAGGATTTTATTGCGCAAACGCTGCAAAACATAAAAAAAACTATATACATATGCTATCGCCCTAATCGTACCGACCCGCAGAATAAAGTAAAATGGTAATTTAAAGCCCAGGGTGAACGGCATAAAAAAAAAATAATACAAAAAAGTCATTGTCAGAATTGATGGTTTTTGGTCACCTTGCTTGCCAAAAATTGGAATAAAAAGTAATCAAAAAAAAAATCGCATATACCCCAAAATGGTACCACTGAAAACTACAGATTGTCCCACAACAAATAAGCCCTCACTTCTCCGGTGAAGAAATAATAAAGAAGTTCTGGCTCTCAGAATATGGCGATACAAAATGTGCAGTGTTCCAAAAGTGGATTAGATTGGGCACAATCTATCAGTGCGACACTGGCCACATAGCTGCGGATTATTATTTATTTACCCCATTATTATACCCGCTTATTTTGCCCTGATGTACCCTGCACAGCTTACATATACCCCCACATTATAAACTGAAATACCAGCAAAACGCCAAACGACGAAGATAAATCTGCACTCCAATAGCCAAATGCTGCACCCTCCCTTCTGAGCCCTACAGCGTGCCCAAGCAGCAGTTTACGTCCACTGATAGGGCATCGCTATACCTGGGAGAACACGGTTAATATTTTATGAGGTATTTGTCTTCAGTGGCACAAACTGGGCATAACATATAGTGCACTATAATGGCACATCAGTGGAAAATGTTAATTTTCACTGCACCATCCGCTGCGCATTAACCCCCTTCGCGCACCTCAACTTAATAGCATGTCGTGGTGTGGGGGGTGATGTATGGAGCGGGCTCATACGCTGCGGGTGTCAGCTGTGTATTTTAGATGACACCCAGGACTAACGGACAGGAACAGCGATCGCGCTGTTACAGGAGCCTGTAAAAATTACAATATACTGCAATACATTAGTATTGCAGTATATTGTACCAGCTATCTACTGTTTTCTGATTCAAGTCTCCTATGGGGACTAATAAAATGTGTAAAAACAAAAGTAAATAGTTATTATTAGTGAAAAAAATTAAATATTTAAAGTCCAAAAAAAAACTTTTCACATTTTTTCTCTAAAGTAATGTAAAAAAAATACACAAATTTGGTATCACTGTGTCTGTAAAAGTCCAAACTATTACAATATACCATTATTTAACTCGTACGGTGAACGCCGTGAAAAATAAAGAAATTATTAAATTGAAACTGCAAAATCGCTGTTTTTTGATCACCTTGGCTCTACCAAAAAAAATGTAATCATTTGTATGTACCAAAAAATGGTACCAATAAAAACTACAGCTCATCCCGCAAAAAATAAGCCCTCACACCACTCTATTGACGGAAAAAATAAAAAAAAGTTATGGCTCTTGGAAAGCGGGGAGGGAAAAACTAAAAATGATTCAGTCCGAAAAGGGTTAATTTCTAATGAAAGAACATTTATGACCACATGTGGGGTATTGCCGTACTCGGGAGAAATTGCGTTACAAATGTTGTGGTGCTTTTTCCTCCTTTTATCCTTTTGTGAAAAAATTCAACATTTTAGTGGAAATAATGTTGATATGAATTCTAAAAAATTCTGCAAAAGAGCTGTGGGGTGTAAATGCTCACTATACCCCTAGATGGATTCCTTAAGTGGTGTAGTTTCCCAAATGGGGTCACTTTTGTGTGGTTTCCACTGTTTTGGCCTCTCACAGGCTTTGCAAATGCGACATGACACCCAAAATCCATTTCCGCTAAATTTGCCCTCCAAAAGCCAAATAGCGCTCCTACCCTTCTAAGCCCCGATGTGGGTCCAAACAGCAGTTTATTACCACATATGGCATATTTCTGTAATCGGGAGAAATTGTTTTACAAATTTTGGGGTGCTTTTTCTCCTTTATTCCTTGTAAAAATTAAAAATTTATATTTTTTCAGAAAAAAAGTACATTTTTAGCTTTACAGACTTATTCCAATGAATTCAGCAAAACCAGTGTGGGGTCAAAATGCTAACTTTACCCCTAGAAACAGTCATTGAGGGGTGTAGTTTGCAAAATGGTGTAACTTTTGGGGGTTTCCACTGTTTTGGCCCCTCCAGTGGATTGCAAACGTGACATGGCACTGAAAACTATTCCAGCAAAATCAGAAATCCAAATGGTGCTCCTTCCCTTCTGAGCCCTACTGTGGGTCGAAACAGCAGTTTATTCTCACATATGGGGTATTGCTATAATCGGGAGAAATTGCTTCACATAGGTTGGGGTGTTTTTTCTCCTTTTATTCCTTGTAAAAATGAAAAATGTCTTTTTTCAGAAAAAAAGTAGATTTTCATCTTCACATACTAATTCAAATAAATTTAGCAAAAAAACTGTGGGTTTAAAATGCTAACTATACCCCTAGATAGATTCCTTGAGGGGTGTAGTTTCCCAAATGGGGTCACTTTTGGGGGAGTCTTTACGGTTTTGGCCCCACAAAACCTCTTAAAGCCCTTAATGGTGCCTATAATATATTCTAAAAAAAAAAAAGAGGCCCCAAAATCCACTAGGTGCTCCTTTAATTCTGAGGCCTGTGTTTCAGTTCATTAGCACACTAGGGCCACATGTGGGATATTTCTAAAAACTTCAGAATCTGGCCAATAAATATTGAGTTACATTTCTTGGGTAAAACCTTTTGTGGTACAGAAAATAATGTATTACAAATTAATTTTGCTTTAATTCCTGTGAATTGCCTAAAGGGTTAAAACAATTTCTGATTGCTGTTTTGAATACGAGGGGTGCAGGTTTCAAAATGGGGTGATTTATGGGGACTTTCTAATATATAAGGCCCTCAAAGCCACGGAACTGAACTGTATCCTGAAAAAATAGCCTTTTAAAATTTCTTGAAAATATGAGAAATTGCTGCTATAGTTCTAAGCCTTGTAACGTCCTAGAAAAATAAAATTGTTAAAAATAATGATGCAAGCATAAAGTACACATATGGGAAATGTAAGCTAGTAACTATTTTGTGGTGTTTTACAATCGGATACATTTAAATTTAGGAAAATGCAAATTTTTGCTAATTTTTTCCAAATCTTTTTTACAAATAAATATTAAATTTATCGACCAAATTTTTCCCCTAACATATTGTACTTTATGTCACGAGAAAACAGTCTCAGAATCACTTGGATAGGTAAAAGCATTCCGAAGTTATTACCACATAAAGTGACACGTCAGATTTGAAAAATCGGCTTTGTCCTGAAGGCCAAAACACATGACCGCACGGGCCCCCTCATGCCCGGTGGTGTCGCTAGCACCGGACGGGGCCACGGCGCTAGTGGCAGCCATATTAATTTGTATCGGAGTCCTCAGGATACTAATGAATATTCTAGGCTGCAGGCCACGTTAGGCTTTCAGCCTATAAGGTGCTGGGGGCATTCCGGCGTGATGAGGTACTGCATCACCCCGGTCTGCGCATGCTTCTAGTCTGGAGGATTCACATGCGTCCAGCTGGAGCGGCCGCCACGGGGCAAGGTAATTTAAATATATATTAGTTTTTTTAGGTGTATATATTTAAGGAGGGGGGAGTGCTCTGTTACACTATATACAAGGGCAAGTGCTGGGTGTCCCTATATACAAGGGGGAGAGTAGCGCTGTGTGGGCCTATATACAAGGGGAAGGGAAGCGCTGTGTGCACTATATACAAGGGTGGAGCGCTATGTGACCCTATAAGCAAGGGGGAGCGCTATGTGGCCCTATATACAAGGGGGGCTGCGCTGTGTGCACTATATACAAGGGGGAGTGCTATATGGCCCTATATACAAGGGGGGAGCGCTATGTGGCCCTATATACAAGGGGGGGAGCGCTGTGTGACACTATATACAAGGGGGGCTGTGGCGCTATCCACAACGGTATGTGTGTGCCACTCTTTACAGGGGGGGCTCTGTGACACTATTTACAAGAGGGGGAGGGCTGTGTGGCGCTCTCTACAGGGGGGGCTGTATGGCACTATCTATAAGAGCTGTGTGTAACGCTCTCTACGGGGGGATGTGTGTATGTGGTGTTTTACAGTGTATGATATTATTATATTCAGGCGCGCAGTGTTTGGTGCTATTATATTTAGGCGCACAGTATGTGGCACAATGATAAATTTATTTTCGTTTATAGGTGTGGAAATGTTGGAAAAGTGATGAGCCGAAGACATCTGAGTGGCAAATTCTGCAGAAATGAGTTATGGCCGGGAGAAGTCGTCATTAGCTCTGGTCCGGATGGAGAAAAAAAGAGGAAAAAAACTACTAGAATCTAAGACGTCGTCACTAGATTTATAGAGAATCTGTCACTTCTCCTGACATGTTTATTATAGGAAATCCTTGTATTTCACAAAGTCTTTCTGCAGTCCAGGACTGATAGACAATTCCCCTTGTCAGGAGGACGTGTCCCTGCACAGTGTGATACTATCAGTATGTAGGGACACAACCCTGTGACAAGGGGAATCGTAACAACCATTTGTTAATGCTTGCCCAAAAAGGTAGTCTTCACAATAGTTGCAGGGCGGCAATGCAGAAGGGGGGCCCAAGTTTGGGTAACAGCCCAGGGCCTATGGTCCACTTAATCCGCCACTGGTTAAGATCCTTGGATAGGTCATCAATATCAGATCGGTAGGAGTCCAACTTGCTTACCAGGCACATTCAGTAGTGCCTGTGCCCCCATTTATATGGCACTGAACTGCAAAGATCTACGTTACCAAGAACAGTCACTATCAAATGTACAGAGCTGTGCTGGTAAGCAATGCAGAGGACGGAGCATCACGTCCCTTTAATCCGCTGATTTGAACTCCCACAGATCTGACATTGATGACCTATCCTGATAGGTCGTCAATGTCCCGGACAACCAATTTAACCCCTTCAGAATGCAGCTATTTTGGGCCGTGAGAACAGAGCGAATTTTTCATTTTTACAGAACTGCATTTTGAGGGACACAACTTTTTTTAATTTTTCCATCGACATAGCCGTATTCGGGCTTGTTTCTTGCAGGACAAGTGTTATTTTTTTTTAATAGCACAATTGATAGATCACATAAAATGTATTATACTTTTATTAGATTTTTTTTTTTTTCTAAAAACTGCAGTTACACCATTGTTTTTGAGGTTTTCGTTTTCACGGAGTTGACCATGCGGTAAAAATTACATGTTTACTTTATTCAACAAGTCAGTGATACCACATTTATATATTTTTTTTCTGTTACTATTGCATAATAAAAACATTATTTTTTTACAATAACATGTTACCTTTATTCGATGGGTAGTTACAACTACGGCGATTCCAAATATGTATGTCTTTATATGTTTTACTATTGTTGCACAATGGTCGTGCGGACAACAATATTTTTTTTTATGTCGCCATAGTCCAAAAGTCATATTGTTTTATTTTTCCATTGATGTAGCTGTATGTGGACTTGTTTTTTTTTTTTGGGGGGCGAGTCATATTTTTTTAAAAGAACCATATTGGGGTGCATATAAATTATCGATTTACATTTTAAGAATTTTTGGGAAAATAAGAAGCAATACCGTCGTGTTTTAACTTTATTATACGGGTCGTGACGATACAATTCGTGTATTATTTAGTTGAAACACTTTCGCTAAATAAAACCACATGTCATGCGAACATTTTTTACTTTTTTTTTTTACTGTGAACACGTTTTTTTCAAATATTTTTTTTTAACAACTTTGTTTAAATATGCCTTTATAGTTCCACTAGGGGACTTCACAATGCGGTACTTTAATCGCTTATAAAATGATTTTGTGTACTCCGTATACCAGAGCATTAACCCCTTAAGGACGCAGCTTTGTTTTGACCTTAAGGCTCAGAGCCCATTTTTGAAATCTGACATATTTCACTTTATGTGGTAATAACTTCGGAATGCTTAAAGAGGCTCTGTCACCAGATTTTGCAACCCATATCTGCTATTGCAGCAGATCGGCGCTGCAATGTAGATTACAGTAAAGTTTTTATTTTTAAAAAACAAGCATTTTTGGCCAAGTTATGGCCATTTTCGTATTTATGCAAATGAGGCTTACAAAAGTACAACTGGGCGTGTTGAAAAGTAAAAGTACAACTGGGCGTGTATTATGTGCGTACATCGGGGCGTTTTTACTTCTTTTACTAGCTGGGCGCTCTGATGAGAAGTATCATCCACTTCTCTTCAGAACGCCCAGCTTCTGGCAGTGCAGACACAGCCGTGTTCTCGAGAGATCACGCTGTGTCGTCACTCACAGGTCCTGCATCGTGTCAGACGAGCGAGGACACATCGGCACCAGAGGCTACAGATGATTCTGCAGCAGCATCGGCGTTTGCAGGTAAGTCGATGTAGCTACTTACCTGCAAATGCTGATGCTGCTGCAGAATCAACTGTAGCCTCTGGTGCCGACACGATGCAGGACCTGTGAGTGACGTCACAGATCTGCACTGCCAGAAGCTGGGCGTTCTGAAGAGAAGTAGAGTAGCAGATAGGGGTTGCAAAATCTGGTGACAGAGCCTCTTTAAACTTATCCAAGGCCTAAGTATTAGACACCCCATAAAACACCCCATTTTAAAAACTAGACCCCTCAAAGTATTCAAAACAGCATTTAGAAAGCTGTTTTTGTTAACCCTTTAGGCATTTCACAGGAATTAAAGCAAAGTAGAGGTGACATTTGCAAATTTAATTTTTCTTGCTGAATTTCAATTTTATTCCATTTTCTTTTTTCTGTAACACAGAAGGTTTTACCAGAGAAACACTACTAAATATGTATTGTCCAGATTCTGCAGTTTTTAGAAATGTCCCACATGTGGCTCTAGTGTGCTCGTAGACTAAAAAAAACAAGCCCCAGAAGCAAAGAAGCACCTAGTGGATTTTGGGGCCTCTTTTATATTAGAATATATTTTAGGCAGCATGCCAGGTTTGAAGAGGTGTTGAGGTGCCAAAACAGTAGAAAAACCCCAAAAGTGACCCCATTTTGGAATCTACACCCCTCAAGGAATTCATGTATGGTTGTTGTTACCATTTTGACCACACAGTTTTTTCACAGCACGTATTTGAATTGGGCTGTGAAATTAAAAAAATGACATTTTATCAAAATGTCTTATTTTCACAAGAAATAAAATACCCCATTTTGTTGCCCAATTTGTCCTGAGTGCGGCAATACCCCATTTGTGGTGATACACTGCCGTTTGGGCGCATAGGAGGTCTCAAAAGGAAAGGAGCGCTATGTGTTCTTTGGAGTCCAGATTTTGCTGGATTGGTTTTCGGGTGCCATGTCGCATTTGCAGAGCCCCAGAGGTATCAAAGCAATGGAAAAACACTAGAAGTGACCCCATTTTGGAAACTACACCCTTTAAGGCATTCATCTAGAGGTGTAGTGAGCTTTTTAATCCCACAGGTATTGTGTAAAAGTTAATGCGCAGCAGATGGTGCAGAGTGAGATTTGCAATTTTCTATACATATATGCCATTTCAGTATCCAATATATTGTGCCCAGCATGCGCCACCGGAGATATACACCCCATAAACTGTAATGTGGGTTCTCCTGGGTACGGCAATACCCTACATGTGGCTGTTATCAGCTGCCTGGGCACACCGCAGGGCTCTGAAGGGAAAGATGAGGGGGATAAGCTGTGCGGAGTGCGTCAGGGTAGATTAAAAATCTAAGGGATGTATGATAAATTTTAAAACTATCATACAGAGCCCTGGTTTTTCGGGACACGTGTTACATTGGTATATTGTGTCCTTCCTTATCCCCCTCTTATAGCAGACTTTGCACCTCTTTTGACTTTTTCCCCTTCTTGCCGGTTTGGGGAACTTCTCCTAGAAAGTGTTGCCCTGGTATGATGCATGTGGGCCTCGGTTCCAGAAGTACTGGGTGTCCCCCTTCTTGGTCCCTAAAGATTAGGTTCTTAAAAACAACCTCTTGAAATTCCAGGAAAGTTCCCCTATGGCCTGCACATCGTTGTAGGCTGTACGCATTGTACAATGCCATCTGTATGATGTGCACGGCCAGCTTCTTATACCACACCGCATGGCGCTGTAGGGCTTCAGGACTTGATCTGACAAGTCCACCCCTTCCATGTATCTATTGTAGTCCAGGATGCAGTCTGGTTTGGGGGTCTCTGTACTGGTACCTCGTACAGGTATGTGGGTACTGGTGTGGGCCTGTATTGTTGTCAATACAAGGACATCTCTCTTGTCCTTGTACTTGACACACAATATGTTGCTGCTGGATTGTGCCCTGCTCTCACCCCTTCTGAGTGTTTGCCCAAGCAGAGTCTTAGGGAGGCCTCTTAGATTTCTTCTAGCAGTGCCGCATGCCGCATGCCGCAGTACTTCTGTAAGCGAGGCAGTTGAAGAGTGGGACGCTGGGATAAAAATAATCCAGATAGAGGTGGTAACCCTGGTCCAGAAGTGGGTGCACCAAATCCCACACAATTATTTCATTAACTCTCAGTAAGGGGGGGGGGGCATTCTGGGAGCTGAATACTGGTGTCCTTCCCTTCATATATCCTAAATTTGTAGGTATACCCTGATGCACTCTCACACAGCTTATACATCTTCATGCCATACCTTGCCCTCTTACTCGGCAGGTACTGGCGGAATTGAAGCCTCCCTTTAAAATGTACCAAGGACTCATCAATAGAAATACACTTCTCGGGGGTGTATGCTTGGGAAAACCGGGCACTGGAACGGTCTAATAGGGGTCTCCGTTTACACAAACGGTCAAAACTGGGGTCATCTCGGGGTGGGCAATGCTCATTATCAGTATAATGTAAGAAGTGAAGTATTGCCTCATTTTTTTATTTTATTTTTTAGCTTCCAGTTCAGTTCTGAAGTTGCTTTGAGGGGCCTATATATTAGACACCCCCATCAAACACCCCATTTTAGAAACTAGACTCTTCAAAGTATTCACAACAGCATATATAAAGTTTATTAACCTTTTAGGTGTTTCACAGGAATTTAGAGTAGAGGTGAAATTTACATATTTATTTTTTTTGTCAGAAAATCCTATTTATGCCATTTTTTTCTGTAAAACAGAAGGTTTTACCAGAGAAACGCAACTCAATATTTATTGCCCAGATTCTGCAGTTTTGAGAAATATCCCACATGTGGCCCTAATGCGGTAATGGACTGAAGCACCGGCCTCCGAAGCAAAGGAGCACCTAGTGGATTTTGAAGCCTCCTTTTTATTAGGCACCATGTCCGGTTTGACAAGGTCTTGTGGTGCCAAAACAGTGGAAACCCCCAAAAGTGACCCTATTTTGGAAACTAGACCCCTTGAGGAATTCATTGTAGTTTTCATGGGGTGCATGCAGCTTTTTGATCAGTTTTTATTCTATTTTTAGGTGGCGTGGTGACTAAAAAACAGCAATTCTACTATTGTTTTTTATTCCTTTATTTTTTTTTTTACAGCGTTCACCGTGCGCTATAAATTACATATTCACTTTATTCTGCGGGGCGATACGATTACGGCGATACCATATGTTTATAGTTATTTTTATGGCGTTTGCACAATAAAATACGTTTTCTTAATAATAAGTGACTGATAAGGTAAAAAGGGGGATTTTTATTTTTATTGCTTTTAAAACTTTTATTTTCTTATTTTTACACATCTTTTTTCTTTTTTTTTACTTTACTACTTTGTCCCACTAGGGGACTTGAGGGCAGGAGGCCCTGATCGCTATTCTAATACACTGCACTACATGGGTTTTCCAGCCTTCACAGTGCGCAATAAATAACGCTATATTGTAATAGTTCAGACTTTTACGGACGCAGCTATACCAATTTTGTTTACTTGTTTTATTTTTTACATTACTTTAGAAGAAAAATGGGAAAAGTTTTTTTTTTAAAGTTTTTATTTTTTTTTATTTTTTTTGCACTACTAAAAACTTTATGTGCCTTCTTTTTACACATTTTATTAGTCCCCCTAGGGGACTTGAACCACCGATTGTTAGATCGCTGGTACTGGTACAATATACTGCAATACTAATGTATTGCAATATATCGTTATTTTTACAGGCATCTGTTAAGCTGCCACAGGCAGGGCTTAACAGAGGCAGAGTGAAGGTAGCCATGGGGGCCTTCATTAGGCCCCTAGGCTGCCTTAAAAAGCCATCGTCACCCCCGGATCTCTTTGCGGAGGGCGGCGATGAGCTGTCGGAGTGGGCTGCCCACCTCTTTTCAACGCCTCAGATGCTGTGGTAGCGATTGACGGCAGAATTTGATGGGTTAAACATCCAGGAACAGCGCGATCGCTGCTCCTGGCAGTTAGTCCTGAGTGTCGGCTGTAAAACACAGCCGACGCCTGCAGCATATGGAGCGTGCTCCAAACATCGCCCCCTGCACCAGGACGTACCGGTGCGTCCTGGCGCGCTAAAGTGTTAATAGATGTCAGTGTAACGCCGGATTCACACGAGCTTGTGCGCAAAAGGTTCATAAAAGCTCCGTGTGTCAGCAGCATATGATGCGTGGCTGCGTGATTTTCATGCAGCCGCCATCATTATGACACTCTGTTTTTATGTTTGTACTACTGTAGCGCGCATCACGTCTGTGTCTGTGTGCCGTGCGAAAAACTGGCAAATATAGGAAATGTCGTGAGTTTTGCGCAGCGGACATACGCTGCGTGAAAATCACTAACAGTCGTCTGAACGGCCCCATTGACTAACATAGGTCCGTGCGACGCGCGCGTTTGTCTGAATAAGCCCTAAGGGTCAGTTCACACGTTGCGCAAATACTGCGGAAATCCCCAGCAAATATAGTAGCAGCAAAGAGAATGAGATAGAACAAATCTTATCCACACGCTGCGTAAATGATGAGCGGAAAAAAACGCTCAGAAATTGACCTGCGGTACGGAGTTCTATTCTGTAGCATGTCAATTGTATTTCCGAAAATGCTGCTTATGTGTTGTTGTTGTTGTTGCGTTTTTTGCGGCCGGTTCGCAGCGATCCCGTCACAAAAAACGCAACCTCCTGGGATGATGTTTTATCCCATGTGACTGCTGCAGCCAATCAAAGGCTGTAGTGACGGTCACATGGGATGAAACGTCATCCAAGGAGGCCGGCTTGGGTGGCGTGAGAAGGCTGGCCTCCTGGGATGATGCCTCATCCCAGGTGACCACCGCTGCAGCCAATCACAGGCTGCAGCGGTCTTCTGGGATGAAACGTGCCAGCAGGTCTGCTGGTGCTGCAGTTTTCCGCAGCGGACATCCCGGGCGAAAAACTGCACCACACTTTGATGCGTTTTTTCGCCCGGAATTCCCTGCGGTGCACAGGATGGATACGCCTAGTGCTTTTACTCAGTGTATCCGTCCTGCCTAAAACTGACAAGCAATCTATTAGGCCAGGCCTTTTGTACAGCTTAATAGATATATAGCCATGGCAAGCCTGGGGGCCTTTGTTATTCCATCGGTGCCCTGCCATCGTGCCCCACGAATAAGCAAACAATGAAAAACAGGCCCACATGTATTAAATTATTTACGACCGAAAACTGTCATAAATACATTGATACGCTGTTAGTAACTGGCACCAGTATCTTTATGTCCGCGTAAAACATTCATCAGGGCCATGTTGATGAATGTAGAACGTGAAAAAAAATAAAACGCTATTGTTATCTACTTTTCTATGTATACTGATAAGTGATCCGTGAGACTCTTGAAAGGGTATTCCAGCCAAAAACATTCATCACCTATCTATTGTGCTCGGCTGTTTAGGTCACTCCCATTGAGTTTGAATGGAGCGGCAGCGCACATGCTTTACTGCTGATCTATTCAAACTCCTCGCTGCGATTGTGCCGCTGGGTGGATGGGACACCAAGGTCTACCGAACTGTGGATAGGAGATTATTTGGCTGGATACCAGTATTCCTCCAATTCTGATATCCCACCTAATCCATTATGGGGCGTGTAGAGACGCTACTGCATGTTTAGTGGTAGTTGCCATTGAAACCATACGATGCCTTGAGAGTATTGTCCTATAAATTAAATGGGACACGCGCATGATACTCCAGCGGCGTGCTACCGTTGCCATAGTGATGTCGGATCAGACAGGAGATTACAACTGCATCTGCATAAACCCTGCACTCTTTTTTTTTTTTTTTTTTTTCTCACGTTCAAATGAGTCAGAAAAAGTGTTAGAATGGCTTCACATGTGAGATGTTCATCCTGAATGCCATAGTCGTCACTGTATTTACGTCAGAAAACTGAATTGATAAATCGGCACCATTTTTTTAAACGGAGTTTCTCTGAATTAGGCCACTTTCACACGAGCATAATACATGTGCTTTTTTGCGCCCATATTACGGATGCAACACCTGGGCCTTCCACGGTTCATTGGAACTAGAGTTAGAGCACAAAAGGCTTCTATGGTCTGGTACTCATGAAGGGCAGGAGGTTCAGAAAGGGTAGGGCCACACGGAGCGGCCCTGACACGGTCGCAACGCGGCTAACTACCGCGTCTACACCATGTTCAGTGCGGTTGTCAAACAGCTCGTTGGTGGCCGCATGTTAACGTGGGTAAACCATCCCTTTATCTGCAAAGATTTTGAAAATTACAACAACTTACCTCCTATTCATTTTCTATGGCAACGCCGGAAAAAGCCTGCACTGCACTGCACTTGGCTATCTCCAGCGCTCCCATAGAGAATGAATGGAGCGGCAGTGCGCATGTAACCGGAATACCCCTTAACAAGGTATTTGACAGTCGCTCCTACATAGTGCCAGCGTTGTGGTTGGCCGCGTTGCGACCTTGTCAGGGCCGCTACATGTGGCTGTACCCTTATGCTTGTGTTAAAATGGCCTGGTGAGGGTATGTTCACACGGCTTATTTTGGAGTGTAAAATGCTTGTATTAGGCTGGATTCACATGAGTTTTACAAACCGCCCCCGCCTCCCATTGAAATCAATGGGAGGCATTTTCGGGCCGTTTTTGACGAGTTCTGCGGCACGGTTTCCGCGTCAAAAAACTCTGTGTGAACATAGCCTAAAAAAACGTTTTCAGCTTTAAAAACGGCTGAAAGTCAGAGGCTGTGAAAACAGATCTGTAATTTTCTCCGTTTTTACTTGTGCGTGTGAACATAGCCTCAAACATATGTGTGAACATGCCCTTACCGCTATTTGTTACTTTAGAGTCAATGCTACTTTCAACACTAAAAATTTGTACTAAATACATACAAAGCTCAAAAGCTTGTAAACCGCACGTCAGTTCTCAGTCTAGACGCCATGCGGGACCATTATAAACTATAGGCATACATAAACAGCTCAGCACCTATGTGACTGACTGACCGACCGCTAACTGAACGGCGCCGAATGAAGAACGCCCTCTGCTGGATCCGAAGTAGTATGTCACTACAGTTTCCAATAACAGAGCGGACTGGTAACATTGCAACATACGATAGGAGAATCTGTTATGTTACATTCGGCGTATTGGGTTCAAAACCGACTGTAAAATAGAACCGCAAGATATAATAGTATCATTATAACATCACGAGTAATAATATATTCCGTCCTCCTCATGGTGACTAGAGCTCTCCTATGATGGACGCAAGGCAGGTGGGCGGGGCCGCAGCGTCCTCAGCCTCAGTGTTGCAGGCAGAAGGCTTGTCCTATATAGGCCTGAGCTCCACACACAGGTACGGAGCCTACGTGCGGGCGTTCACTTATTACCAATATTCGTACCTGCATGTAGTTGTCAGCGGTGCCTCTCAGGGGCGCTACGAGCTTTTACCGTGTAGTCTATGTATGTTCTAGGAGTAATTGTTTATTCTATTGGAGTGTAAATTACAATACCCCTCTTGTAAACATATGACGTTAGAGAAATTAATTAGTAATTTTGCAGTTGTGATGTGTGCAGTTAGAATAATAAGGGTAATTTAATTATTTATTTTTTTAAATGATATTTTATAGCTGGCATGTGCCATGTTTGCACGCTACAATGGTTCACCAGATTGGTGTACCACTCATTGGGGCAGATTCAGTAATACCGGTGCACCAAACTAATACTGCGCCAGTAACCCCCTCAGTGCAGCATGCAACAGATTCATCAAGGCACATTTTGTCATGGAGGCAGACATTTTTATGTTATGGCATGTACTTTGGGGGGCCATAAGGGCTAGTTTACACATAGTTTTTTTTTCAGGTGGGAAAATCTGCACAGATTTTGACCGGTCTGCACTCTCTTTGCCACGTTTCGGCCGTTTTTTGGCACGGTTTCCGCGTCAAAGAACTCTGTGTGAACCAGGGGCGTAGCTAAAGGCTCATCGGCCCGGCTGCAAGAATTCAGCTTGGGTCCCCCTACCCCTCCCCAACACCACCACCATCATCAGACCCCTTCGCACGCCTATGCCTAGACGCCTTGCCCAACAGCCCCCATAGAATAATGCCCCCCTACAGTATAATGCTCCCATAGCTGCCCCACACAGTATAATGCCCCATACAGTATAATGCCCCCATAACGGCCCCATACCGTATAATGCTAACCATATCAGCCCCCACAGTATAATGCCCCACATAGCTGCCCCCATACAGTATAATGCCCCCTCATATGAGCTCCCCATATAATATAATGCCCCCATATGAGCTTCCCATACAGTATAATGCCCCCATATGAGCTCCCCATACAGTATAACGCCCCTCCATATCAGCTCCCCATACAGTATAATGTCCCCCATATCAGCCCCCATACAGTATAATGTCCCCCATATCAGCTCCCCATACAGTAAAATGCCCCCTATATCAGCTCCCCATACAGTATAATGCCCCCATATCAGCCCCCATACAGTATAATACCCCCATATCAGCTCCCCATACAGTATAATGCCCCTCCATGTCAGCCACCCCATGCAGTATAATGCCCCTCCATATCAGCTCCCATACAGTATAATGCCCCCCATATCAGCCCCCCATACAGTATAATGCCCCATATGAGCTCCCCATACAGTATAATGCCTCCATATCAGCTCCCCATACAGTATAATGCCCCCCATATCAGCCCTCCCCATACAGTATAATTCCCTCATATCAGCCCCCATGCAGTATAATGCCCTCATCTTATCAGACCCCATGCCATATTAGCCCCCCATGCAGTATAATGCCCTCATATGTGCATAATAGAAAAATAGCATAATTACTTACCTGTCCCCATTCCTTCGCCTCCTCCGGTGTGTGCTATGAGTGACTCGGCGCAGACAGGCGCGATGATGTCGCTACATCCCGCCTGCCTACGTCGAGCCGCTCCGGGCACAGTGAATGCTGGAGCACGGAGACGTCAGCGCCTTGCTCCAGCATTGAATGGAACCGCATGCTCACCTGTAGTCCTCCGCATCGGCTCTTCCACTGCACTGGCTGGAAGACGTGTCATGTGACAACACGGTCACATGGTGCACGAAGTGTACCATGTGACCGTAACCAGGAAGTGCCGGCTTCACGGCACAGAAAATGTATTTAATAAGCATGCTGTATGGCAACGGGGGCCCGTGGGCCCCCAAGGCTTAGGGGCCCGGTCGCAACTGCGACCCCTATAGCTACGCCACTGGTGTGAACCTACCCTATGGGTTTGTTCCCTGTAATCTAATCTACACTTCCCTCTCTGCAAAAAAGGAGTTGTGGAGTGGGGAGTGCGCTGCTTATTCACCAAAAGCACACACTAGCTTAGTTTTATTAAGGCACCTAATACATAAAGAAGTCTGTCTGTCTCCATGACAGAAGCAAAATGGATACTATGGGGGAGATTTAGGCCTCGTGTACACGACCGTAGCCATGTGCACGCCCGTGATTTCCGGGTCGGCCGGCCACGGAGTGACAGTCGCGAGCCGCCCCGCAAATCGCAGGCTGTGCACATGGCCATGGCCATTATTTTCAATGAACCCGGACCGCAGAACACAGCCGTAATAAGGTTTGCCCATTCTTTCTGCGGTCCGGGCTCCGGGGCCAAGCACGGACCGTGAAAATGCACGGTCGTGTGCATGGCCCCATAGGAATGAATGGGGCTGTAATTCTCCCGTGGATTTTCAGGGGAATTACGGCCGCAAAAGCACGTTCGTGTGCATGGGGCCTTAGGCCACATTCACACGACGGTGAAAAACGGCCGTTCTTTGAACGGCCGTCACATGTCCGTTTTCAGAACAATGATGTTCTATGGGTGTATTCACACGGCCGTTTTTTAACGGCCCGTTTATATTGGCCATCAAAAAATAGGACATGTCAATGGATCAGTTTTTAACGGCTGTCAATACATGTAACAACCATTAAAAACGAATCTGTGACATGGGGATTCAAGAGGCAAGGGAACAATTGGTTCCCTTACTGGCTATCGGAGGCGCCGTCCTCTTCAGGCATGGTCTCTAGTCTCATGGGTTCTGTTAAAGCGACTGTGAGCCATCGTCAGGGAGGGGGTCTGTGTGGCATCGTATACAGGGGGTCTGTGAAACAATCATGACAATGACCTTCCTTTGGGTGTTTTTAGGGGGTTGGGAAAAAAAAAGCCTGACAAACGGCCATTAAAAATGGACAGACGGACTGGAAATGGATGAAAATTTGGAGACACACTGAAGCAGAACAGCCATGAAAAACTGACAGTTGATCAGATTTTAATGGCATTTTTTTTCACTGTCGTGTGAATATAGCCGTGTTCACATCTGTGTCTGAGGGTCCATTCGGAGCTTCCATCGAAGATCGCGTCAAACTAGACTGGATTTCCCGTGAAAACGCTGGATCACATTGTAAGTCGGGAGGCCAATGTTATCCGTCATGGCTATCCATCATGGTACAGAGCTCATCTAAGGCTTCGTTCACATCTGCTTTGATACTCCTTTCATGGGTTCCGTTGGAGCTTTCCGTCAGGGGAACTCATGAACGGAATACAAACGGAAACCATAGGTTTCCGTTTGCATCACCATTGATTTCAATGGTGACGGATCCGGTGCAAATGGTTTCCGTTTGTCACCGTTGTACAAGGGTTCCGTCATTTTGCCGGAATCAATACCGTAGTCGACTGCGCTATTCATTCCTTCAGAATGAATCCGTCACCATTGAAATCCTAGGCCTAATATTAAGCAAAATGCACCAGACTTCGACACACCCAAAGACCTTTTGTCTCCGTCCTACAGAGCTACAAGCATTCCGTGTGTTACCATGGGGAGAATACCTCCGTAATATAGTATACAATGGAGTAGGCCACAATTTGTTCTGTTGGTTTTACATAGCTTTAGTGCAACCATTCACATTAATTACTGTCCATGTAAGGGTGTAGTCACACGTGGCGTACTAGCTTTGTATTTTCGCAGCGCAAAAATGTTCTGCAGAAAACGACAAAATATGCTTATGGGAAAAATATTTTGCAACTAGATTTCTCTAGTTCTTGCTTTGTGGAATCCCCATAGACTTACAAGTTTTCGGCAGTGTATATGCTGTGGAAATACAAGGTAAGTACGCCACGTATGACTGCACTCTATGGATGGCTCTGGTCCACCAAAGCCGCTGGTCCACCAAAGCCGCATCTCTCTGCTCTGGCTCATAAAGGGGGACACCCCACTTTGATGAGACATCCCCGCTAAGCCACAAATAAGTGTGGTATGAAGGGATTAAGTATCACGTCTATTTAATAATTATTTTCAATGTCTGATACATTTTAAAATGACACGCAGTATCAGTAAGTTCTCTTGACTTGTAACTTAGGCTTCATTCACACCTGCGTCAGTGTGTTCCATTGCTCTGCTCTGTCAGAGGAGCAGAACATGGGAATAACGGAAGCAACGGTTCTGCTGCACAACGGTCGCGGCCGATGGAACCCATTGACTTAAATAGGTTCCATCGGCTCTCCGTCGGGGTGTCCGTGATGTCTGCGCTATTTCCTGCTGTAATCTCGGCCGGAACTGCGACGCAGGCCCCTAACTGAGCCTCCAACGCAGATGTGAACGAGGCCTTTTAAATGTATTCTGTTTGCCAGCCTGTGATATAAGCCTAATATTTATATAATAGAAACAATTACAGTTTGCCTATTTGCGTATTTAATGACTTAATCTTTTGTAGTGACCATGAAGCAGATGTTATTCAGATTTGGTGTCGTCATCACTCTCAGTCACACAGATACTGAACTCCTGGTGCTTGGATCAAGAGCAGAAATGGGAGCCTGGGACCCCCAGTTTGCAGTACCAATGAAGCCTACACGCTGTCCTTTATCCACTATTGAGCCATCTCTTTGGGTGGGAGAGGTACTATTGGAAGAGCCATACGCTAACAAATTTTGGTTCAAGTTTATCAAAAAAGAAGCTGGAGTGTTAATTTGGGAAGGTACTAAGTGAAATTGTTTTATTAACTTGCGTTAATACTGAAATCTATTATACATGCCTAGGCTCCATGCACACAACCGTATTTTTCATCCGGAATTACAGACCGTAATTACGGACCCATTAATTTCTATAGGCTACGGACACCTTTCCTTATTTTTACCGATGGGTGACCATTCCGTAGAAATGACTTGTAAAATATAGAACATGTCTTATTTTTGTCCGTAATTACGGCAGAGACTTCCCATCGAAGTCTATGGGCGCTTCTGTAATTATGGACGGCTACGGATGTGCACCATAGCGATCCATAATTACAAAAGCGTTTCTAGGCGACGCCAGTTTTGCAGATGTTGCACATCATTTGTGGTTTTCTTTTTTTTGCAGATCCGTATATACGGATGCATGACGGACCGTATTTGCGGATAATGTTCCGTATATGCGGATGACTACAGATCTGTATTTGCGGACAGTATTTACGTATGGATGAAAATATGCTCATGTGCATGGGGCTCTAAAGGGATTTTCCCACTAATAACATTTATCACCTATCCACAGGATAGGTGATAAATGTATGATCGTTGTGGGTAGAGATGAGCGAACTTATGATAAGTTCGGTTCGGCTGGTTCGCCGAATTTCATGAAAAAGTTCGATTCGGACCGAACCTGTAATTCAAGAAAGCCCATAAAAATCGTGGCTGTGATAACGGCACGGGCAGCCCATAGAAGTCTATGGAGCTCCCGTAATGACGAGTGGCTACATGTGTGCACCCGGCATTACGGCAGCGTTGCTAGGCGACGTCAGTAAATAGTCACTGTCCAGGTTGCTGAAAGAGTTAACTGATCGGCAGTAACTCTTTCAGCACCCTGGACAGTGAATTCCGATCACAATATAGAGCAAACTGTAAAAAAAAAAAGAAAAGACGTTCGTACTTACCGAGAACTTCCTGCTTCTTCCTCCAGTCCGGCCTCCCGGCCGTTGTCTTGGTGACGCGTCTCTCTCGACATCCGGCCCGACATCCCTGGATGACGTTTCAGCCAATGTGACCACTGCAGCCAATCACAGGTCAATCACATGCTGCAGCGGTCACATGCACTGTCGCGTCATCCAGGGATGTCGGGCTGGATGTCAAGAGAGGGACGCGTCACTGTTGCCTTGGTGATGCGTCCCTCTCTGGATGACGTTTCAGCCCATGACTGGCTGACATGACTGGCCTGTGATTGGCTGCAGCGGTCACTTGGACTGAATCGTCATCCCGGGAGGTCGGACTGGAGCAAGAAGCAGGGAGTTATCGGTAAGTAGGAACTTCTATTTTTTTTACACGTTGATGTATATTGTGATCGGAAGTCACTGTCCAGGGTGCTGAAACAGTTACTGCCGATCGCTTAACTCTTTCAGCACCCTGGACAGTGACTATCTCCTGACGTCGCGTACCGGAAAATCAGTGACTCACAAGCCGGGTTTGGTCAAAACGTGTTCGGCCGAACCCGGTGAAATTCGGATTCGCTGCGAACTGAACTTTTCACGATGTTCGGACCGAAACCGGGTTCGGTTGTCCCGGTTCGCTCATCTCTAGCTGGGGGTCCCAGCACTGGGACCCCTTCGTTCCTCCTCACTGCCATCAGACTTTGAATGGAGCAGCGTATGGGTCTGACAGAGACAGCCAAATACAGCATGCTTTTGTTTCCGTCTTTTCTAGATACAACATGTTAGGCCTCTTTCATGTTTGGGAGATCTGCTTTTTTTTATTAAAAAACCCCATAAAAATTGAATAGACCATATTAGACATACAGAGGATTTTGCATTTAGAGTCACATGGAACCTGACAGAGAAAGGATGTTACCATGTTCTATCTGAGACCCTACAGCCATACAGGCTCCATGCACATGACTGCTGTGTGCTTGAGCACTTAGGGGGTAGTCACACATCGTGGTCACATGGTGTTTGTTTTTTTTGCTGGGATTTTATATCTATTTAACCAATTGACTAAATTTAACTCAGTAGATTGCGGTAGGCTGTATTCACACTTGTATTCATCTATGACCAGATAAACTGTGTTTTACTATATCCAGATAATTAGTGTATATAGTGATCTGATAAAAAGTGTCGTACAGTGTCTAAATAGTACAAAACTGCAAATAGTGTATACAGCATCCAGAAAAATAATGCATACAGTCTTAAGGAAAATAGAGCAATGCTGCTATCAAAGCATACAGCACCCAATTTTCCAGTTTCACACAGCATGCAGACAATAGTGCACACAGTGATCTGATAAAAAATTATCATACAGTGTCCAAATAGTGCAATACTGCAACCAGATAGACCATGCAGCATCCTGATAAATAGTGCATACAGTCCTAAGGGAAATAGTACAATACTGAAACCAGATAGACCATGCAGCATCCTGATAAATAGTGCATACAGTCCTAAGGGAAATAGTACAATACTGAAACCAGATAGACCATGCAGCATCCTGATAAATAGCGCATACAGTCAGGGCCGGCCTTAGGTTGGACGGTGCCCTGTGCGGGACTCTCTATTGCAGCCCCCTACACAAACCAAAAATTGACCACATATACATACCTCCCAACCGTCCCAGATCCGGCGGGACAGTCCCGGTTTCTCACCGCTGTCCCACCGTCCCGGGCGGTCTGCAAAATATTCCGCTGGGCACTGCAGCTGTATCAAAACAGCTGATCGCTGCAGCGATCAAAAGAAGGCAGGAGTCTGGTGGCAGTGTTCTCACTGGGATCGATGCCGGCATGGGAGTGGACCAGTCCAGTCACCTGACCTGTCATCTGACCTCACCGGTCAGGTGACAGGTCAGGTGACTGGACTGGTCCACTCCCGGGCCGGCTTCGACACCAGTGAGAACGCCGCCGCAAGACAACTGCCTTCTTCTGACGGTGAGTTAAAGCAGAGCGGAGAGTGGCAGCAGTAGGGCCGGCTACCTCTTATAAGGGGGTTGTGTTGCGCTACCTACAGGGAACTATCTACAGGGGTGCTGTGTCTGGTGCTATGTATAGGGGGGCTGTGTGGAGCTATTTACAGGGGGGCTGTATCTGGCGCTATCTACAGGGGGCTGTATCTGGAGCTATGTACAGGGGGGCTGTGTCTGGCGCTATGTACAGTGGGGCTGTGTGTGGCGCTATCTACAGGGGGGCTATGTGTGGAGCTATCTAGGGGGGGCTGTGTTTTGAGCGATCTACAGGGGGGCTGTGTGTGGAGCAATCTACAGGGGGGCTGTATGTGGAGCAATCTACAGGGGGGCTGTGTGTGGAGCGATCTACAGGGGGGCTGTATCTGGAGCTATGTACAGGGGGGCTCTGGTGGATGATTTTTCCATTGACCGGTAGCAGAGTTACACAACTGGGAAAAAAATCCCCATCATGTATCTCTGCTACCTGTCAATTGAAAAGTCATCATGGTCTCCCTCTTGACTTTCATTGTTCTCAGCCTTTTGGTTTGTCCTGCAGCTGCTGCCGCTGTGATGAGCAAATGTTATACCCAAGATAGGAAAAGTAACATAAAGACGATGTAACCGGATCCATAATATCTGTGATATCCAGACAGTCCAGAGATCCGCAGTGACAATGTGCGCTTGTTATTTGCAGAATGATCTGGTCGTGATTTGATGTGTTGATGCGGGATATTGGGCATGGTTAGAGGGCGTGGCTTAAAATGTCCCTCTTTTCCGAATTCAAAAGTTGGGAGGTATGCATATATAGACACGCACATACTGGAACATATATACTGTACATACATAAAGACAGCTATTCAGACATACAGGCAAATATACATACACACATCTGGAATATATACATACAGGTAAATATACAGACGTACAGACACACACACACACACACACACACACACACACACACACACACACATACACAGACCGGAATATATACAAATACATAAAAGGCACATATATACATGCACAAACGCACATAAACAAACAGACGCATATATACCCAGTACAGATAATGTAGTAGATGTTATCTGCAGTCCTATGTAACACCAAAGATAACATACAGTAATAACTGAGTACAGATAATGTAGTAGACGTTACCTGCTGTCCTAAGTAACCAGGGCCAGCATCAGAACCGGCGAACCCGGGCAAGTGCCGGGGCCCACTACCCATGGGGGGCCCACTCGGCCACCGGGTGCTAGCGCTGCCATCATGGTTCCTCCAGGAGTGGAATCCCCGGCCAGAGTCTTGCCAGAGATTCTTCTTCTAAACTGAGCCATGTCTAGGAGGCGGAGTAACTACCGCTGTAGTAGCCATAGCGGCTGCCACAGTGAACGTGGCATAAGGGGGCCCGTGCCGCCCACCATCACGGCCCCCACTCATGCCCAGTGGCTTTGCTAGCAGCCGCGTATGGCTTATACAGTGGTAGCGACACCACATTCAATAGTATCTGCATCCTTAGTATGCAGATACCATTGAACGCTATGGCAGAGCAGGGAGGTATCTCACTACTCTGCCATTTACTACGCTACAGACTCCCAGGCAAAGTGCTAATAGCTAATAGACTCTGGGGTAGCCCTAGACATCATTGTCCATATATGGACAGTGTTGTCAGGAGGAGAGAAGGAGTTCCCAGGCAGAGCACTGGAAGCGGCTCTGCTCCGGGGCTCCATATATGGACAGTGATGTCAGGAGCAGAGCAGAGTTCTAGTAGCGCTCTGCCGGGGACTTTGGCTCTGGGGTTGCTCCTGACATCACTATCCATATATGGACAGTAATGTCAGGGGCTTCCCCAGAGCCGGAGTACTGGAGCTGAGCTTTTACTAGCGCTCTGCCCGGGACTTCAGCTCTGCTCTGGACATCACTGTCTATGTAGCAATGAGCAATGCTCTGGCTGGGGATTCCACTCCTAGAGGGAGCCCCAAAGGTGGTACCTACAGGGAGGGAGGCTGTGTGTCACTACCAGGGAGGGGGCTGTGTGTTGCTACCAGGGAGGGGGGCTATGTGGCACTACCAGGGAGGGGGGGCTGTGTGGCACTACCAGGGAAGGCGTCTGTGTGGCACTACGGGGAAGGGGGGCTGTGTGACACTACCTGGGAGGCGGGGCTGTGTTGCACTACCTGGGAGGAGGGGGCTGTGTGGCACTACCTGGGAGGGGGGCTATGTGACTATCTACAGAGGGCACTAAATTTATCGGGGTACAAACTGGGGGCCTAACTTATATATAGGAGCATAGACAGGGCCTAACATCTATATGGGGGCACAAAGTGACATTTTCTGCCATTTTACTGCCGCCGTGAATTCCCCCACAAAGGGGCCTACTAAGTCTGTGTTGCCCAAGGGCCCACATAAACCTGGAGCCGGCCGTGTATGTAACACAACAGATAACACAGTGATAACTCTCTGAGTACAGATAATGTCGTGGATGATAACTATACCCACAGACACATATAAACACACACATACACACACACACACACACACACACACACACACACACACACACACAGAGGCAGCAGGGTTTATAAGGGGCAGCAAAGTATATAAGGGGCAGCAGATTATATAAGTGGCAGCAGCGTATATAAGAGGCAGTAGGGTATATAAGGGGCAGCAGGGTATATAAGGGGCAGCAGGGTATATAAGGGGCAACAGGGTATATAAATGGCAGCAGGGTATATCGGTGCAGCTGTGTATATAGGGGGCAGCAGGTTATATAAGGGACATCAGTGTATATAAGGGGCATCAGGGTATATAGGGTCAGCAGGGTATATAGGATCCAGCACAGATATCTTAGTTTTATCTGTGCTACTTTAATATTGAGCACACACTTTTACAAAGAGTCATAAAGACATGCAGAGACACACACATACATGCCGAGACACATACTGTATACACACATATATACACACAGACACACATAGAAACTTACCATCTTTCCATGCTAACAGGATCACAGGCTTCGTGCAGGACGGGCTGTGGGCGGACCTTCCTCCTCGGCTCTTATTTACTCTGTGTGTGTGTATCTAAGAACCGAGCACAGAGTAGAGGCAGAGCCCAGTGGTGCCACCTACATGCTGGGAGGGTGCAGCGCCCTGTGCTTTTTGCACAGCTCGCACACCACTAAGGCCGGCCCTAACCAGACACATGGTCATGTGAATGCATTTGAGACTGGACTGCAGAGACATTTCTGCTACGGACAGTACGTTAGTAAGTGACTAATCTTATTGCGGTTAAACAATTTTTACACAATTTTAAATATTAGAAAAATGTACAAACAGCAGAAATGTATAGCAGTTCAGACAATGCTAACCATTTGAAATTAACAACACCTAATTACTTATTAACCCCTTAAAGAACGCCGATACGCCTTTTCATGGTGGTCATTAAGGGGCTTTATTCTAAGCGTATGTTCACACGACAACGCAAAATATGTCTGAAATTACGGAGCTGTTTTCAGGAGAAAACCGCTCCTAAATTTCAGAAGTTTTTGCATGTACTTGCGTTTTTCGCTGCGTCTTTTACGGACGTAATTGGAGCTGTTCTTCATTGGAGTCAATGAAAAACGGCTCCAAAAACGTCCCAAGAAGTGTCCCGCACTTCTTTGACGCAGGCGTCATTTTACGCGCCGTCTTTTGACAGCGACGCGTTAAATTACACCTCGTCTGAGCAGAACATCGTAAGACCCATTGCAAGCAATGGGCAGATGTTTGCAGACGTATTGGAGCCGTCTTTTCAGGCGTAATTCGAGGCGTCCGTATTATACTGACAGGCAGTAATGCTCTGGTATACGAAGTATATCAAAGCATTATATCTGCGATCTCAAGATCGCATAGTGAAGTCCCGAGTGGGACTAAAAAAAATAATTAATGTGGAATAAAAATGAATAAAAAGGTAAACAAAAAAAAATAAAAATATTTTTCCCATAAAAAAATGGATTTATTTAGTAAAAGTGTAAAAATAAAATAAAAACTACACATATATGGTATCCCCGCAATCGTAATGACCCCAAAAAATAAAGTTAGCATATTATTTAAACCTCAAGGTGAACGCCATAAAAAAAAATTCCCATTCCGCGCAGAAAAAATAATAATAAAAGGTTAATCATTAAGTCCCATGTACTCCAAAATGGTAGCAATGAAATCCCGCAAAAAACAAGCCCTCATATGGCGACATTGACATTGATAAATAAAATAGTAATGGCTCTTGGAAAGCGGCGATGCAAAATAAAAATATTTTAGTTTAAAAGTGTTTTTATTGTGCAAGAGTAGTAAAACATAAATAAAGTGTACATATGTGGTATCGTCGTAATCGTACCAACCCATAGAATAAAGGTAGCATGTTATTTATGCCGCACAGTAAACGGCATAAATGTAAAATGCATAGAACCATGGGTAAATTGCTGTTTTTGTTATATCCCCCCAAAATAAGGAAATAAAAGTTAATTTAAAAATTCTATATACCCCATAATGGTGCCATTGAAAAATACAACTCAACCTGCAAAAAACAAATCCTCATATAGCCATGTCCACGTGAACATAAAAAAGTTATAGCTCTTTGAATGTAACGATGGAAAAACTTAAAAAATTGCTTGGTCATTAGGGCCCAGAATGCATACAGGGGGAAGGGGTTGAGGGACCTTGTTGTATTTACTTTATATCTTCAGGAAAACATTATTGAATTAATGAATTGCCGCATTAGAGCCAATTAATAATAGCAACGTGGTTTTCTGTTTCGTAGATAACAGGCAATAAAATTTATGTTTTGTTTAGTTTCTGTAATGAGTTACTAACCATTTATGTAGATTTCAACCTTGCATAACATAAAATAGGTATAATACTGAAAACAAGCTAACATTTATTATTAGAAGCATCTGACTTTATTAATGTCCAAGGGCTATGTTTAATACCTCATAGTTTAGTGTTATGTTATGACCATAAAAAATCGCAATCTGGCAACCCATAATAATATATTATAATAGCAGCAATAAAAATCAACAGAAATGAAGACAACTCACATATTGGATATATGTTGACAAACAACCCACATCATCTTACAAATAAAATGTTTCTCTAAAGTAAAGCATTGGTACATATTGACTCTATGGTCGGCAAATATAAAACCCAATATCTTTGTAATATGTTCTATTATTCTCTTTTGAAAAAATAAATAAATCTATAGATGGGTTGACAAAAAGGTCAAAAGCGCTTTATATTTGGGGTGCCTCTCATCCTATATACTGACTCCCTTTCGTAATGTTGTAGTTCTTTAAGTTTGGTGAAGATGTTTTTTAGAGAGGAGGAATGGGAGAATACCAACTGAATGCAAGGGTCCATGTAGTAGCTGAAAGGACGTGAGGTATCAATTAGTGAAGCCGTCTCATAAGACCCTCAACATCTGCATTAATGAAGGCAGACTAGAGAGATATTGCATAGAGTATGCAGTTTAGAGTTATTAAGATGCTCAGATCATTTTCACTAGGTACACACTACTGGGCAAGTCCACCAGATGTTGGCTATAGTGGCTGTCCTATGCTATTGCAAAAGCAAGTATTGGGGTAGGCAGGTTTAAAATTAGATAACCTATCCAGGGTAAGTTACCATTTTATAGTTGTACTACTCAGTGAAAAGTATATACAGTATAGTTTTATGCAGTGACACACAGATGACCTCTTCTTTGATTGGAGTCGTTCAATGCCTATTTTCTTCTTCTTTCATGGCCCAGACTACAATGACAACCAGGGCCGGCCTTAGGCTACAGTGTGCCCTGTGCGGAATTGCCCTTTGGTGCCCCCCACTTAATTTATCATTGATAGGTATTGTCGGCATTTGGTGATTTTGTTTGTGCATTTGTCACGCCGAAAAACGCTTCAAAAATGCTTGGCTTAAAGAGGCTCTGTCACCAGATTTTGCAACCCCTATCTGCTATTGCAGCAGATAGGCGCTGCAATGTAGATTACAGTAACGTTTTTATTTTTAAAAAACGAGCATTTTTGGCCAAGTTATGACCATTTTTGTATTTATGCTTGCAAAAGTACAACTGGGCGTGTTGAAAAGTAAAAGTACAACTGGGCGTGTATTATGTGTGTACATCGGGGCGTGTTTACTACTTTTACTAGCTGGGCGTTCTGATGAGAAGTATCATCCACTTCTCTTCACAACGCCCAGCTTCTGGCAGTGCAGATCTGTGACGTCACTCACAGGTCCTGCATCGTGTCGGCACCAGAGGCTACAGTTGATTCTGCAGCAGCATCAGCATTTGCAGGTAAGTAGCTACATCGACTTACCTGCAAACGCCGATGCCGCTGCAGAATCATCTGTAGCCTCTGGTGCCGATGTGTCCTCGCTCGTCTGACACGATGCAGGACCTGTGAGTGACGACACAGCGTAATCTCTCGAGAACACGGCTGTGTCTGCACTGCCAGAAGCTGGGCGTTCTTACATAGTTACATAGTTACATAGTTAGTACGGCTGAAAAAAGACACATGTCCATCAAGTCCAACCAAGGGAAGGGAAAAGGGAAGGAAAAATTTCTACACATAGGAGCTAATATTTTTTTGTTCTAGGAAATTATCTAACCCTTTTTTAAAGCCATCTACTGTCCCTGCTGTGACCAGCTCCTGCGGTAGGCTATTCCATAGATTCACAGTTCTTACTGTAAAGAAGCCTTGTCGCCTCTGCAGCTTGAACCTTTTTTTCTCCAGACGGAGGGAGTGCCCCCTTGTTTTTTGAGGGGGTTTTACAAGGAACAGGATATCACCATATTTTTTTTATGTGCCATTAATATATTTATATAAGTTAATCATGTCCCCCCTTAGTCGTCTTTTTTCAAGGCTAAATAGGTTTAATTCTTTCAATCTTTCCTCATAACTTAAATTCTCCATGCCCCTTATTAGCTTCGTTGCTCTTCTTTGTATTTTTTCCAACTCCAGGGCATCCTTTCTATGAACTGGAGCCCAGAACTGAACTGCATATTCTAGATGGGGCCTCACTAATGCTTTGTAAAGTGGCAATATTACATCTCTGTCCCGCGAGTCCATGCCTCTTTTAATACACGACAATATCTTGCTGGCCTTTGAAGCAGCTGATTGACACTGCATGCTGTTATTGAGTTTATGATTTACAAGAACACCCAGATCCTTCTCAACAAGTGAATCCGCCAGTGTAGCTCCCCGTAGGACATATGATGCATGCAGGTTGTTGGTACCCAGATGCATAACTTTACATTTATCTACATTAAACTTCATTTGCCAAGTGGACGCCCAAACACTTAGTTTGTTTAAATCTGCCTGCAATTCACAAACATCTTCCATAGTCTGAACTATATTACATAGCTTGGTGTCATCTGCAAAAATAGAAATAGTCCTATTAATCCCATCCTCTATATCATTAATAAATAAGTTGAATAATAGTGGTCCCAGCACTGAACCCTGGGGTACACCACTTATAACCGGGGACCATTCAGAGTAGGAATCATTGACCACAACCCTCTGGATACGGTCCTTGAGCCAATTCTCAATCCAATTACAAACTATATTTTCTAAACCTATAGTCCGTAATTTACCCATTAGGCGTCTATGGGGGACAGTGTCAAATGCCTTTGCAAAGTCCAAAAACACTAAATCCACAGCGGCCCCTCTGTCTAGACTTCTGCTTACCTCTTCATAAAAACAGATTAGGTTAGTTTGACAACTTCTGTCCTTAGTAAAACCATGCTGGCTGTCACTTATAATGCTATTTATTGTCACATAATCCTGTATATAGTCCCTCAATAGCCCCTCAAACATTTTCCCCACGATGGATGTTAAGCTTACTGGTCTATAATTACCCGGGGAAGACCTAGAGCCCTTTTTGAAAATAGGCACCACATTTGCCCTGCGCCAGTCCCTTGGCACTATACCAGTCACTAGAGATTCTCTGAATATTATGAAAAGGGGGACAGAAATAACTGAACTAAGCTCTTTAAGAATTCTAGGGTGTAACCCATCTGGTCCCGGGGCCTTGTGCACATTTATTTTATTTAATTTAGCTTGGACCATCTCTACATTCATCCAATTCAGTATATCAGCCGATATATTAACAGCACTGGCACCGGCTACATCAGCTGCTCTTTCTTCAGTTGTATATACAGAGCTAAAGAACCCATTTAGTAACTCTGCCTTCTCTTGATCCCCTGTGATCAACTCCCCATTACCATTATCTAGCGGTCCTACATGTTCAGACCTTGGCTTTTTTGCATTTATATGCTTGAAGAATTTTTTAGGATTTGTTTTACTATCCTTGGCCACCTGCCTTTCATTTTGTATTTTTGCTAATTTTATTACATTTTTACAGATTTTATTAAGCTCTTTATATTTTACAAAGGCTACAGCTGTACCCTCAGATTTGTATTTTTTAAATGCCCTTTTTTTGTCATGTATTGCCCCTTTCACAGAAGGTGTAAGCCATGTGGGGTTTAATTTGAGTCGTTTATACTTATTACCTGTAGGAATAAATTTTGCACTATAATAACTCAAAGTAGATTTGAAAATCTCCCATTTATCATTTGTTCCATTATTTGACATTAGTTCTTCCCAGTCCATATCCTGAATTGCAGCCCTCATCCTGGGGAAATTGGCTTTCTTAAAATTAAATGTTTTTGCCCTCCCAGCCTGCGTTTGTTTTTTACAGTATAGGTAAAATGTAACTATATTGTGATCACTGTTACCGAGGTTTTCACGAACATTGACATTCCCAACAAGATCTGCATTATTAGAAATGACCAGATCCAACAGAGCTTCACCTCTAGTCGGGTCTTCCACAAACTGGCCCATAAAATTTTCCTGCAACAGGTTGAGGAAATGTCTCCCCTTTGCAGTTGAAGCCGAACCATGACACCAATTAATATCCCGGAAATTAAAACATCCCATTATCACTACAGTACCCGCCTGTGCAGCCCGCTCCATCTGTTTATATAGCTGAACTTCCATCTCCTCAGTTATATTGGGGGGTCTATAGATTACACCAAAAGTAATTTTTTCACTGTTTACCTCCCTTTCTAGTTCCACCCACAAGGTTTCAACCTCCTCACAGTCTTCACCCACTATTGTCTCTTTCACACTCGCCTTCATATCATTTCTCACATACAGACATACACCACCACCTTTCCTTTTTGTCCTGTCTTTACGAAAAAGTGTAAAACCCTGTAGATTTACAGCCCAGTCATGTGAAGAGTCCAGCCATGTTTCAGCAACACCAACTATATCTATATTTTCTTCCAGTATCAAGGCCTCCAGCTCCCCCATTTTACTTGCTAGACTTCTGGCATTTGTGAACATACACTTTAACTTGCCTGTCAGTTTTTCACTTTTATTATCAGAAATGTGATTTGACATTAATCGGTCCTTTTTATTTACACTGATGTTTTGTAACGAAAGGATCTCCTTATCCTGTTGTCTAGTCCTCTCCCCACATTCTGTTTCTCCCCCCACCAATATAGTCTGACCCCTCTCTAACCTGGCTACCCCTTTTTTTTCTACATTGACCTCCCTCCTCAGCCCTAGTTTAAATACTCCGCCACCCCAGCTAGAATTCTCTCCCCCAGCACAGCGGACCCCCTTCCATTTAGGTGCAAATCATCTGCAGAATACAGTTTGTACCCCAATGAAAAGTCAGCCCAGTGCTCTAGGAACCCAAATCCTTCTCCTCTACACCAAGACTTCAGCCATGCATTTAACTCCCTAAGCTCCCGCTGTCTTTCCTGTGATGCGCATGGCACAGGCAGTATTCCTGAGAATACAACCTTGGAGGTCCTTCCCTTCAGCTTGTAGCCTAGTTCTTTAAAATTATTCTTAAGGCTCCTCCACCTACCATTTATTCTGTCGTTGGTACCGACATGGACCACGACAGCTGGATCATCACCAGCCCCTCCCAGCAATTTGTCCACCCGTTCCACCACATGCCGAACCCTGGCACCAGGGAGACCGCAAACCATTCGGTTGAGGTGGTCTTGGCGACAAATAATTCTATCCGTCTTCCTGATTATAGAATCCCCTACGACTATCAATTGTCTTGGCTTACCTGCATTACCATCCCGCCGACTACTAGCTGGGCTGTTCTCCCGGCTGTTAGGGAGATCAGTATCCACTAGGGCTGCCATTTCTGAGACTGACACCCTCGCATCATCACCCAACTTGGCAATTTTGCCTGGAATGTCAGAAACCGGATCGGCCTTCCTTGTCTTTGACCCCTTTCTACTGCCCCTAACTACATTAACCCAGCTACTTACCTGATCCTGCTCACCCATGTCTTCACCCTCCAGTTGTAACCCACTAACTGCATGCTCTGTGAGCAGCAAGCTCCGTTCAAAATTGTCTATCCTCCTCAGTGTTGCATTCTGCTCCTCCAGATCTCTAATACGAGCTTCCAGGTGAACAATATGCTCACATCTGCCACAGAGATATTCACCCTGGAACTCCGGCTCCAGTCGTGCATACATATGGCAAACTGTGCACTGAAGAAAACCTCCAATCTTGCTGTCCATTATCCCAGTAACAAAAAAACAGCGAACAGGTGTTAACCAAAAAGATAAAGAAGTAGAAGAGCACTTACTTGGGCTTTAACTCCTCTTTTGAACTCCGGTTTTTGGAACTCCACTTAATATACAAACCACTTGCAATTCAAGCCACAGAGCAGGCTCTACAGAGTAGTGAGGCCTGATTTATACCACCTGGTAGCAGCTAAGCCCTCCCCCTTACTCAGCTACTCAGGAAACTGCAAAGGAAAAAAAAGGTTACAAATTATGTCACTTTTGCAAACTTTGTAGCAAGCAAGCAATCAATACATATATCACATACAATGGCCCCCCACTTTGTCACACACAACACAGTAAATCAATCCGGTTTTTGGAACTCCACTTAATATACAAACCACTTGCAATTCAAGCCACAGAGCAGGCTCTACAGAGTAGTGAGGCCTGATTTATACCACCTGGTAGCAGCTAAGCCCTCCCCCTTACTCAGCTACTCAGGAAACTGCAAATGAAAAAAAAGGTTACAAATTATGTCACTTTTGCAAACTTTGTAGCAAGCAAGCAATCAATACATATATCACATACAATGGCCCCCCACTTTGTCACACACAACACAGTAAATCAATCCGGTTTTTGGAACTCCACTTAATATACAAACCACTTGCAATTCAAGCCACAGAGCAGGCTCTACAGAGTAGTGAGGCCTGATTTATACCACCTGGTAGCAGCTAAGCCCTCCCCCTTACTCAGCTACTCAGGAAACTGCAAAGGAAAAAAAAGGTTACAAATTATGTCACTTTTGCAAACTTTGTAGCAAGCAAGCAATCAATACATATATCACATACAATGGCCCCCCACTTTGTCACACACAACACAGTAAATCAATCCGGTTTTTGGAACTCCACTTAATATACAAACCACTTGCAATTCAAGCCACAGAGCAGGCTCTACAGAGTAGTGAGGCCTGATTTATACCACCTGGTAGCAGCTAAGCCCTCCCCCTTACTCAGCTACTCAGGAAACTGCAAAGGAAAAAAAAGGTTACAAATTATGTCACTTTTGCAAACTTTGTAGCAAGCAAGCAATCAATACATATATCACATACAATGGCCCCCCACTTTGTCACACACAACACAGTAAATCAATCCGGTTTTTGGAACTCCACTTAATATACAAACCACTTGCAATTCAAGCCACAGAGCAGGCTCTACAGAGTAGTGAGGCCTGATTTATACCACCTGGTAGCAGCTAAGCCCTCCCCCTTACTCAGCTACTCAGGAAACTGCAAAGGAAAAAAAAGGTTACAAATTATGTCACTTTTGCAAACTTTGTAGCAAGCAAGCAATCAATACATATATCACATACAATGGCCCCCCACTTTGTCACACACAACACAGTAAATCAATCCGGTTTTTGGAACTCCACTTAATATACAAACCACTTGCAATTCAAGCCACAGAGCAGGCTCTACAGAGTAGTGAGGCCTGATTTATACCACCTGGTAGCAGCTAAGCCCTCCCCCTTACTCAGCTACTCAGGAAACTGCAAAGGAAAAAAAAGGTTACAAATTATGTCACTTTTGCAAACTTTGTAGCAAGCAAGCAATCAATACATATATCACATACAATGGCCCCCCACTTTGTCACACACAACACAGTAAATCAATCCGGTTTTTGGAACTCCACTTAATATACAAACCACTTGCAATTCAAGCCACAGAGCAGGCTCTACAGAGTAGTGAGGCCTGATTTATACCACCTGGTAGCAGCTAAGCCCTCCCCCTTACTCAGCTACTCAGGAAACTGCAAAGGAAAAAAAAGGTTACAAATTATGCCACTTTTGCAAACTTTGTAGCAAGCAAGCAATCAATACATATATCACATACAATGGCCCCCCACTTTGTCACACACAACACAGTAAATCAATCCGGTTTTTGGAACTCCACTTAATATACAAACCACTTGCAATTCAAGCCACAGAGCAGGCTCTACAGAGTAGTGAGGCCTGATTTATACCACCTGGTAGCAGCTAAGCCCTCCCCCTTACTCAGCTACTCAGGAAACTGCAAAGGAAAAAAAAGGTTACAAATTATGTCACTTTTGCAAACTTTGTAGCAAGCAAGCAATCAATACATATATCACATACAATGGCCCCACACTTTGTCACACACAACACAGTAAATCAATCCGGTTTTTGGAACTCCACTTAATATACAAACCACTTGCAATTCAAGCCACAGAGCAGGCTCTACAGAGTAGTGAGGCCTGATTTATACCACCTGGTAGCAGCTAAGCCCTCCCCCTTACTCAGCTACTCAGGAAACTGCAAAGGAAAAAAAAGGTTACAAATTATGTCACTTTTGCAAACTTTGTAGCAAGCAAGCAATCAATACATATATCACATACAATGGCCCCCCACTTTGTCACACACAACACAGTAAATCAATCCGGTTTTTGGAACTCCACTTAATATACAAACCACTTGCAATTCAAGCCACAGAGCAGGCTCTACAGAGTAGTGAGGCCTGATTTATACCACCTGGTAGCAGCTAAGCCCTCCCCCTTACTCAGCTACTCAGGAAACTGCAAAGGAAAAAAAAGGTTACAAATTATGTCACTTTTGCAAACTTTGTAGCAAGCAAGCAATCAATACATATATCACATACAATGGCCCCCCACTTTGTCACACACAACACAGTAAATCAATCCGGTTTTTGGAACTCCACTTAATATACAAACCACTTGCAATTCAAGCCACAGAGCAGGCTCTACAGAGTAGTGAGGCCTGATTTATACCACCTGGTAGCAGCTAAGCCCTCCCCCTTACTCAGCTACTCAGGAAACTGCAAAGGAAAAAAAAGGTTACAAATTATGTCACTTTTGCAAACTTTGTAGCAAGCAAGCAATCAATACATATATCACATACAATGGCCCCCCACTTTGTCACACACAACACAGTAAATCAATCCGGTTTTTGGAACTCCACTTAATATACAAACCACTTGCAATTCAAGCCACAGAGCAGGCTCTACAGAGTAGTGAGGCCTGATTTATACCACCTGGTAGCAGCTAAGCCCTCCCCCTTACTCAGCTACTCAGGAAACTGCAAAGGAAAAAAAAGGTTACAAATTATGTCACTTTTGCAAACTTTGTAGCAAGCAAGCAATCAATACATATATCACATACAATGGCCCCCCACTTTGTCACACACAACACAGTAAATCAATCCGGTTTTTGGAACTCCACTTAATATACAAACCACTTGCAATTCAAGCCACAGAGCAGGCTCTACAGAGTAGTGAGGCCTGATTTATACCACCTGGTAGCAGCTAAGCCCTCCCCCTTACTCAGCTACTCAGGAAACTGAAAAGGAAAAAAAAGGTTACAAATTATGTCACTTTTGCAAACTTTGTAGCAAGCAAGCAATCAATACATATATCACATACAATGGCCCCCCACTTTGTCACACACAACACAGTAAATCAATCCGGTTTTTGGAACTCCACTTAATATACAAACCACTTGCAATTCAAGCCACAGAGCAGGCTCTACAGAGTAGTGAGGCCTGATTTATACCACCTGGTAGCAGCTAAGCCCTCCCCCTTACTCAGCTACTCAGGAAACTGCAAAGGAAAAAAAAGGTTACAAATTATGTCACTTTTGCAAACTTTGTAGCAAGCAAGCAATCAATACATATATCACATACAATGGCCCCCCACTTTGTCACACACAACACAGTAAATCAATCCGGTTTTTGGAACTCCACTTAATATACAAACCACTTGCAATTCAAGCCACAGAGCAGGCTCTACAGAGTAGTGAGGCCTGATTTATACCACCTGGTAGCAGCTAAGCCCTCCCCCTTACTCAGCTACTCAGGAAACTGCAAAGGAAAAAAAAGGTTACAAATTATGTCACTTTTGCAAACTTTGTAGCAAGCAAGCAATCAATACATATATCACATACAATGGCCCCCCACTTTGTCACACACAACACAGTAAATCAATCCGGTTTTTGGAACTCCACTTAATATACAAACCACTTGCAATTCAAGCCACAGAGCAGGCTCTACAGAGTAGTGAGGCCTGATTTATACCACCTGGTAGCAGCTAAGCCCTCCCCCTTACTCAGCTACTCAGGAAACTGCAAAGGAAAAAAAAGGTTACAAATTATGTCACTTTTGCAAACTTTGTAGCAAGCAAGCAATCAATACATATATCACATACAATGGCCCCCCACTTTGTCACACACAACACAGTAAATCAATCCGGTTTTTGGAACTCCACTTAATATACAAACCACTTGCAATTCAAGCCACAGAGCAGGCTCTACAGAGTAGTGAGGCCTGATTTATACCACCTGGTAGCAGCTAAGCCCTCCCCCTTACTCAGCTACTCAGGAAACTGCAAAGGAAAAAAAAGGTTACAAATTATGTCACTTTTGCAAACTTTGTAGCAAGCAAGCAATCAATACATATATCACATACAATGGCCCCCCACTTTGTCACACACAACACAGTAAATCAATCCGGTTTTTGGAACTCCACTTAAAGAGGCTCTGTCACCAGATTTTGCAGCCCCTATCTGCTATTGCAGCAGATAGGCGCTGCAATGTAGATTACAGTAACGTTTTTATTTTTAAAAAACGAGCATTTTTGGCCAAGTTATGACCATTTTCGTATTTATGCAAATGAGGCTTGCAAAAGTACAACTGGGCGTGTTGAAAAGTAAAAGTACAACTGGGCGTGTATTATGTGCGTACATCGGGGCGTGTTTACTACTATTACTAGCTGGGCGTTGTGTATAGAAGTATCATCCACTTCTCTTCACAACGCCCAGCTTCTGGCAGTGCAGCACTGTGACGTCACTCACAGGTCCTGCATCGTGTCGGCACCAGAGGCTACACTTGATTCTGCAGCAGCATCAGCATTTGCAGGTAAGTAGCTACTTTTCACGCGTGTCGTACGCACCTATAATAGTCTATGGGGCTGTTTAGACGATGCGTGAATTTTGCGCTGCGTGAGTGCGTTGCGTAAAACTCACGACATGTTCTATATTCTTGCGTTTTTCACGCAACACGCACCCATTGACTTCAATGGGTGCGTGAAAACAACGCATGCCACACGGACGGTCCTGCGTTGCATGCGCGAAAATCACGCAAGAGCTGTCAAACTCCTGAATGTAAACAGAAAAGCACCACGTGCTTTTCTGTTTACAAACATCCAAACGGAGTGTCAAATTCGAGATGAGCGCACCGAACTTCACCGGGTTCGGCCAAACTCGTTTTGACCGAAACCGGTAAAAAATGTTCGGGTACGCGACGTCAGGAGACAGTCACTGTCCACGGTGCTGAAAGCGTTAAACTGGTTCAGCACCATGGACAGTGACTTCCGCTCCGAAAATCCATGAACCTGTAAAAAAAAAAAGACGTTCTGACTTACCGATAACTCCGGTCCGAACTCCCGGGATGACAGTTTAGTCCAAGTGACAGCTGCAGCCAATCACAGGCCAAGCACAGGCTGCAGCCAATCACAGGCTGCAGCGGTCTCATGGACTGCGGCGTCATCCTGGGAGGTGGGGCCGGATGACAAGAGAGGGACGCGTCACCAAGGCAACGGCCGGGAGCCCGGACTGGGGGAAGCAGGAAGTTCTTGGTAAGTATGAAATTTTTTTTTTATTCACAGGTTGGTGTATATTGTGTTCGGCATTCACTGTCGAGGGTGCTGAAAGAGTTACTGCCGATCAGTTAGCTCTTTCAGCACCTTGGACAGTGACGGGCGTCGACTAGCCTCATCTCTATGATGGCGGCTGCGTGAAAATCACGCAGCCGCGCATCATACACGGATGACACACGGAGCTGCCAAGTGCCTTTTGCGCGCGCAAAACGCAGCGTTTTTTGCGCGCGCAAAACGCACACGCTCGTGTAAATGAGGCCTTAAGGTCAAAACAAAGCTGCGTCCTTAAGGGGTTAATGCTCTGGTATACGGAGTACACAAAATCATTTTATAAGCGATTAAAGTACCGCATTGTGAAGTCCCCTAGTGGAACTATAAAGGCATATTTAAACAAAGTTGTTAAAAAAAAATATTTGAAAAAAACGTGTTCACAGTAAAAAAAAAAAGTAAAAAATGTTCGAATGGCCCAGACTACAATGACAACCAGGGCCGGCCTTAGGCTACAGTGTGCCCTGTGCGGAATTGCCCTTTGGTGCCCCCCACTTAATTTATCATTGATAGGTATTGTCGGCATTTGGTGATTTTGTTTGTGCATTTGTCACGCCGAAAAACGCTTCAAAAATGCTTGGCTTAAAGAGGCTCTGTCACCAGATTTTGCAACCCCTATCTGCTATTGCAGCAGATAGGCGCTGCAATGTAGATTACAGTAACGTTTTTATTTTTAAAAAACTAGCATTTTTGGCCAAGTTATGACCATTTTTGTATGAGGCTTGCAAAAGTACAACTGGGCGTGTTGAAAAGTAAAAGTACAACTGGGCGTGTATTATGTGCGTACATCGGGGCCTTTTTACTTCTTTTACTAGCTGGGCGTTCTGACGTGAAGTATCATCCACTTCTCTTCAGAACGCCCAGCTTCTGGCAGATCACGCTGTGACGTCATTTCCCCAGGTCCTGCATCGTGTCAGACGAGCGAGGACACATCGGCACCAGAGGCTACAGTTGATTCTGCAGCAGCATCAGCGTTTGCAGGTAAGTAGCTACATCGACTTACCTGCAAACGCCGATGCTGCTGCAGAATCATCTGTAGCCTCTGGTGCCGATGTGTCCTCGCTCGTCTGACACGATGCCAGGACCTGGGGAAGTGACGTCACAGCGTGATCTCTCGAGAACACGCTGTGTGTCTGCACTGCCAGAAGCTGGGCGTTCTGAAGAGAAGTGGATACTTTTCGTCATCTGTAGCCTCTGGTGCCGATGTGTCCTCGCTCGTCTGACACGATGCAGGACCTGTGAGTGACGACACAGCGTGATCTCTCGAGAACACGGCTGTGTCTGCACTGCCAGAAGCTGGGCGTTCTGAAGAGAAGTGGATGATACTTCTCATCAGAACGCCCAGCTAGTAAAAGTAGTAAACACACATAATAAACGCCCAGTTGTACTTTTACTTTTCAACACGCCCAGTTGTACTTTTGCAAGCCTCATTTGCATAAATACAAAAATGGTCATAACTTGGCCAAAAATGCTCGTTTTTTAAAAATAAAAACGTTACTGTAATCTACATTGCAGCGCCTATCTGCTGCAATAGCAGATAGGGGTTGCAAAATCTGGTGACAGAGCCTCTTTAAAGAGGCTCTGTCACCACATTATTTTATGCTAATGAGTAGCTTAATGCCCAAGTGGGCGTATTTGTACTTTATGCCAAGTGGGCGTTTTACAGAGGAGTGTATGACGCTGATCAATCAGTGTCATACACTTCTCTCCATTCATTTAGGCAGCGCATAGGGATCCTTTAAGATCGCAATTAGCTGTCTTATACTAACACATTAACAATACTGAAGTGTTTAGACAGTGAATAGACATTCCACAGGATGTCTATTCACAATCCCTGGACTTCGTTACTCTGTCTGTGGTACTTGCAGCAGAGCAAGCGTAATCTCGCGAGATTACGCTGTAAATGACAGGTTACAACGAGATTACGCTTTGCTCTGCTGTAACTACCACAGAAACAGTAACGAAGTGCAGGGATTGTGAATAGACATCCCGTGGAATGTCTATTCACTGTCTAAACACTGTCTAAAAGGATCCCTATGCGCTGACTAAATGAATGGAGAGGAGTGCATGACGCTGATTGGTCAGCATCATACACTCCTCTGTACAACGCCCACTTGGTCTAAAGTAAAAACACGCCCACTTGGTCATTAAGCAACTCATTAGCATAAATCTAAAATTGCTAATAAAGTGGTGAAAATAGATCGTTTTTTTTAAATAAAAAGCATTACTGTCACCTACATTACAGCGCCCATCTCCTTATGTAGGAGATAGGGCACTTATAATGTGGTGACAGAGCCTCTTTAAGCGTCCCATTGACATCATGCGCCTTTAGTGCATACAACACGTTTTTTTAAAAAATGTGTCGCGTAAAAAAATTAGTGTCAGATCAATTTTTCGGCACGTAAAACGCGCCGAAAATGCGCCAAACTCGCACGTAATTTCTATAGTCAACGGGAGTTCTGATTGAGTGGCAAAACACGCGATGAATATGCGTCAAAAGCGCCTGTAGTTTAAAAAGAACTTTACAAAAACACTAGTGTTTTTAAGGGTATGTGCACACACAAAATAAAAAACGTCTCAAAATACGAAGCTGTTTTCAAGGGAAAACAGCTCCTAATTTTTAGCCGTTTTTTATTCAAAGTCACGTTTTTCACTGCGTTTTTAACATCCGTTTTTGGAGCTGTTTTTCTATAGTCTATGAAAAACTGCCCCAAAAAAGGCTGAAGAAGTGACATGCACTTCTTTTTCCTGGCCGTATTAAAAAACGGCCGTGTAAAAAACACCCTGTTGGAACAGAATGCCGTTTTTCCAATGGGCAGATGTTTGGAGGCGTTCTACTTACGATTTTTCCTACGTTTTTAGTACAGTGTGAACAAGGCCTATGTTTTGGTAAGGCTGTTTTCACATTACTTCCTGCTTGTCCATTTATCATATGGTGCGGAAAATGGACACAAAAAACATGCAGTATATATTTTTTTTACTGGACGCCACTGCATAAAATAGCGCAGTACCCTCTGAACTGAGGCTTTTTTAACCTCCATCAGGTGTATGAGACTGTTTACCATATGTTCTGGGAGCTTTCCCGGTGCATACATTACATGGATGGGCAGGATGTAATGTGAAATTACCTTTAGGCTGAGTTCACATGGGGTGGATACGCTGCGTAAAAGAACGCAGTGTATCCGCCCTGTGCGCCGCTGGGAATTTGAGGAGATACCGCACCAAACTGTGGGGCAGTTTCTCGCCTGGATTGTCTGCTGCGAAAAACTGCAGCACTTATCCAGCCTGCTTGCAGGCCGGTCTTCTGGAGGATAAAACACAGATTCCTAGGTAAGTATAATATATTGTTTGTTTTCTGAGTGGCGTTTTTTGCGGCAGGATCGCTGCGAACCCGCACCAAAAAAACACAACTGCTATTTGTTGCGGAATTTACCTCCCCATTGCATACAACGGGGAAAACCCGCAACAAATAATGTGCGTATACACAAATACAACTGACATGCTGCAGAATAAGGCCTGATTTACACGAGCGTGTGCGTTTTGCGCGCGCAAAAAACGCTGCGTTTTGCGCGCGCAAAAGGCACTTGACAGCTCCGTGTGTCATCCGTGTATGATGCGCGGCTGCGTGATTTTCGCGCAGCCGCCATCATAGAGATGAGGCTAGTCGACGCCCGTCACTGTCCAAGGTGCTGAAAGAGCTAACTGATCGGCAGTAACTCTTTCAGCACCCTCGACAGTGAATGCCGATCACAATATACACCAACCTGTGAATTAAAAAAGACGTTCAAACTTACCATGAACTGCCTGCTTCCTCCAGTCCGGTCTCCCGGCCGTTGCCTTGGTGACGCGTCCCTCTCTTGTCATCCGGCCCCACCTCCCAGGATGACGCGGCAGTCCATGAGACCGCTGCAGCCTGTGATTGGCTGCAGCCTGTGCTTGGCCTGTGATTGGCTGCAGCTGTCACTTGGACTGAATTGTCATCCCGGGAGGTCGGACTGGAGGAAGGAGCCGGGACTTATCGGTAAGTCCGAACTTCTGTTTTTTTTTTACACGTATATGTATATTGTGATCGAAAGTCACTGTCCATGGTGCTGAAACAGTTTAAGTCTTTCAGCACCGTGGGCAGTGACTGTCTCCTGACGTCGCGTACCCGAACATTTTTGGCCGGGTTCGGTCAAAACGAGTTCGGCCGAACCCGGTGAAGTTCGGTGCGCTCATCTCTAATTTGACACTCCGTTTGGATGTTTGTAAACAGAAAAGCACGTGGTGCTTTTATGTTTACATTCATCCTTTTGACAGCTCTTGCGCGAATCACGCAGTTCGCACGGAATTGCTTCCGTGCGGCATGCGTGGTTTTCACGCACCCATTGACTTCAATGGGTGCGTGGATGCGCGAAAAACGCACGATTATAGAACATGTCGTGAGTTTTACGCAGCGGACACACGCTGCGCAAAATTCACGCATCGTCTAAACTGCCCCATAGAGTAATATAGGTGCGTACGACACGCGTGAAAAGCACGCGCGTCGCACGCGCGTATATTACGCTCGTGTAAATGAGGCCTAAAACATTGCACCGCAGGTCAGTTTTTTCCGCTCAGTATTTACGCAGCATGTGGATGAGATTGTTTTATCTCATCCACTTTACTGCTATTGTATTTGCTGCAGATTTCCTGCAACGAATTCCGTTGCGGGAAATCCGCAGTATTTACGCAACGTGTGAACTGGCACTTACTCCGTTTACTCAAAGGCTATCTTTTGTATAACAGGAAAAAATATTAAAACTGCTGTCCGCGTGGGCAATGTTAGTACATTTAAAAAATTAAATAGCCAAAATCGCTGTTTTTTGTTCATATTAGCTCTAAAAAAAATTAATAAAAAATTATAAAAAAGTTGCATGTAGCAAAATATTTTACCAATAAAAGTTACACTACCGTTCAAAAGTTTAGGGTCACTTAGAAATTTCCTTATTTTTGCAAGAAAAGCACAGTTTTTTCAATGAAGATAACATTAAATTAATCAGAAATACACTCTATACATTGTTAATGTGCTAAATGACTATTCTAGCTGCAAACGTCTGGTTTTTAATGCAATATCTACATAGGTGTATAGAGGCCCATTTCCAGCGACCATCACTCCAGTGTTCTAATGGTATATTGTGTTTGCTAACTGTGTTAGAGGGCTAATGGATGATTAGAAAACACTTGAAAACCCTTGTGCAATTATGTTAGCACCACTGTAAACAGTTTTTCTGTTTAGAGGAGCTATAAAACTGACCTTCCTTTGAGCTAGTTGAGAATCTGGAGCATTACATTTGTGGGTTCGATTAAACTCCCAAAATGGCTAGAAAAAGAGAGCTTTCATGTGAATCTCGACAGTCTATTCTTGTTCTTAGAAATTAAGGCTATTCCATGCGAGAAATTGCCAAGAAACTGAAGATTTCCTACAATGGTGTGTACTACTTCCTTTAGAGGACAGCACAAACAGGCTCTAACCAGAGTAGAAAGAGAAGTGGGAGGCCCCGCTGCACAACTGAGCAACAAGACAAGTACATTAGAGTCTCTAGTTTGAGAAATAGACGCCTCACAGGTCCTCAACTGGCAGCTTAATTAAATAGTACCCGCAAAACGCCAGTGTCAACGTCTACAGTGAAGAGGCGACTCCGGGATGCTGGCCTTCAGATCTGCATATTATCACTACAATCTATACACTCTTATAGAGGCAACCCAGACAGTACATACATGCATTTTATTCCTTGTTGACCGTCTTTTTGCCATTATTCATCAGGCTTTATCAGCTACAGGTCCGCATAGGCACGCACACTATTCTCTTTTGCTGTATCAACAAACAAATAAGTCTGTATAGATTCATGTCACATTAACATCCAGTGCATGATTGTTCTCGATGTCTTTTTATTGAGTGACTCATTCCCTGTTCCAGTTTTAACCTTTGTCATGTTTTCATGTTAATAAAATTTTGTATTTTTTGCTACTAATTTGTCGTGCTTCAGTCGATCATTTTCTTTGTTGGATTTATTTATTATTTGCTGGCCTTCAGAGAAGAGTGGCAAAGAAAAAGCCATATCTGAGACTGGCTAATAAAAGGAAAAGCTTAATATGGGCAAAAGCACACAGACATTGGACAGAGGAAGATTGGAAAAAAGTGTTATGGACAGACGAATCAAAGTTTGAGGTGTTTGGATCACACAGAAGAACATTTGTGAGACTTAGAACAACTGAAAAGATGCTGGAAGAGTGCCTGACGCCATCTGTCAAGCATGGTGGAGGTAATGTGATGGTCTGGGGTTGCTTTGGTGCTGGTAAAGTGGGAGATTTGTACAAGGTAAAAGGGATTTTGAATAAGGAAGGCTATCACTCCATTTTGCAACGCCATGCCATACCCTATGGACAGCGCTTGATTGGAGCCAATTTCATCCTACAACAGGACAATGACCCAAAGCACACCTCCAAATTATGCAAGAACTATTTAGGGAAGAAGCAGGCAGCTGGTATTCTATCTGTAATGGAGTGGCCAGCGCAGTCACCAGATCTCAACCCCATAGAGCTGTTGTGGGAGCAGCTTGACCGTATGGTACGCAAGAAGTGCCCATCAAGCCAATCCAACTTGTGGGAGGGGCTTCTGGAAGCATGGGGTGAAATTTCTCCCGATTACCTCAGCAAATTAACAGCTAGAATGCCAAAGGTCTGCAATGCTGTAATTGATGCAAATGGAGCATTCTTTGACGAAAGCAAAGTTTGAAGGAGAAAATTATTATTTGAAATAAAAATCATTATTTCTAACCTTGTCAATGTCTTGACTATATTTTCTAGTCATTTTGCAACTCATTTGATAAATATAAGTGTGAGTTTTCATAGAAAACACAAAATTGTCTGGGTGACCACAAACTTTTGAACAGTAGTGTATGTCTCTCATAATGTGGTGAAACACCATTTATTTTTTTAACAAATAGTTCTCTTTGTAAAAGTAGTAAAATATATGAAAAACCTATATAAATTTTGGTATCTACGTAATCGTATTGAGCCGCAGTATAAAGTTAAGTTGTCGTGTTTACCGACCTATGGAGGAATCAGTTTTTTTCTAATTTCAGTCCTCAAATAATTTTTTACAGTTTCCCAGTACATTATATGGTACTTTAAATGCTACCAATGGAAACTACAACTCATGTCGCAAAAAAATAACCACCATCCTATTGACGGAAAAATAAAAAAGTTATGGCTCTAGGAAGGCAGGTAGTGAACAACGTATGAAAAAGCAATAAATGTCTCAGGCCTGAAAGGGTTAAAATAAGAAAGCAGCCCATACCTACCTCTCTCTTCCCAGACGTCCCTGCGTTGGGGGCTCCCGTCACCTCTGTTCTCGGTTTGAATACAGAGCGGCTGCAGTGGTGACATTACGTTGACAGTACAGTGCAGCTGCTCTGTATACAAACAGTGATCAGAGGTGACGGGAGCCCCCAGCGCAGGAACGTCTGGGAAGAGAGAGGTAAGTATAAGTTATTTTTTGTTTTAACTTCTCCTCTACTGCTTCAACAGGATTTATTTTTAACCTATTTAACATAGTGTGCACAGGGTCTAAAAAGGCAACAAATGGTAAATGTGCACTATGGAGCAACTGAACAATGTGCCCATCTGCCATTTATTAACAGTGTTGTTCTGTGCCACCTTGGTGCTAATTTTCCACTTATTGCCCCTTTAGTGTCCTTATGTTCAGTGCCCCCTTGATGCATATTTGCCATTTACTTCCCCTTTAGCACCCTTTGTCACAGAACAATAAATGAGCAATAAATGGCAAATGGGCATCGAAGGGGCACTGAACAGGACACTAAAGGGGCAATAAGTGGCAAATGAGCACCAAGGTGGCACTGAATCCTCTACCCATTTGCCATTTTTAGACCCCCATCAGTGCTCCCATACAACCAAAGCCCACAGTCTGACTGACCTGCTGGGCTTCTTACAGTGCACTGCGTCCGCTGTTGCTGCTGGAACGGAGCCCTGGGGAAACAGCCAGAGCAGGACCGCATGGTAAGATAGTCTCCTCCCTGTCTTGCGTCCTGAGTGATGTCATCACGCCATATCATCACTCAGGACGTAAGACCAGGAGGGGAAGAGGGGGAGCGGTAGTCGCGGCGCGGGGAAGCCAGTAATGAGGTCAGTGAGTGACACCTGACCCGCTGGCGCCCCGAGCAGTAGTCGCAGAGCAGGAGAAGTTCACCCGCAGGCGCCCCCCTTACAGCATGGCGCCCGGCGCCCTGTGTGACTGCACGTGTCGCACGTAGCTAAGGCCGGCCATGCATACATTCCTAAGGAAAATAGTGCAACACTGCAACCAGACAGACCATGCAGCATCCTGATAAATAGTGCATACAGTCTTAAGGAAAATAGTGCAATACTGCAACCAGAAAGACCATGCAGCATCCTGATAAATAGTGCATACAGTCTTAAGGAAAATAGTGCAATGCTGCAACCAGAAAGACCATGCAGCATCCTGATAAATAGTGCATACAGTCGTAAGGAAAATAGTGCAATATTGCAACCAGATAAACATGCATACAGGACCCAGATATATAGTGTCTTCCAGATAAATAGTGCAATACTGCAGCCTTATAAGTAGGGAAAACAAGGCCCTGATAAATACTAGACTTTTGACTGATTATTCCTTCCCTAGTGTGCATTTCTTGCCAGACTGTTCTTTTTCTTAATGGCAATAGGACGTAAAGGCTTTGTTTAACAGCCCTGGAGAAGGCCACGGGCTCAAGTTCTTAAAGAGATTTTCCAGATTTATATAAAGTTTAATCGCTATATAAATTAAAATGTATACAACTTTCTAATAGACTTTATGTTACAGTTCCTCATCCTTTTCAAGATATTTCTTTCCTGACAGTGAATGGGAACACTCTTGTCCACATTCACAGGCTGCAAACCCGTATACGCCCAGCAGGGCCGGCATCAGAAACCTGGCAAGTGCCGGGGCCCACTACCCTTGGGGGGGCCCACTCGGCCGCTGGGTGCTGTCGCTGCCGTCGTCACGGCATCACTGTCCATATAGGGACAGTGATGTCGGGAGGAGAGAAGGAGTCCCAGGCAGAGCGCTTGCGGCTCTGCTCCGGGACCCCGTCTCTGGGGAAGCCCCTGACATCATTGTCCATATATGGACAGTGATGTCAGAGGGAGAGAAGGAGTCCAAGGCAGAGCACTACAAGTGGCTCTGCTCCGGGACTCCGTCTCTGGTGAAGCCCCTGACATCACTGTCCATATATATGGACAGTGATGTCAGGAGCAAAGAAGGAGTCCCAGGCAGAGCGCTAGCGGCTCTGCTCCGGGACTTCGTCTCTGGGGAAGCCCCTGATATTACTGTCCATATATCGACAGTGATGTAAGAGGGAGAGGAGTCCCAGGCAGAGCGCTACAAGCGGCTCTGCTCTGTGACTCTGTCTCTTGGGAAGCCCCTGACATCACTGTTCATATATGGACAGTGATGTCAGGAGGAGAGGAGTCCCAGGCAGAGCGCGAGCGGCTCTGCTCTGGGACTCCGTCTGTGGGGAAGCCCCTGACATCACTGTCCAAATATGGACAGTGATGTCAGGAAAAGAAAAGGAGTCCCAGGCAGAGCGATAGAAGTGGCTCTGCTCCGGGACTCCGTCTCTGGGGAAGACCCTGATATCACTGTCCATGTATGAACAGTGTTGTCAGGAGCATAGCAGTGTCCCAGGCAGAGTGCTAGTAGCGCTCTGCCCGGGACTTTGGCTCTGGGGTTGCCCCTGACATCACTAGCCGTATATGGACAGTGATGTCCGGGGCTTCCCCAGAGCTAGAGTACCGAAGCAGAGCAATTACTAGCGCTCTGCCTGGGCTTTCAGCTCTGATCCAGACATCGCTATCCATATATGTCAAGAGTGGTGCAGGAGTCCCAGGCAGAGTGCTAGTAGTGCTCTGCCCGGGACTATGGCTCTGGGGTTGCCCCTGACAAAACTGTCATATATGGTCAGTGACGTAAGCTGTTTCTCCTGAAGTGGAATCTCCTGCCAGAGCACATGCAATGCTCTGGCTGGGGATTCCACTCCTAGGGGGAACCCCAAAGTTGCTACCTACAAGGAGGTGGGCTGTGTGGCACTACCAGGGAGGGGGAGCTGTGTGACACTACCTGGGAGGATGGGGCTGCTCTCATCTTAGAAGAGGATGCAACTGTATGCCGTTTAGGCAATGCTCTGTAAGCTAAACAGTCTGGACTCCAGACTAGCAAACTATCAGTGAGATTTGTGCAGCAGCTGCTGATGTATTTAGCTCACAGAGCATTGCATGGACCAGATGCAATTGTATCCACTACTAAGCTTAGAGCAGGACTAGCTATGTACAGGTTTGCTGCCTCTGAATGTAAACAAGAGTGTTCTCATTCTCTCACAGTAAACTAATATATTGAAAATAGCTAGAAATTGTAACACAAAGTATATTAGAAAGTTGGAGAACTTATTATTCGTACAGTAATTAAGCTTCATGAACCTAAAACCAGAAAACCCCTTCTTAGTTCATGAGCCTTCTAGCTTCCCTTTATTCATAATTCGGCCATTAGTGGCTGTATATAAGGTGAAACCCATATGAAAAGTCAATAATGTGCATTAAGAAAATCTGTCTGCATATTTCTCATACTATAGCATTGACTCCTCCAAAAGCTGTGATATGATTTATGGTGATGAGCAAGAAAACATCATACACAAAGGACAATTTTATTTTCCATTTTGTTTGCTAAAATTCAATACACAATTTTTCCGTTTACGTTTTTTAAAGTGTGATTAATCAACTTATATGATTTTTTAAATTTACATTAACGTAAATGGAAGCTATTTTAGTAAAACATCATGTTTAATGTATCCCCTCTTTATCTGTAAAGCTTGTTACATTCGGTTTTTTTTCTACTTATCATGAATCATAGTGCTGCATTATTTTAGGATGCTGGTTCTCAGAGGCTCTTAAGAATGTGAATATTAGCTGTATAAATGTGAAAGTAATTTACAAATATAAGAAATAATAAATATATACAGCTCTACTATTAAAATGTATTCTTAAGAGACATATATAAATATGTATAAAAGATCATGTGCATTTCAGTCTTTAGTACAGTGCACAACATGAAACCTCATTGTGCACCATATTTTGAGCCAAATAGTTCCATTTGGCCATAAATCAGTCCAATATAATGGTGCAATTTTTTGTGCGGCATCCACAGAAAATAATCTTTCTGAACTGGCAAAATGTTTATTGATAGCCATTACCACTGTATTTGGTATTCTTGTGATACAGATCCCAACTATGATCACGTGCATGAGACCTTAGTTTTAGTCTAGTTTCTATAAAATTGGGTAATATAGGAAAAGTCCAGTGTGGCTTATTTTTCAGCCTCAGACCTATGCCTCTATTTAAACCCAGCACACAAACTAAAGAAAAAATATACCCGTAATCTTAATGTTTCTCTGAAAACTGGTAGTGGTCTTCTCTCCTACAATTCAAGATGCTGGTGTCACATTATCAATACACGCATTCAAGTAATTTATTACTTGTATTATTGCAAATATGATAAAATATATTTCTTGTTTATCAAGAGTTACCAAGGCTACTCTTGCATATAGCAATTACAGATATTATTACCTTTTATATTTTTTATTTTAACAGTTTTACAATTCTATTATACCATGTGCCGTTTAACAATCAATGTGAGCGTTGTTTCCGCCACTGCGTGTCTTTTCACCCTTAGTATATCAGAATACAAAGTTAAAGGGTTTTCTGGTTTTATTTAATAAAGCTAATCACTGTATAAATAAAAAGTTCTACAACTTTATAATATACTTTATGTTTCAATTCCTCACCATTTTCAAGATATTAGTTTGCTGTCTGAATGTTAACACTCTTGTTTACATTCCCAGGAAGCAAGTCCATACATAGCTTGTCCTGCTAATTTTATGCAATCAAAGTAATACTCTCTGAGGCCTCATTCACATGAGCTTAAAGGGAAGGTGTCATGAAATTTGTTTTTTTTTATCATATTGCTTTTAATATGATATTAACATAAATTTTATTTATTTGTGTTCTTGTGTTCTACTTTTTATTTTTTACTTATTTTTACTTCTCTATGGGGCTGCCATTTTTTTTTCATCTCTGTATGTGTCGATTAACGACACATACACAGATGGAATACGGCACAAACAACCCCATACAGAATGCGAACGGGAGCCGTTCCATTCTCTGCAGCGTACACCGTCTGTGAGGGAACGGCACATGCGCCGCTCCCACACAGACCAAAACGAAGCTCGTTCGCAGAGAGAAATCCGGCGCCATTTTCTTGTGGACTGGAAGCCGCTGCCGGACAGTAAGATGACGATTTCCGGCCGCGGCTTCTTGACATATTTTCAAGGAAGCGAAGGTGCAAGGAATAGGGGCGGAGGCGGCATAAGCGGCAGGGGCAGGTAATTTATGTTCGTGTATGTGATGTGTGTATTATGTTCGTGTATGTTCGTGTTATACTGTCTGCTGAGCACTGTATCTAATCCTCCTACACTGTGCAGTCGCTCAGAAAATGGCGGCACACAGTGTAGGAGGTTTGAAGATTCAAACCCCTCTTTTTCCTGGCACTAGCCAGAATAAGGGAGGGGGGATTGTGTGAGGACACTAGAGAAAGTGTGTCTACCCCAAATTTGCAGCATAAAGCAATGAGGTTGCTTTACCACATTTACCATGCTGCAATTTTGGGAACTGCTCCCTCTAGTGGCCAGCACATGGAAATGTTATAAATTAGAATTAATTTATAATATTTCCTGACTTGTGAAAAAATTAAAACAATGTGTAATCACTTAAATATTAATTGTTTAACTAAAAAAAAAATAAAAAAATTCTCTAGCCACACATTCCCTTTAAGGCGGTTTACTGTCTGCAAATACGGATCAGACGGCTATGGATACACAACCGTAGCTGTTTGCAATTGCGGAAGCGCCGTAGACATGTTCTATATTTGCGGATCATTTCTATGGCCCTGACACACATCCGTAAATATACGGAAAGGTGTCCATGGCCAATAGAAATGAATGGGTCTGCAATTTTATCCGTAATTACGGATGAAAACTACGATCGTGTGCATGGGGCCTGAGCAAAACATCCTGGACTGCAGAATGATACATTGTAGCAAACTACCAAAGAGATTTGTGCAGCAACTGCTTATATATTTCGCTCACAGATCATTGTCTCCACTGTAAACAATTGTATCTACTTACATACCAGGACTAGCTATGTAAGGCCTTATTCACATTATGTTTTTGCACTACGTTTAGAGTGTACGTTGGCAAAGCTATCAACATACATTCTATACGTGTACCTAGGGCTCTGTTGACGCAATCATGGCCAAAATATATTAGACTGAGGTTTTAGATGAGTGTATCAACTGACACTCGCCCAGTAAATTTATCCAGATCCAAATCATAGGTTATATCGGAGAGAAGTAAGAGACACAGACACTTCTCGTATGCTCTAATATTCTTCTCTAGTTTATTGCCAAAATCTCATCACAATAATACCTTTCATTAGAGAAGTAGGCTTGAGGTTATCCAATCTCACGCAAGAAAGACTTTTAAATGTAAACTATATTCCCATGAAACTCTACTTCATCCCTACTGATTAGCCAACACCTGCTGTAGATTCTCAGGAGAATACATTCTTATCTTCTGGCCTGTTCAGTTTCATGAAAAACCTTTTCATAGAGTTGCAACCCCAAGGCCAGCACACATTTCTTGTAACAGACTAGGATAAGGAACAGAGAGACACATAGCTGAGAAACAGATGATCCCAGCATGAATATACTGTCTTAAAAGAACAGATGACCTCTTAATCACAAAATTGATTATTTAGAATACAAGATGGATGCAAGATATACAAAATGGAGTTTACACAAAATGGAATCACTTAAACACATTTTAATCACTTTCATAGGCTCCATTAGCCCGACGGAGGCAAAAATAGTGTCCCTTTGGCTCCATCGTGCTAGTATTTTTTTTTTCAGGTATGGAATAGCGTACACGATGTGAATGGGGCCTTTTGCAATGTAAACAAGAGTGTTATCATTCACTCACAGCAAACTAATATCTTGAAAATGGTGATGAAACACAAAGGAGAAGATTTATTGAGACTGGCGTTTTATACACTAGTTGTCACGTTGGATTCGTGGACCCACTGGGCCGTACCGCCTTGACGGTATGGCAGCTGGACAACAGGGCGGAGGTCACAGTCTATAGTTCGTATAGTGTACCAGTGGCAGCTCGGACAGTAGCAAGGCAGGCTCGGCTGTGACTAGGCAGCAGGTAGACGTCAGGCGTGGAGTAGCAGGGCAGGCGTGGAATACAGCACAGCACGACTACAGCTCAGCATGGCACTTGACCAGGATAGCACGGGATACAGGTACGGGGAACACTGGGAACTGGAAAACACTAAGAGACCATTTGCATAGACAAACTTTGGGTATGACAACAACGCTCAGGTATGGGAGGAAGGGGCTGGGCCCTTCTTATAGCCCAGGGTGTTCTGGGAGCAATCAGCTAAATCTCCCACCTGCGTGCGCTTTGGCTTCTTAAGTCTGGACTGAGCTCGCGAGCGCACCCTGGTGGTCACTGTGGAACAGGACAGCCGTATGTGCAGTCATCTCTGGAGAGAAGGGCGTCGACTGGATGGAAGGAGTTCGTGGTCAGCGACCATGGACGTTACAGTATCCCCCCTCTTATGCCCCCTCCTCTTTGGACCAGGACGAGAGAGAAACTTCTTAATGAGGGTAGGAGCATTGAGATTCTCTTCTGGCTCCCAGGACCTCTCTTCTGGACCAAACCCCTTCCAATCTACTAAATAAAAGGTTCTTCCTCTTACTTTTTTAATGTCCAGGATCTCCTTAACCGTGAAGGTGTCTGAAAGACCGCTGGAGGCAACCACAGGGCTAGGAGTCTTGGTATAGCGGTTCAGAACCACCGGCTTCAGGAGGGAGACATGGAAGGAGTTGGGGATCTTGAGGGTAGGATGTAGCCAAAGCTTGTAGGCGACAGGGTTGATCTGCTGTAGTATCCCGAAGGATCCGAGGAACCTGGGAGAAAATTTGTATAATGGCACCCTTAGTCGGATATTCCTAGAGGACAGCCAGACCTTCGTGACAGGGAGAAATTGAGGAAGTTCTCTTCTCCTTGTGTCAGCCTTCCATTTCATACAGTCGACTGCCAGTAGGATGGAGGATCGAGTCTTCTGCCAGATCTGCAGGAAGTCTCTAAAAGCAGAGTCAGCCGCTCGTACCTTGGACGTATAGGGCACCGGGAGAGGAATTTGTGGGTGTTGGCCGTAGACAATGAAGAACGCTGTATTCCTTGTGGACTCGCTGGTGTGATTATTATATGAGAACACGGAAGCACCTGCACCCAGTCATCATGCTGCTTGGAGTTGAAGTGGCGTAGGTAGTTCTCCAAGATCTGATTGATCCTCTCAACCTGACCATTTGACAGAGGATGGTAGGCTGAGAAAAAGTCCAAGTTCACACCGAGCAGTCCGCAGAGGGCTCTCCAGAACTTCGAGGTGAACTGAACCCCCCGATCAGACACAGTATGCCGCGGCAAGACGTGCAGGCAGAAGATGTGTTAGGTGAAAAGGTTGGCCAGTTGAGGAGCAGATGGAAGACTGGTCAGCGGAACGAAGTGGGCCATCTTCCAAAATCGGTCCACCACCACCCAGATAGTACTGCATCCCACAGAGGGAGGCAGGTCTGTAACAAAGTCCATAGCTATATGCTGCTAGGGAGCATCGGGCACAGGCAATGGCTGGAGCAGACAAGCAGGTCTGGAGTGAGCGACCTCGTTCGCTGCACACACTGAGCAGGAAGAAACAAAGTCCAGAATGTCTTTGGTCAGCGTGGACCACCATAAATGACGGGCAATCATGTCTCGGGTTTTACAAGAACCTGCGTGACCTGCCAGTCTAGAGCAGTGTCCCCAGCGGAAGATTCTCCATCTGTCAGCCAGGCGCACAAAGGTCCTCCCTGGAGGAATGTCCCCAACTTGCAGGGGGTTGACAGAGACAATGCAAGATGGGTCAATAATATTCTGTGGAATCTCCATGGTGTCCTCTGTCTCGAAAGGTCTGGACAAGGCATCGGCCCTCACATTCTCGTCAGCTGGGCGATAATGGAGCTCAAACTGGAACCTGGTAAAGAACAGTGACCACCTGGCCTGACGAGGATTCAGCCGTTGGGCCGTCTGGAGTTAGGTGAGATTCTTGTGGTCCGTAAAAATTAGGATGGGATGAGCTGCGCCCTCTAGTATATGTCTCCACCCCTCCAGAGCCAATTTGATGGCTAGTAACTCCTGATACCCAAATCGAGTAGTTGCGTTCTGCAGAAGAGAAGACCTTAGAGACATATCCACATACCATTGACTTGCCCTTGGAACCTCTCTGGAAGAGGAGTGCACCAGCGCCGACAGAGGAGGCGTCCACCTCCAACGAGAGCTGTAGAGAAACATCTGGATTATGGAGGATAGAGGCTGATGTGAAGGCACTCTTCAGGCTAATTAATGCGGACTCTGCATTAGGAGTCCACACCTTGGCGTTCATGCCCTTCTTCGTGAGGTTAGTGATAAGAGAATTCAGTGAGGAGAAGTTTGGGATGAACTGTCTGTAAAAATTGGTGAATCCCAGAAAGCGCTGTATGGCCCTCAAGCCTTGAGAGCATGGCCATTCCAGGACGGACTTTACCTTTTCAGGATCCATCTCGAGACCTTGATTCGAGACGATGTAGCCCAGGAAGGGTACAGCATCTTTCTCATAGGATCTGGAGAAAAAATCAAGATGTCCTCAAGATAGACTACTACACAAACATAGAGGAGGTCACAGAAGATGTCATTAATGAAATCCTGGAAGACCGCGGGAGCATTACACAGGCCCAAGGGCATTACTAGATATTCATAGTGTCCGTCACGGGTGTTAAATGCAGTCTTCCATTCGTCACCCCGGCGAATCCGGATTAGGTTCTAAGCCCCACACAGATCTAGCTTTGAAAAAATCTTGGCACCACGTATACGATCAAGCAGTTCTGACATTAATGGCAATGGATACTTATTGTTCACCGTGATCTGGTTGAGACCCCGGTAGGACGCAGGGAACAATCCTTTTTCTTGACTAAGAAGTACCCGGCTCCAGGGAGGAAGACTTCCGTATGAAGCCCCTCTCCAAGTTCTCTTTAACATAGGCGTACATGGACAGAGTCTCTGGCAAGGAGAGAGGATATACCCTACCACGGGGAAGGGATGCACCAGGAATCAGCTCGATAGGACAGTCATACGCCCATTGTGGGGGCAGCGTTTCCGCCTCCCTCTTGCTGAAGATGTCTGAAAATGCAGCATAACGACCAGGTAATCCTGACAGAGGCAGAGGAGGCTGAGCCGAACTAATCTGTACCAGGCAATGGTTGTGACACCCGGGGCACCACTGGAGAACCTCTCCAGAGTTCCAGTCTGGGACTGGAGCATGTAGTCGGAGCCAAGGCAGGCCCAGCAGCACAGGGTTAACAGCTTTGAACAAGACAAAGAACGAGAGGAGCTCTGAGTGGAGAGCTCCTACTTGGAGCCTCAGCGGCTTGGTCACAGTGATAACTGGGTCTGGCAGAGGTAGTCCATTCACAGATGCAACCACCAACAGCTTCTCCAGAGGGGTAGTAGGCAATTGGAGACGATCCACCAGGTCTCTACGAATGAAATTAGCAGCGGATCCAGAGTCCAGATACGCAGAGACCCAAAGCGTTTTCTCACCGGACACTAGGGTCACGGGGATGGATAATTTAGACGGAAGTCACTCTTTACCCAAGGTTGTCTCTCCTACCAACCCTAGGCTTTGGGGCTTTTGGGGACAGAGACACACAAGATGGCCTCCGAGGCCGCAATATAGACATAGTCCCGAAGTGCGTCTGCGTTGTCTCTCCTGGGTAAAAAGCTTACACTGGTCCATCCTCACAGACTCCTTAGGAGGGTCGGCATCAGAGGACAGCAGGGGTCGCTGCAAGATAGAGACCGGACTAGGGAAGCCTCCCTCCTGACTAGCTTCTTGGAGCTGTTCTTGGATCCTTATCTCAATCCGGGTGGTCAGAAGGATGAGGTCATCCAGGGTAGACGGTAGATCTCGAGCGGCAAGTTCGTCCTTAATTTTAGGAGACAGTCCCTGACAAAATGTAGCCACCAGGGCCTCATTGTTCCACAACAGTTCTCCCGCCAGGGTGCGGAAGTGGATGGCGTACTCGCCCACGGAGGTGTCTCCTTGGCGTAGGTTCAGCAAGAAAGTCGCTGCAGACGAGACTCGTCCAGGCTCCTCAAACAACGTGCGAAATGTCCAGAGGTCTCTGGTCCTTGTCTCTCCCAGATAGGATTCGCCCATGCAAGGGCCTTGCCAGTGAGGAGAGAGATGATGAAAGCGACCCTTGCGCCATCAGACGAAAATGCCCTTGCATACAGACTGATTTGGATCTGGCACTGGTTCAAAAATCCACGACAGGTCCCTGCGTCTCCATCATAGCGGTCAGGAAGTGGCAAAGAAAAACGGGGATCAACACTGCCAGGAGGTGTAGTCTGAGGATCAACGCTGCCAGGAGGTGTAGGAGGAACGGCAGCTAGCGCCTGCTGCCGACATGCGATAATGTTCAAGGCCTGGAGGAGTTGGTTCTGTTGAGACCGGAAGTCTAGCATATCCATCCGCATCTCTTGTAACGTCATCTTGGTCTTGGATCGACCAGCGGGGTCCATGGCCTGAGTGTACTGTCACGTTGGGTTTGTGAACCCACTGGGCCATACCGCCTTGATGATATGGCAGCTGGCCAACAGGGTGCAGGTCACAGTCTTTAGTTCGTATAGTGTACCTGTGGCAGCTCGGACAGTAGCAAGGCAGGCTCGGCCGTAATAAATTTGTCGCATCTTCGGCTGCCTGCACACTACAGAGTGAAATCTAGCTGGCATAAATTATAATTAACATGTCAGGCTGCAGGAGGCATTGCCCCTCCTGCTAAGCTCCACCCACTGTTTTTTTTTTAAAATTTAAATTTATTTTTTTAAAAGAAAATTGTCATGAGTGGCAAAAATGGAACAAAAGAGGCAATTTTTCTCGCAAGATGCAACATTTATGACAGAAAACGGGCATACAATAGTTAATGAATTCCCCCTAAACTATATTAGAATGTTTTTTTGTTTGTGAATACAAATACAGGTACAAATGGTACAACATTTTCCACGTTTTTTTTGGGTATATAATATTCAAGGGGATGCTGGAGAGTACAACACGTAAGAAACAGAATAGTCCTGTATCAGGAGGAAAAAACAAATTTATGTCCATCAGTAAGAGAATAGACAATAACATTACAGATAAATGTAAATAAGTATGTCATACAGATGGAAAGTTACTAAAGGTCTAGGCAAGACTGGAATAGATAAAGACTAGGACCATCTAGTGGTACCCTATGGGGGAAAGAGGGAAAACTACTATAGGAATGTACAGAATACATTCTGCATGTCAGGGAGTTGATGTGGCAACTATGTTGCAACAGAAGGTACTATGCCTCCAGCCCTTAGTGGGGGGAAGATGTTATCTCATGAAGAGCGGCAAAGGAGCTGTAGGGAACATAAGTCTATAGACACCATAATCAGAAAGCAACAAAAATCACACAGCAAAGGTTCTAATAAGGTGTTGTAAAGGCCAAGAACCAAATATAGTCTGACTAAGGTTAGGGCTACACGATGAATTTGGCCAAAGATCGCCGTATGCACCTCAGTGCATCGCACATTATTAAAGTCCATGTGGCCACTTGCGACTCGTGGCAACCTGGCAGTTGCAAAAAATCCAAGTTGCTGGATTTTTTGCGACTGTCTGCTCACGCAACGCGGCCACATTGACTTTAAATACGTGCAGTTAGCAGGAGAAGACTTCTTAATGGTGACTTGGAGTCGTCTCCTAGTGGTGTTCTAAGACCACTTGAATCTATTGCTGGGGACGGTGCAGGCTGCAGATTCCATCTAGGTAGCAGAATCTCTCCCACTCCAGTGTTGTGGAGAGACAGTTGCAAGTCCAATGGAGACTGCAAGGTGACCGGGTGATAATTCATCATAGACTGAAGGGAAAAAGGAAATCGCCAATTGTATGTGACACCATAAGAGAAAAGTCCCATCAGAGGAACCCATAAATGGAAAAAAACGGAAACCATAGCTTTCCTTTGCATTACCATTGTTTGCGCTATTGTTTCCGACTAAAAAAATTTGAAACCTTACGGAACAGAGACAAATGGATACCATTTGTAACAGAAGCTTTCTCATTGAAATCAATGGTAATGAAAACGGAAGCTATGGTTACCATTTGCCTTTCCGTTGATGGGTTCCTCCGACAGAAAGGTCTGGAGGCATCCATCAACAGAACCCTAATGGTGATGTGAATACACACACCCTTAAAGGGGTTTTCCTAGATCTAAAATGTAAAAAAAAAAATCCCCCACCACTTTTATGTACCATAAATCCCCCTGAATACCTTATATTCTTTTTCTTTACAATTCATAATCTCTGCAGTTTATTTACATCCCTCCATTCGGTCATTCGGCTCTTCCGGTCCGCCTCCTCCCAGCATGCCATGCGCCGGGAGCAAGGACTTTCAAACACGCCTAGTATACCCACATGCAGGGGCGGTGCTAGGGTCAATAGATCAGGGGCACAAGCCCCGAGACATATATTCCCCCCGGATTTTTTATTTTTTTACATATCTATCAGAGATCGCATATCTATAAGACTTAGGGTGAGTTCACACGACCATGTTACGTCCGTAAAGTACGGAACGTATTTCGGCCGGAAGACCCGGACCGAACACAGTGCAGGGAGTCGGGCTCCTAGCATCATAGTGATGTACGATGCTAGGAGTCCCTGCCTCGCTGCAGGACAATTGTCCCGTACTGTAATCATGATTACAGTACGGGACAGTAGTTCCACGCAGAGGCAGGGACTCCTAGCGTCGTACATCACTATGATGCTAGGAGCCCGGCCCCCTGCAGTGTGTTCGGTCCGGGTCTTCCGGCCGAAATACGTTCCGTACATTACGGACGTAACATGGTCGTGTGAACCCAGCCTAAGGCTCCTATAGCTACACCGCTGGATAGAATTGGATGCATTATCTCAGCAGACCCTATCATACATGATAGACTTAGATAAATGGCCCCAGTAGACAGTATCACAAGTGATAGGCTTAGATACATTGCCCCAGCAGACAGTATCACACATGATAGACTTAGGGCTTATTCAGACGAGCGTTAAAATAACGCACAGCACACGGATCCGTTGATTTCAATGGGGCTATTCACACATGCGTGAGTTTTCACACAGCAGGTGTCCGTTGCGTGAAACTCGCTGCATGTCCTATATTGGAGTATTTCACGCACCTAGTCGCCCATTGAAGTCAATGGTTGCGTGAAAACCACGGACAGCACACAGACGACATGCCCGTGTTTCACGCATCAAATACATTGAAAAAAAAAAGTGCTTGCAAGTGAAAAACACATGACATACGCAAAGCACAGTGATGCAAAACGCATTGTATACGACCAGATGTGGCCTTAGATACAGGTCCCCAGCAGTAACTATCCTTGTACTAACCCTCAGGGGCAAATTTGGCATTTCTGGGGCCCCAAGCAAAGTTATGTCTCGGGGCTCTAATCAAAGACACCTGTAGGGTGTAGGGATGCACGATGCATCTAAACTTCAATACTGTTTCGATGCCGTGCACCCTCAAATGGTTCAATACCATTATTTCATGTATTTCGATACTAAGCTGTGCCGCTGCACAGCTTAGCATTGTAACACATGAATGTATGAGAGCGGGGCTGCGGCTGTGTGATACAGCCATTGTCCTGTTCCTGAGACCTGACAAGTGCGCGCGTGGTCAGCATGATGTGATACGACCAGCGCTGCACGCACTAATGAGCGCCGGCACTGAAGTTAGAACATGGCCGGCGCACCACAAAACACCCCCATGTTCTGTCCTCAGCACCTGCGCCCATTAGTGCAGCGCCGGCCGCATCACCTCATGCTGACCGCGCGAGCACTTGTCAGGAGCAGGGCAATGGCTGTATTACACAGCCGCAGCCCCGCTCTAAGGGTGTATTCCCCTGAATGCTGTGATCAAAGCATTCTAGGAGAAAATGAGAAGGGGATGCCCCTTGGATCGCGTCACAGGGAACCCCTGTGATGCGACTGAGGGACATACCATATATTGGCAGACAAACAGTGATGCCCAAAAACAGTGGCCCTACCCTAGTAATGCTAGTCTGCCATGTATCTAAGCCTATCATGTGTGATAGTCTGCTGGGGCCGTGTATCTAAGCCTATCATGTGTGATACTGACTACTGGGGCACTGTATCGAAGTCTATCATGTGTGATACTGTCTGCTGAGACAAGGTAGGTATGTGGGACTACCTACAGGGGACTGCATGGCACTGTCTACAAGGGGGATGTATGGCAGGGGGACTGAGTTTGGAACCATTCATGCGGTTGTGACACTATATACAAGGGGCATTGTGTGGGGAACGCTCTACTAGGGTTGTCACGTTACTTGAATTTGGACTTCGATACCGATACTTTGTGTAGTATGGCGATTTTCGATACCAAATCGATACTTTGCCAACAGTAATAAAAAAACATGTGAGGCACGTGTTGTGATGAATTTTTAATGTGCCTCACATTAATAGTAAGTAACCCTGGCTCTTCCCAGTACCCCTGGTGGTGGTGGGTACTGGGGTAATATTGGGGGGTTAGTGTTAGCCTCTGCACTGGCTAACACTAAGCCCCGCCTTAGTAATGGACTCTGTGAAACGGCGAGCGGTCATTACTAAGGCGGTAGTAATAAAGTTTATAAGAAAATACAAATACAATATTTTATTGAAATTAAACCCCCCACGCAACCCTCATTAACCATTTTATTGAAAATAAAAAAAGCCGTCATCGAAGTAGTCCTAGAATCCGACATAGTCCAACAAACGAACCTGTAAAAAAACACAAAAATAAACCATTAGTAACACATGTGGTAGGCTTAGATACAGGGCCCATCAGACATGGGCCATGTATCTAAGAATATTGTGGGGTAGGCTTAGATACAGGGTCCGTGCGTGACACGGTCTGTTAGACCCTGTATCTAAGCTTACAACAAGGTAGGCTTAGATGCAGGACCACAGCAGACAGTAATTTTATACTGTATAAGATTACTGTCTGCTGGGGCCCTTTATCTAAACCTAACGTGGAAGGCTTAGATACAGGGTCCATGTGTGATACTGTCTGTTAGACCCTGTATCTAAGCCTACCACAAGGCAAGCTTAGATACAGGACCCCAGCAGACCGCAACGTTACACTTACCTCCTCTTCGGCTCCGGGTGCAGCGGATGTCAGAACACCATCTAGTGTTGTGACGCAATCTGCTGCGCACCGCATTGTGACGTCATCACGCGAGAAGACGTCAGGACTTCCTCTGCGCTCGGGAAGGAAGATGGGTAAGTATGTGTGGTTACTATAGTAACAGGGGCCCGTGTATTTTATTACAACGGCCCAAGTTACTATAGTAGCTTTTATAGATGCGGGCGGCCACGGCCCGATCGCTATTTGTGAAACGGATGTGGCAGTCGCCGGGGATCCGGCCTTGAAGGCCCGGTGCAAGCGATGCCCCTGCCCACATGTCTACGTTCCCTCCTCCCCTTCGCCATTTTACTGCTCTCCGTACATCACTGAGAGCAGCAAAAGCGAATGATTATGAAACACAGTGCTGCAACAAACACCATTGTCCCTTCCAGCATGATAATAAAACTTTATTTTCCCCTACTGACAGAAAGGCTGCGCGGGCTCAATGCATTATTATTTGAGAGAGCATACGTGGTTCAAAGAGAGATTATTTGAACTGCACAAGCGCGAGTTTTGGACATCGTCAACTGGTACAACCCACTGAACGAACATTACTGATGACGCACTATTGAGGGAGAAGGCCGGAAGAGGACTTTGTCCGGAAGTTCAGAGGAAAGAAGAACGGTCGGGATGTCATCAGATTTGCTGAATTTCAATGGGGATGGCGTCACGTAACAATAATCACGACTGGAAGAAATTAAGATCTTTCAAAAGGTAAGTATATTTGAATGTTAGTTTAACACCTTCCCGACCGCCCACTGTCTTTTGACGTCAGGCGGTGCGGGTGCTTAATCTACAGAGACGTCTTTTGGCGTCACTGCAGATCAGGCTGATGAGCGCTCGTGAGAGCACTCATCCTCTAAGCAGGAGCTGTTACTAACAGCTCCTGATCTTAGAGCAGTCTCCTGAACACAGCTGGGGTCGGCAAACATTCCAACCCCAGCTGTTTAACTCGTGACCGCGGCAAGATCAAAGGGAATTCCCCTCTTTGATCGCATCACCGGGATTCCAGTGATGCGATCAAACACCGGGGAATCCCTCTGCAGTCAGCCCTGGGGACCTACAAAGGACCCCAGGGCTGTCTGTTCCGTGTGCCTGCTGTTCGGGCACACTATGTGCTGCCCGATCAGCAGCCTGTGTCATAGTGACACAGTGTAATGTATTAGCATACAGGAGTATGCTAATACATTACAAGTAAAAAATAAAGTTACAAATAAAGTTATCCCTTGATGGGATTAAAAAAAAAAAAGTAACAAAACAAATAAATAAATAAAAAAAGTCCCAAAAAGAGTCTTTATTTTGCATAAAATACATTTTATTGCCCCTACACTAAATAAAAACAAAAAAACCTATGCATATTAGGTATCTACACGACCGTAATAACCTGAAGAATTAATCTAATGGGTTATTTAGTGTGAAACGTGAACGGGATAAAAAATAAACAAAAAAAACTATTCCGAGAATCGCTTTTTCCTATATTAACGCTGTAAAAAAAATTTTTTTACCACCAATCTGTGGGAAAAGAAAAATACTATTTTTCTCGCATAAAACAAGGCCTCATACAGCCACGTCAATGAAAAAATAAAAAAGTTATGGCTGCTGAAGCGCAGAGAGGCAAAAACAGAAAAATTGAGCTGGTCATTAACGTCTTTTCAGGCCCGGTCATTAAGGGGTTAATACCTATTTTGTATATTTTTCTAAATCATTTTTTTAAAGTGAAAAAACCCCTTTAAGAGCTGCACATTGGGCTAGAGTCCACCTTGACTGGTCAAGAAGAATTTCAAGACTATAACCCTGGTACATAGACGCCTAAGCAAGGTGGATCGTTCCCCCGTCGTGGACAATATGCAAATCATATTCGGTGGTGTAGATGGGTTTGCACTCTATCTTGCCTCAATCGATGGGTCAATAGTAAGAGTACAGGTTTATCTTGTTGACGTCCCAGTGTTGTAGAGAATACAGAGGACAGAACTGTGACCAGTTTCTGATCTGGTACTGAGTCCACTGGGCCCCTGATTTTAAGGTTACCTAGGTGTATTTTATTGTCCATATCGTCAATCAGACATCGTAGCTGGTAGCCAATGAGTTGGTTGCCATGTATTAGGTTCTGAGTAAAAAGCAATGAGGACTGCAAGTGGCATGAGATTCCTCCAACATATCCACATGTTTAGTTGTGAGATTCAGGTCTATTTTAACATCTCTGAGTTCAGCAGGTAGTGCCTATTCAAGATGAGACGCAACTCCTTCTAAGTCTGCACTAAATAGGGAAGATAGTCATCTGACCAATCTGTCCTCCCTTGATGTAATGACTTTAGGAGGGGCAGTTGAGCAAGCCATGGATGGTACCGAGGGGGAATGAGCAGGGTAGCTCATGCCTCATTCTCCAGAATAGGAGGACTCGGGGACCTGTGGGTTAAGCAGGTTCTCTCCTCAGCATCTGGAGTTTCTTGGGGTCAGTGAAGCTCCTGTGGATTGGAGATTTATGTCCATAGTGAGACAGCAGGGTCTTGTTAGCTGCGCCGAGGATCAGGCCATTACGCCGGTTGAGACAAGAGGCGGTGAATTGGAGACACTTACCTCTGCAGATGATCCCACCAGTTTCTTCTGACCATTGGCAGCTCTAGACAGGCATTTCACGGGAACTTGGGATAGAGGATACCAACGGCTGAGATGTGGGTGACAGCAGACAAAGCAGGAGGAGAGGTGTACGGCACCATTAGCGGGGTGTCACGCTGTTCTGTATAGTAGGTCTCTGTGAACTCTTCATTCTCCTGTCTCAAGAGTTTGTCTAAAACCAGGTCCATGCTTCCAGGGAGAGGTCTAAATTTGAAAGAGGATCTAGTTATTTTTTCCCTTTCCCATGACGAAAAACGGCAAAAGTGTGCATTTTAAAGAGTACAAAATGCAGAGCTCATGTGGAGTACATCACCTCCCCTTGCCGCCCAGCCTCTAAACTTTTTAGTTATATTATTATTAATATTATTACTAACTTTAGGATTCAGCTTTATATACATAAAACCAGAAAACTCCTTTAAGGCACAAATAACCTGCAGGGACAGAGGCAAGTAACTCATAATAGTCACAAGCAAAAGCAAGAAACCAATGCCATTAGGGACTTGTAGGCACAAAAGTAGCATGTATTGTAAACTGGTATGTAAGTTACACAAGAATGATTAGTCGTAAGTTTTGTACTATACGTAGAATCTTCTAGGAAACAAAGTCTATGACATTCCAAATCATGTGAAAGATGTATGCGGAGAGTAGTAGTACTAATATAGAAGTAGTAGAAGTACTAATTAACATAAGTGTAGTGCAAATTGCAATGGTTGGCTTACAAAACAGGATGCCATCCTCTGATACATGTTTTTTAACAGGAAGATACCCTTGTCCAGTGAAGGTGTGGGGAGAGACAGCTAGCCAAATGGGCCTAATGACCCAAAAACACATAAAAGGATATTCAGCAAACCAAGTAGTAAGTCAGAATACCATGGATTAGCTAAGAGTATGAAAAATACTTTACATACCCACAGTTTAAAGGGAAGATGTGCCGAGTCCAGCTTAAAGTACCTAAATTATGTCCATCACGCAGTCTAGTAGTGGTATAATTAGTCAAAGCAATTAACCAGGGAGAAGCAGCTGCCAGACAGGAATGAGGCAGAAACTGGAGGCTCGATAGTGCTGGCAAAGGTCACATTGGTCAGAAGATAGTGGCATTGAGAGGCTGTGTCATGTTCTGTGTTCAAATGGCCTCTAGGTTTCAGGTTGTTCTGCAGGGGTCATGGGTCTGTAGTTAGTGACCGCAGGTTTGGGGCGCACCTGCATTTCGACAAGGTTGGCAACACCAATAGGCAAGATAAGCTGAGCACAGGCGACGGATGGAAAAGGTGGACAGTGCAATAGTGTGGCCTCTCTTTTTCAAGTATTTGGCAATGATGGGTGCAGAACTTTTAACAAGTTGACTGATTTTCCGGAATATTGGGAAGCCTGAGGCTGAGAGGTACAGTAGGTTTCCTGAGAGTTTTGGGTTGTCCCATGGTCCAATGCTTTGATTTTGTAGTAAAAAATAGCTATTGAGAGGGGAGCTCTTCGAGGACACATCTGGACCAAAGCTTTGCCGCCAAAAATCACCCCCCCCCCCAATCACCATTAGTTTTAATTGTGGATTCTGACAAACCTAGCATCCTTTTAGTAGGTAAATAAGAAGTCCATTGTCTTTACATAATAATGTCCGGCGGTGTTTTTGGGTCTTGATGCCAGAGAAAATGTTCACCTTTTCGAATGCTGCATTCTAAAATCGATTTTTTTAGTCTTCCCAATTATCCTCTTTTTAATTGTGGGACAAATAAGGCTTTATGTTTTTTTCTAAATTGGAATTTAAATCTTTTGTGGGCCGATACAGGAAAGAGAGAAAAATGCCAAAGGTAGTTGGCTAAATCAATAATATTCACCCTTAAAATAAATCCTCTAATTCTCCCATGCATATCCTTGCCAACTGTGCATTGCCTACTGTATGATGTTGCGCTACGGAAAAAAAAACCTTAGTTTTAGATGTATCTCTCTCCCATAGCTTATTTTGCAGCCTCTGCACATGCGTGATAAGCATCCCAGTACAGAAATTTGTTAGTGAAGGTGTAACAGCAGATAGGACCAGGGTAGAACAGAGTCATTTTTAGGTGTTTGGGATAATATGTATTGTGTGTAATATAAATTTATTATTGGCTGAGCATCTGATACTCATGCAAAAAGCATTTTTGCCGTGCAGGATATGTAATACGGGTTTGGGGAGGTGTGCACATTTATTTTTAAGTAAGCTTTTTTTTAAAAAAAAACATAATTTTTTATTGACAATTTTCACATTTTCTTATTAACATATTACACAGAGGTTGCGTCTTAAGTGAACAGCGCGCAACCGCAAACAATACAAAAACTTGGCTTATGGTTCGATCTTCATAACAAAATAATGAACCCGACCTCCCCCACCCCCGAGCCCGACTTATGTCAGCAAAATTTAACTACGTCTGGATTATGTTAGTAAGAAGAAACCGGTGTCTACGAGATCCCGAGACCTCCCCCCATATCATTCCCTCTCAGCGCTAAAGTTGCAAACCTCCTAAAGTGCCTGCCAGAAGTTTCGTATGATACCAAGTGTAACAATGTCTGCCACCTCGGCAGCTGTGCATTGCGTTTCAATAAATATCCGCCATTTAGCAAATAACTTCTGAGCCCCGCTTCTTTCCGTCTTTCCACCTCCACCCGCTCAAGAGTTAATAACTGTTTTAAATGTAACACTAACATGTCAAGACCCGGTGTATTGGCTTCCAGCCATTTACATAGAAGGCATCTCAAGGCCACCAGTAAAATTGTGTGTATCAATGTGGGAGGAGGTCTCGTCCTCCGAGCACCATCCTCTTCCGGCGGCCGCGCCTGATGGAACAGCAGTGCCTGAGGCGTTATTGGAAGTTTCACCTTCCAATGGTCCGAAATATAGTTTTGGACCATCCCCCAGTATCGTTTAGCATGAGCACAACCCCATACTCCATGCCACAAATTTGTCAGGCTGCATTTGGGGCAGCCAGTGATACGATCGGGGAAGGACTGCGAAGGTAAAATATTGAAGCCATATATAGCTGAATGCATTAATTTAAAATAGGTTTCCCTCCAGCTCTCGTTCACAATAACCTTCCGTACCATCTCCCAACCTTCCAGTATGATCTCCCCTATAGCCGGATCTTGCGTCCATCTTTCCTGCCTGCCCCCAAGAGGTAAATCTATCCCCACTGTCTACTCCCGGTAAGAATTCCGGGTGTCCACACAACGGCATATATTTAGAGAGTAAGTGAGGCAGGTCAAAGATTTTACGAACCGCTTTCCAGGCCTGAACTGTATCTCTCAGAACAATGGAGGTTTTGAGACGGCACGGAAGAGAAGCAACTCTACAGTGTAACAAGGCTTTCAAGTTCCAGGGCGAGGCATACGCCCCTTCCAGATCTAAGTTGGAATGATGACTCGTTTCATGGAGCCAGTCCACTACATGGCGGAAGAGACATAGTACACTGTAACCCCTTACATTTGGGAACTTCAGCCCCCCCTCATGTTTACCCAGCATAAGCTTAGTGAGTGCAATGTGAGGCTTCTTCCCTGCCCATATGAATTTTGTAAATGAGGCATTTAATTTGGAGACATCCGTATGCTTCAGCAGGAGCTGGAGCGTTTGAAAGGGATACAAAAGTCTTAATCAAAAGGCACCTCCCCAAAAGGGATAACGGCAACTGACGCCATCTTGTGAGTTCCGCCTGTATTTTTTTAAATAGTGGTGGATAGTTCAGGCAATACAGGGTTTCGGGCACCTTCCCTATCTTAATGCCTAGATAAGTGATACACTGTTTAACCGGAGAAATTCCACAGCCCAAGGAGTGCCAAAAGGTCCTCGGTAACGGTTTACCTAACTCCATCAGTTCGCTTTTAGCTACATTTACTTTGTATCCTGAGCATTGCCCAAAGTCATGCAGAAAATTAAAAACTGGCAGTAAATGCTCTTGGGGATTAGACATAAAAAGTATACCATCGTCAGCAAACAAGGCTAACTTAACTGCCATAGTTCCCACCTGAATACCTCTAAACACTGCGGACTCCTCCATAAATCTTGCCATAGGCTCCAGAGCTAAATTAAACAGTAGTGGCGACAGGGGACAACCCTGAAGGGTTCCTTTGTACAATTGAAAGGGAGTCGACAGAAATCCTGAGGAATAAACGTGAGCCTGGGGATTAGCGTAGACACCATTCAAATAGGTCCTAAAGGCTCCCTGGACATTCATCTTATCTAGCACCATCCCCAGCCATTCCCACTGTATGTTATCAAAAGCTTTCTCTGCGTCCAGCGCCAAGAGTGTCGGTCGGGTACCTGGCTGGGGATCATGCCTGACTGTTTCTAACACCGTCAACACCCTACGCAGATTGGTCACTGCATGCCCGACCCTTAACAAAGCCCACTTGGGATATCCCCACCTAAGTTGGTAAATACAGAGCCAAACGGTTTGCTAAATTTAGAGAGTAACTTCTGGTCTTGATCTATCAATGATATAGGGCTATAGGACCCCGGGTCAAGAGGATCTTTCCCTTTCTTGGGCAACACCTTTATATGTGCTATTTTGGCCTCCGCTGGAAAGGAACCTGTCCTTAGTAAAATGTTATAATACTCCACCAAGACGGGGCTAACTTCCTCTCTGAGTGACTTAAAAAATTCTCCCGTAAACCCGTCTGGTCCCGGGGCCTTTCCATTAGATAGGGTCCGAATGGTACTCGAAAATTTCCTCCAATGTGACCTCTACGCTCAAGAACTCATTCTGCTCCTGAGTGAGCCCGGGTAGGCTGACCTTCCCCAAGAAATCCCTGCCTTTTTGGGGGTCAATGGGCGTGTTTGCGTAAAGGGCTTGGTAGTATGAACGTAAAATAGTGTTGATTTTTTTTTAGGGTCTGACGTACGAATTCCAGTGGTATCTTTAAGGGTTGAAATGTGTGATGGGGTATATCTCCCCCTTGCTAGGCGTGCCAGTAATTTGCCCGCTTTGTTGCCGAACCGCATAAGGTCAGCATCAAATTGTGACCTATATATATTTTCTCTTTTATCTAGCCAGTGATCAAATTGCCGCTTGGCTTCCCCCCAGTCATCCCCCAGAGTCGTTGAAGGAGACTGTAGGAATGCTGTGTATGCATTCCTTAAACGTTCGCTCGCCGCCTTATACCCTTCTATAGTCTTACGCTTAAGGAAAGACATGAATTGCATGATTTTCCCACGAATCACTGCTTTAGCTGTACGCCAATACAACGATGGGTCCGATCGATGTGCCGCATTATCCCCATCAAATTCCGTCCACCATCCCTTTAGCTTCTGTAAGAACCCCTCATCCTTCGTCAGAAAGGATGGGAACCTCCATACAAAATCCTGTTCCTTAGCTACTGTGTCGGACATTGTAATGGTAACCGGGGAATGATCAGAGATGACTAGATCCTCTATTGTCGCGTCTCGTAACCGGCGGGAAAATGTATCACTCACCAATAAATAATCAATGCGCGACCACGATTGATGGACATGGGAGTAATAAGTGAACTCCCGAGCATCAGGATGTAAGCATCTCCAAGCATCTGTAAGGGCCGTGCGTCTCAGAAAGTCTGCCAAGACTAAGTCCCTGTGCCTTTGCGATATAGACACTGCGCTTCTGTCCTCCCTAGTCGACCTTACAGTGTTAAGGTCTCCCCTTAGCACTAATAACTTAGTGCGATCTTGTTGAAGTTTGGTTTCCAACTGACAGAAAAATCGGGTATTGGTCGCGTTCGGACCATAAACATTATAGATACTAAAAGTTTCCCATGCATGCTCCACCACTAGATGGATCCAATGGCCCTCATCATCATGCTCCTGGGACATCAGTGTAAAAGTAACATTTTTGTGCATCAGTATAATAACTCCCGCCTTACTGTCTTTAGCAGCCGAGCCAAAAACTTGACCCACCCAGAATTTGTGTAAATATTTAAATTCTGGTTCGGTAAGGTGAGTTTCCTGTAACAGGGCTACATCTGGATGTAGCCTTTTCATGTGTCGTAATAGTTTGGTCCTTTTTTGCGGTGATCTAAGCCCCTTGACATTCCATGTAACTATTTTCATGTTACTGGGCTGTGCATTAAATGAGCCAAGACGTCAAAAAGTCGTGATCGGTTCGGGGAGTCGGATCCATCTTTACATAAAAACCATGTATGAACATTACGAACATAACCAAAACCTGGTTTAGAGAACAAAATTAAACGCCAACTCAAGGTCAACAGACTTGGACAAAAAGAAAGTAAAAGAACGCCTGCGGTAAGGGCAATCAACCCCCTAGTACCCATTAGCGTGAGAGACTTCACTTTTTTCTGGTGTGCAAAACACATCCCTCCCTCCCCCTCCCTCCCAGACCTGCATAGCAAAATATACACTACGTGTATACACAGAGGTATATCGGGCCATGACAAACCAGAGACCCCTTGTAGTAAGTATACAGTATTATATCGAAGAACAAACAGCCCAGAATCCGCTCAAAAAGCGATACAGATAGTGCTCCGCTACCCGGCCGGTATCGAGACCGACCTAGAGGCCCCTGCATAAAATTCACCGAATAGTTGAGTTGCCATGGCCTCAGACAAAACCCGCTACATGGAGAGGCCCTGTAAAAATTCTTAAGTAAGCTTTAAAGAGGTATTACGTTTTCAGCAAGTAAAGGCACAATGAAAAATAAAAATGTTCCAATATACTTTCTGTACCAATTCCTCATAGTTTCCAAGTTCTCTGCTTTCATTTATGGGAACTGTCATATTTTTATTACCTGCTCCTGCATTCTCTTCTCCTGATGATCACACAGGTGCTCGGTTTGATAGGCTGGGTTCACACGTCGTGATAAAAAATGCTGTTTTCGCGACAAACAACAGCAACACTCCAGAAAAAATGCGTTATTTTGCTGCGAACTTCCGAAAATTGTGGCGGAGTGTTGTGGTTTTACCACAGTTCACTGCAAAAACGCATATTGAATGTGTGCACCCAGCCCAAGTGTTACAGCACAGCTGTAGCGCCCATGGCCGCGGTCCGTCGGGTTTACTCACCTCCCGACGCCCGCAGCCATGGATCTGTGAGCGCTGGCCTCGGTCTCCCTCCTAGGAGATGCCAGCGCTCACTTCCGCTCCGTTCGGCTGGATCCCGTAGGGTGCGCTCGCGCCCGGCCTTAAAGGGCTAGCGCGCGCAATTAGGAAATCATCATCACCATCAACTGCCATGATTTCCTGGTCTATAAGAAGGCCCCTGGCCTTCTAATCCTTGCCTGAGCGTTGTTAGTCTTTCCCAGTCTGTCTCGCAAATGGTTCCGTAGTGTCTCCCGTTCCAGCTGTTACCCGTGCCCTGTTACCGTTCCTGTATTCCGTGTTGTTCCTGTGCCTACCCACAAGTAGACACTCAAGTGTCTTCTGCCACGTCAAGTGCCATCTGCCACATCAAGTGTCTTCTGCCACGTCAAGTGCCATCTGCCACGTCAAGTGTCTTCTGCCACGTCAAGTGCCATCTGCCACGTCAACTGCCATCTGCCACGTCAAGTGCCATCTGCCACGTCAAGTGCCATCTGCCACGTCAAGTGTCTTCTGCCACGTCAAGTGCCATCTGCCACGTCAAGTGCCATCTGCCACGTCAAGTGCCTTCTGCCACGACAAGTGCCATCTGCCACGTCAAGTGCCATCTGCCACGTCAAGTGTCTTCTGCCACGTCAAGTGCCATCTGCCACGTCAAGTGTCATCTGCCACGTCAAGTGCCATATTCCACGTCAAGTGTCATCGGATACTGCCCGCCACGTCTGGCGCCACTTTCCGCACCTGCCTCCATCCGTGCTGAAGCCACAGCCACCGCCCGGACTATTTCAGATACCCAAGCATACTGTCTGCCATTTACTTCTGCTTAGACTGTGACCTGGTCAGCTGCCTCCCCGCTACGGCGGAGCGGCCTAGTGGGTCCACATACCCTGTGCTCGTGACAGTAGCTATCAGAGCTTTGACTTCCCACAAGCCAAGCACCGGTGCGTCCACCGGACGTAAACGCAGATTCCTATTTAATGACTGTAAGTAGAGAACTTCAAACTGTGAGGAATTGATTAGGGATGTCACGATACCAGAATTTGGACTTCGATACCGATACTTCGTTTAGTATTGCGATTTCTATACCAATTCGATACTTTGCCAAAAGTAATAAAAAAAAAAAAGTTCTTCCATTCTCTGATGTGAGGCGCGTGGTGGGATGATGAATTTAACCTCCACGTGCCTCACATTAATAGTAATTAACCCCATCATTTTTCTCAGTCATAATGGGTTAATATGTAAGGTGCATGATCGGGTTAATTACTATTAATGTGAGGCACATGGAGGTTAAATTCATCACACCTTGTGCCCCACAATAAGGCCCCATGCACATGAACGTGCTTTTGTGGCTGCAATTCCCCCGAAAATCCACGTGAGAATTGCGGCCACATTCATTCTTATGGGGCCATGCACACGACCATAGTTTTTACGGTCCGTGCATGGTCCGGGAGCCGGCACCGCAGAAAGACTGGAAATGTCTTATTACGGCCGTCTTCTGCGGTCCGGGCTCATTGAAAATAATTGCCGCGGCCATGTGCATGGCCCGCGATTTGCGGGCAGCTCGCGGCTGACAGTCCTCTGCCGACCGACCCGAAAATCACGGCCTTGCACATGGCTACGGTCGTGTGCATGAGGCCTAATAAGTGATAGAGAGCAGTTTTTATTTTATTTTTTTACCGCGTACACATCATAAATGATGCAAAAAAATTGTTCTGCAGGTTATTACGGCCGTGCCAATACTGATTGTGTGTATATTTTATGTATTGAGACTTATTTTAATGTTTATTGTAAAAAAGGTTTATGTGTATTTTTTTAAATTTAACATTACTTTATGTTTTTACTTTATTTTTTAAACTTTAATGTACTGGCATATATCTATATTCCAGTAGATTATCCTGTGTACTGATAGTACACAGTCAGTTGTTAGGACATACCTAAGTATGCCCTAACAGGAAATATGGTCAGACAAGCCCTAGGATCCTTCAATAAACCCTGGGGTGTCTGCCCATCTATGGTATGTCCCTCAATCGATCCAAGGGGCATCCCCCCTTCTCATTTTCTCCTGAATGCTGCTGTCCGCTGTGAGCGCAGCATTCACGGGAATAGCGGCGGAGTTGAGGTTTCTCTGATCTCTGCCAGCGGGGCTGTGCCTGTGTAATACAGTCATTGCCCCGCTCCTGACAGGAAGTGCGTGCGCGGTCAACATGAGGAGATGCGGCCAGCGCTGCACTAATGAGTGGCGGCGCAGGCACTGAAGGCAGAACATGGGGGTGTTTTGCAGTGCGCCTGCCATGTTCTGTCTTCAGTGCCGCCTCTCATTAGTGCAGCGCCGGCCGAATCGCATCATTCTGACCGTGCGCACATGTCAGGACTCAGGAGCGGGGCACTGGCTGTATTACACAGCCGCAGCCCCGCTCTCATACATTCAAGTGTTACTATACTTAGCTGTGCGGCCGCACATCTTAGTATCGGAATACATGAAATAACGGTATCGAACCGTTTGGGGATGCACAGTATCGAAACAGTATCGAAGTTTCGATGCATCGTGCATCCCTAGAATTGATGCAGAAAGTACATAATTTTTTTTTTTACAAGTTTTAATTATACAAAGTATAACATTTATTTACAGAAACCATAATACCCCTTTTAATTAATTTATTTTATACCATCGGGGCTTAGGTTAGCAGAACCTTGCAGTTCCCAAATACAGATAACTGGTAACAGTAATATATTGGTAACAGATCATTAGTAGATCAATGTTACCAGTGATCTCTGTACAGAAGCATGCAGAAAAGACACAGATCATTTCTTCTCTGAAAGCCCTCTTTGCCACAGGGAATGCATGAACTCCAGGCCCCTCTGCCAGGGGTTCCCCTGGCAATTGCCTGAATGCTAAGGCAGTGTCTTCTGTACTCGGAAACACATTGCTCAATATGAGATTTAGTTCCTGAAAACTAGAAAAAGAACTAAAAAAATGAATATCAAAAACCTTAATACAAGCTCTGAAACCTAATTCCAGATATCGTTTTTTCTTCTTCCTACTCTACTTTTTGTGATATACAGATCTACCCAACCATGATTGCAAAAGATGCGTACCTGACAGCTTGAATCCATTCGTTAGCATTGTTTCTAAGTCGACTGCAAATTGTGTTTGCCCTGGAGTATTTGAAATACTATCTAATGAGTTTCGCAATATGTAGAAGTCTTTAATGTTCTTATCTGAAGCAAGTAATTAAACCTCATCATTAAACTCTACTTAAAGAGGATCTGTCACTAGTTTATTATTTCCCTATCTCGTAACTAATTTAATAGGTGCTATGATTCTGATAACTACAGTGTTATTTGTTTTCAAAAATGTTTAAAACTTGCAAAGTTATGAGCATTTTTCAAAATATGCTAATTTGGCTATAATCGCTAAATAAGAGGTGACTTTCTATTCACTCTGGGTGGTGTAATGTTTTCTGTATGACGCGGTCCAATCCGCATACAGCTTCTCTCCCTTCCCTGCCCATCAATAGAGTGTGATCATATAGTATACAGCTTCCATTCCTGACTGTATTTTCAACTGGTGATATTTCCGATATTTCACAGCTAGAACTGCGATCCTGTGTAAAATTAAAGATTAGAATCTCATCTTTCATATGCCACCAGAATCACTGTTCTAGGTTGTCCACAGCCCGAGATATGGCTATTTGAAGCAATCCCCCTTCGCTCCAGCTTTAGTCACTTACACTGTGTGAAGCAGCTTCATGCGGATAGGACAAGCGTTAGAGGCTGTGAGGTAGCTCAATCTCAGGAGAATTGCTGGTGCTGACACCCATCAGTGTGACAGCTCCTATTAGATTAGCTAGGAGATAGGGCATTACTACACTAGTGACAGAGCCGCTTCAAAGCAACTCTTCAGTTAAAAATTAAAATTTGATTATACATTACAAATGTATAGTCATCATACCTTGTGTCCTCCTCCTGAATGATCCTGCTGCCGTTCTAATGTTCCATTCCCACGTAGTCATCTCTGAAAAATGGCTGCTACAGTCTCCTTTCTAGAGCATTTTTAGGAAGCCTGAGACACACCCCCATCTCAACAGCCCTCTGATGGACCAGCGCTGATGACTCAGGGCGCCTTTTATGCCATCGGAGGGCAGTGGAGAGGGGAGAAGTGAGGTCTCAGACTCCCTAAGAACGCTCTGCATTGGGAAGTTTCAGACGGCAGCGGCTATTTTAAAATTATTACAACAGGGGATCGAAACGCTGGAAAGGCGGCAGTCTCGTTTGGAGGAGTGCACAGGTATGAAGACTATACATTTGTAATATACAGATGTGTCCACCCTTACCTTTGTTTGAATTTGGTTAACCCCTTCCCGAAATTTCACGTACAGTTACGTGATGGGAGCTGGTGTTTTCCCGCAATTCCACGTAACTGTACGTGAAAGAGATGGAGCTGGCTCAGGAGCTGAGCCAGCGACTTCACCGCCGGGTGACAGCTGTATGTTACAGCTGGCACCCTGAGGTATCGGCCAGGACCGGAGCTATCTCCAATTCCTGCCATTAACCCCTTCAATGCATCGATCCAATGCAATCGCTGCATCAAAGTGGTTTGTATGAAATCGGCAGTCTGCCATGCGATGGCAAGGCTGGCGAATGCTACCATGGCAACAGGAGGCCTAACAATGGCTTCCCATCTGCCATTACGGAAGCTGATTAGGCTCCGTCCGGAGGCGGAGCCTGATCGGCTTGCTGTCAGTGAACAACTGACAGTTCTAATACATTGCACTACATAGGTAGTGCAATGTATTAGTACATCAAACAAACAGTTGGAGCTTCAAGTCCTCTAGTGGGACTAAAGAATAGTATAAAAAAAAAAAGTAAAAATAAAAGTTGTAAAAAATACAATAATAGTTTCAAGTAATAAAATAAAACACAAATCGCCCTTTTTCCCTTATCAAGTCATTTATTATTGAAAAAAATAATAAAGCCAAACATATTTGGTATCGCTGCGACCGTAACGACCTGAACTATAAAACTATTATGTTATTTATTCTGCACAGTGAACGCTGTAAAAAAAACAAACAAATACTGACATAATTGCTATATTTTGGTCACTTTGTCTTCCAAAAATGTAAATAAAAAGTGACCAAAAAGTCGCATGTACCCAAAAATGGAAACTATAAAAACTATAAGGGTATGTGCACACGATAGCTGCCTTTTACGTCTGAAATTACAGACTGTTTTCAGGAGAAAACAGCTCCGTCGTTTCAGACGTAATTGCTCCTCCTCGCATTATGCGAGGCGTCTTTGATGGCCGTAAATTTGAGCTGTTCTTCATTGAATTCAATGAAAAACTGCTCAAATTACGTCCAAAGAAGTGTCCTGCACTTCTTTGACGAGGCAGTCATTTTACGCGTCGTTGTTTGACAGCTGTCAAACGATGACGCGTAAATTACAGGTCGTGGGCACAGTACGTCGGCAAACCCATTCAAATGAATGGGCAGATGTTTGCCGACGTATTGGAGCCGTATTTTCAGGCGTAAATCGAGGCATAATACGCCTCGTTTATGCCTGAAAATAGGTTGTGTGAGCCCAGCCTAACTCGTCTCGCTAAAAACAAGCCCTCATACAGCTCTGTCGACGAAAAAATTAAAAACGTTATGGCTCTTACAACTTGGCGACAGAAAAAAATCCATTCTCTTTTATTGTGCAAAAAGTTGCAAAACATAAAAAAGTGCTATAAATTAGGTATCACCGGAATCGGACTGACCCGCAGAATAAAGGTAACATGTAATTTATAACGCGTGGTGAACGCTGTATAAAAAGAACTAAAAACATATGCCAGAATTGCTGTTTTTTGGTCACCTTGCCTTCCAAAAAAAAAAAGGATAACAAGTCATCAAAAAGTCGTATGTACCCCAAAATGGTACCAATAAAAACGACAGCTCGTTCCGCAAAAAAAACAAAAACAACCTTCATACCACAACGTCTATGAAAAAATAAAATTAGTTAAGGCTCCAATAAGTCAGGAAAGAAAAAAATATGCAGTTGTGCTGACCCGAGGGGAACATTTCTTCTGTTTCAAGTGGCGAATTATCAAGGCCCCTAAACTTCGGGAACCAGGAAGGGGGGGGGGCCCAAACATATCTGCTGGAAGCGAGGGTGCCCGTATTATACCAGGACAACACTTCTCAGCAAAATTCCTCAAACTGCAAAGATGCCGAGTGTGGACCAAAAGGGGAATAAGTAAGAACCATTTATTAGTGCGACACCGGCCTGTGCAGAAAGGATTGTGTCACAGCGTAACAAATATCTATGGATTATTTTATTGTTTTTTTTTACCCCATTATTTTACCACCTGATTATGCCCCTTATATACTCTGCCCGGCTTACATGTACCCTCACATTATAAACGGAAACACCAGTAAGACTCCAAACAAAACTACTACCAAGCAAAATCCATGCTCCAAAAGCCAAATGGCGCTACCTCCCTTCTGAACCCTACAGTGTGCCCAAATAGCAGTTTACTTCCACATAAATGGCATTGCCATACCCGGGAGAACCCTTTTAGCAATTTTTGGGGTTGTTTGTCTTCAGTGGCACAAGCTGGGCATGACATATTTCCCACTAATATGGCATATCTGGGGAAAAATTTAAATTTTTACTTTGCACCTTCCGCAGCGCAATCATTCATGGAAAAGGCCTGTGGGGTGAAAATGCTCCCTTAATAAATGCCTTGAGGGGTGCAGTTTCCAAAATGAGGTCACTTCTCAGCAGTTTCTTTTATTATTTCACATCAGAGCCTCTGCAATTGTGATCCAGTACTTTGGAAATTGCCAAATTAGGCCTTAATTTTACAGGGTACACTTTCACTCCTGAGCCTGATCGAATGTCCAGGCAACAGATTAGGGCCACACGTAGGGTGTTTCTAAAACCGGGGTTAATATGCTCACTACACCCCTAGGTGAATACCTTGAGGGGTGTAGTTTCCAAAATGGGGTCACTTCTGGGGGGGATCCACTATTTTGGTCCCACAGGGACTTTGCAAATGCGACATAGCACCCAGAAACCAATCCATCAAAATCTGTACTCCAAAAGCCAAATGGCGCTCCTTCCCTTCTGAGCCCTACTCTGTGCCCAAACAGCAGTTTATGACCACATATGTGGTATTGCCGTACACAGGAGAAGTTGCTTTACAAGTGTTGGGGTGCTTTTTTTCATTTATTTGTTGAGAAAATGAAAAATGTTCTGCTAAAACTACGTCTTATTGAAGAAAAAGGATTTTTTTTATTTTCACTGCCCAATTCTAATAAAATCTATGAAATACCTGTGGGGTCAAAATGCTTACTACACCCCTAGATGAATTCTTCAAGGGGTGTAGTTTTGTGAATCGAGTCACTTTTGGGGAGTTTCCACTGTACTGGTACCTTAGGAGCTTTGCAAAAGTGACATGGTGTCAAGAAACCAATCCAGCAAAATCTGTGCTCCAAAGGCCAAATGGCGCTCCTTCTCTTCTAATCCTTGCCGCGTGCCCAAACAGCAGTTTATGACCACAAATCGGGTATTGCCGTACTCCAGAGAAGTTGCTTTACAAATGTTGGGGTTCTTTTATTCCTTTATTTGTTGAGAAAATGAAAAATTTTGAGCTAAAGCTACGTCTTATTGGAAAAAAAGGAGTTTTTTTTATCTTCACTTCCCAACTCTAATAAAATATATGAAACCCCTGTGGGTTCAAAATGCTCACTACACCCCTAGATGGATTCTTCAAGGGGTGTAGTTTCCTAAATGGAGTCACTTTTTTGGTGTTTTCACTGTTTTGGTCCCTTAGGGGCTTTGCAAATGCGACGTGGTCTCCGCAAACCATTCCTGCTAAATTTGAGCTCCAAAAGCCAAATGGCGCTCTTTCCCTTCTAAGCCCTGCCGTGTGTCCAAACAGCCGTTTATGACCACATGCGGGGTATTGTTTTACTCGGGAGAAATAGCTTTACAAATGTAGTGGTGCATTTTCTCCTTTTAGTCCTTGTGGAAATTAGAAAAAATTAGCTAAACCTACATTTTCTTTGAAAAAAATGTAGATTTTCATTTTCACGGCCTTCTTCCAATAATTTCTGCAAAAAACCTGCGGGGTCAAAATGCTCACTATACCTCTAGATAATTTCCTCAAGGGGTATAGTTTCCAAAATGGGGTCACTTTTGGGGGATTTCCACTGTTTTGGCACCGCAAAAGCCTTTCAAACCCGACATGGGGCCTGAAATATTTTCTAATAAAAAGGAGGCCCCAAAATCCTCTAGGTGCTTCTTTGTTTCTGAGGCCGGTGCTTCAGTCTATTACCACACTAGGGCCACATGTGGGGTATTTCTAAAAACTGCAGAATCTGGCCAATAGATATTGAGTTGCATTTCTCTGGTAAAACTTTCTGTGTTACAAAAAAAATAGATGAAAAATGACTTTCTGCAAAAAAAAAAAGAAATGTGAAAATTTCACATCTACTTTGCCTTAATTCCTGTGAAACATCTAAAGGGTTAAGCAACTTTCTAAATGCTGTTTTGAATACTTTGAGGGGTAAGGTTTTTAAAATGGGATGACTTATCGAGGGTTTCTAATATATAAGGCCCTAAAATCCGCTTCACAACTGAACTGGTCCCTGTAAAAATAGCCTTTTGAAATTTTCTTGAAAATGAGAGAAATTGCTGCTAAAGTTCTAAGCCTTGTTATGTCATAGAAAAATAAAAGGATGTTCAAAAAACAATGCCAATCTAAAGTAGACATATGGGTGATGTTAATTAGCAACAATTTTGTGTGGTATTACTATCTGTCTTACAAGCAGATACATATAAATTTAGAAAAATGCTTATTTTTGCAATTTTTTGCAACATTTTGGTGTTTTTCACAATTAAATACTTAATGTATCGAGCAAATTTTGCCAGTAAGATAAAGTCCATTGTGTCATGAGAAATCAGTCTCAGAATCGCTTGGATAGGTAAAAGCATTCTGAAGTTATTACCACATAAAGTGAAACATGTCAGATTTGAAAAAATTGGCTGCATCCTGAAGGGCAAAACAGGCATGCGTCCTGAAGGGGTTAAGGACTCCAATTTTGTAACCATTTCAATGCAATATCGCGACATGCTAGCACAACCCTTGACAGTCTGCAACTCATATCACAACCACTGCGCAACACATAGACACCTCATAATAGAATATCGCAAAATCATGTGTTTTTTTTTTTAAACTGGTAATCTCACAACACACATTTCAAGATCTTTTGAGATAAGAGGAAATAAAATATACAATTTTGACTGGAGGGTCGCTTTGATATAAAATGTTCCATGTGAGGAACACATCGACAATGGTGCTGGTATTACTTTATTTTCTTTTTGCTTTCTATGGGTAAAATCCTTGTTTCCTTCTGGTCCATTGGCCGCATGATCCAATAGTGACCCCCATGAAATATTGGTGTATTTATGTTTGGAAGGGGTCACCATCTCCTGGGGTAATCCTCTGCGGCGTGGCTAGGCATGGGGACGTAAGCGGGAGCTCTTCCTCAGAGAGAAGATGATGCTCCCAAGATGGCTGCCGATCCTGAAAATGTAGAAAAAGCGGTTATGATAAGTAAAATGGTAAACAGGGAATCAATTATATTATTTAATAACACAACATATTGGGATTAAATGAGCAAAAAACGCTGCAGTGCTGCTTTAACTTGTACCAGAATGATCGGAAGAGAACAGTATGGAGAAGGAAGCATAGCACATAATCTGTCATGGTAGAGACATAAAATTAATGGCATGGACATGTATAGGTGCCAATGGAACTGGGTCACTGGTTTTTATTGATGATGTAATTGCGGATAGAAGTAGCATTATCAATTCTGAAGTGTATAGAGCAAGATTTTCTGCTTATGTTATGTCAAATCCTGTAAAACTGATAAAACAGCGCATTACAGTACAGATGTATAATAATATATACTGTAAAAGCAACCCAAGAGCTTTTTATGTTAAAGAAATTGCATATTCTTCAAGTAACCTGACCCCAACCCGAGTGAGCATCCTTTTTTTACTTACTGAAGACAAAACTGGCAGACAGTCACACAAACAAGAAGCAGCTGAAGGAGGCTGCAGTAAAGGCCTGGCACAGCATCTTAAGGGAGTCAACTTAATATTTGGTGATGACCATTGGTTTCAGACTTCAGGCATTCATTGACTGTAAACTATTTGTTACTTTTTCTCCTGTGAAAATGGAGGGTTAATGCAATTTTTTTTGTTAAACCCCTAAACCAGTTATGCAAATGGCAGTACCATTATGCCCTAATGGCGGTCTATTGAATGCAATAGGGCGTAATGGTATGCCCAGTGGATGGCATGGGCACGTGAGCTGTGCCCACGTCATGCGCAACGGGTGCCAGTTGTAATATACAGCTGACATCCCGCTGCAATGTTGACAGCGGCATCTAAGTGACTTCAGTGGGAGGTGGCTGTATGCCTAAGGCATGACCTAATAGATTGAGGGCCAGTTTTACACCGACAGACAATAATGCTTTGGTATACTGAGTATACCAGAGCATTACCAGAGCATTATCTAAGCGATCATTAGATCACATTTAGAAGTCCCCTAGTGGAACTAAGAAAGTAGTTAATTCAAGTTTAATAAAGTTTATTAGGGAGAAAATAAAGTGTTCCATAGTAAAAATAAAATAAAACCATTTGTATTCCATTAAAAAGTGGTTTCATTTAGATGTGTTTTTAAAAAAAAATAATGTACATATATGGTATTGCTTCTATTGTAACGACCCGTATAATAATGTCAAACATTATTTAATCCCCGCAATAAACGACGTGAAAAATTTGAGATTTAATCAAATAAAATTACATGTACTCCAAAATGGTTCTATTAAAAAATATGACTTTTCTCTCTCAAAAAACAAGCTCTAATACAGCTACATGGATGAAAAAATAAGAAACGCTATGGCTCTTGGAATGCAGCAACATAAAAACGATCTTTCCATGAAATGTGCTATTATTGTGCAAAAGTAGTAAAACATAAAAAAAAAAAAACTTATATATATATATATATATATATATATATATATATATATATATATATATACCAGCAGAAAAGACAGCAGCACTCCAACACAGTCAAATTGATATGTAAACGGGTGCCAGCAAGTAGTCCAGATCCAGAGACTATATCGATATCCCAAAGAAATAAATCTTGCAGCACTCCGATAGAATAGATGAAAAACTGTGTTTTTTTATTCAAGCCAACATAGAAAAAGTGAGACGTTTCAGTCCAACATTAGGACTTTTTTCAAGCATAAAGGCGTTAATTTAGAATGCAAAAAAAATATAATAAAATTACTGTTTTTTTTTCAATCTCCCTCAAAAAAAGTTAATAAAAGTTAATACGTTTTATGCACCCAAAAAATCGATGGAAAAAGTTATGACCCACAGAACGCAGTGATGAGAAAACGAAAAACAAAAAACGCTGCGTCCTTAAGGGGTTGATTAAAAATAAGTGAATGAAATAGATAGATTAAAAAAATAGCAATATACAATTTACACAAATTAAAGTTGTCTCGCTACACTATTGGAGTCCGACATAACTAGTGTAAAAAACACTCCAAACTACAAAAAAAAAAACATATAAAAGATAAGTTTCACACTTCCCCAGCCATGAATTCATACATAATCATAATCTGTCTGAAAATAAATAATAACATTCATTAGTCTCCACAATTGAACATATATAGTGTCATACAGCTTCTTTGGGACTTATTAACAGTTACAAAGATTTCAATCCTTCAAGGCTGTAAAATATTTAAAGGTAGAAGTAGGAGAAAAGGTAAGGCCCAAGCCCAACATTCATTTGCAATGGGATCATTATTTTCACTTATCGAGGACAAAGGTGAAATTTATGAGGAATGGTTGCGTGATCCCCCCCTGAGGATGCTTATGAACCCATTTGTGCACTATCCTGTTAAAAATACAAAGTATCACTTTGGAATTTTTGGACTTTTTGCTGTGTGTGTCTTTCCCACTCTGGAGGAATCTTTAATTTTATCATTAAATGATTGGAGTTTGTTCTATTTCATGTCACGTATCAACTTATTTTCTAACTCCTTAATTTGCTTTTCTAATTGTTCCAGTGTCTGTTCTGTCTAATTCAATCAAATGCGGAACAATAAATTTCATGACTCTTCCCACATTTTTCTAAATAATGAATCCGTAATTGGAAAAGAGGGAAATACTTAAATCTGTAAACCCCTCGGTTTTAATCCATTCTGTAGGTAGTTCTCTAGGGAGACTTTATTCCACCAAACACTCATTCTTTTCTAAGTAGTTTTTAAAAAAATATATTTTTTAATTTCCCCTGTGTCCTTCACATCTAAATCTAATTTGTCAGAATCTCACTCTTAAACATGGAATTAATTTGTGATAGTCAAGTGACATGTCTGGATTTACTTATAATCCATTACAAAGATTGATGCACTTTTTGTAGCTAAACAGGAAAAGATAAACAAAAAAGCATTTTTATCTTTGTATTTTTAACTAAAGAATACCTCCAGTGGTAACACAACTTTCCATGTCTGCATTCCCCACCTGACTGTGTACCACACTCTACACTTCTTTTATGTATCCTCCACTTACTTATTGAACTGCTGCCTTGTCCGTGCTTTAAAAAAGCCTCCATACTGATTTAGATTTCCCCAGCTTTCTCTTCCTCTCTGCTTTGCTATCAATCCCATGATGCTTCAGCACAGCATCACATGACTAGCTAAAGACCATACAATTTCTGCATGCTGGGGGACACTGTGATCATCATTTTCTCTATGATCTCCTAATAAAAGCTGAGAAGCCATAAGTATACAGACAGAGAGGCTGCACTATTTTCTTCTACATTATACCTGTGTGATCGGAAACTGTCTATGTATCAGTGGTAGCTGATGATAGAAGTTTCTGTCCCCCCACCCCACTGTGCAAAACTAATGTGGTACAGGAGCTGCTGAAGGCTGTGATGGGTGACACCTAGATCTCCATAGACTCAAGTAGAGAAAGTGTGTCACCAAGCCTGATTCACACTGCTGCTAAGCAACCATCCCAGTCTGATATATAGAATAGAAGCAGCAAGAAAAATAACAGGTGAGAGATTGACACATGGAATACCATAATGGAGCACATGGGAAACTTTCGTTTTGGCCGGAGTTTCCCTTTAACAGGTTCCCGACCGCTGGCTGTATTTATACGGCCAGCGGTCAGGGTCTCTGAAGTCCGCCGTATAGACTAATTACGGCGGCACTTCAGAGACTGTGCACGCGCGATCGCGTGCACACAGCTCTATGCCCTGGCTGTTGCTAACAGCTATGGGCACTGGGCAGAATGTCAGGGGCCAATCTTTTGGCCCCTGAACATGTGATCGCTGTGACAACCAATCACAGCGATCACATGCATTTCTGCATATAAAACAGTGTGCACGCGATCGCGTGCACACAGCCCTGTGCCCACGCTGTTACCAACAGCTCTGGGCACTGGGCAGAGTATCAGGGACCAATCTGATGGTCCCTGAACATGTGGTCGCTGTGAAAACCTATCACAGCGACCACATTTGTTTTATTTTGACTTTTCTGGCAGCAAATCTCCTGCCTCTTTTCTTCTCCTCAAACATTGTTTCAGTTTGAGGAGAAGAAGAGACTCGAGAGAATTGCTGCCAGAAGAATACTGTGAAAAAAAAGTGTTACACTGTAAAACATTCTCTGTATAGATAGATTTCTATCTATCTATACAATCTATCCATCTATCTTTTTTTCTATCTATCTACCTTTCTTTCTTTTATTCTATTAGAATAGGCAGGTAGGGAGTATATAATTATATATATATATCCACATATATATAATATATATAGCAATAGCGGTTTATTTTTTTGTTAGCGGTAGTGTAGATATATATAGCAGTTAGTTTGTGTGTTTTATAAAAAAAACAAAAAACATTTGTTTAGTTAGTGTTAGTGAAGTTATGGCGAGGAAGTTGTTTAGAGCCGAGGAGGCATACGCCATGCTGTGGTCTGAGTCGGAGACCGCATCAGAGATGGCGTCAGAGATGGAACCTGTTTTGGGAAGTGACGATGACAGCGTCACTTCAGGTTCATCTTCAGGGGACGTTGTCCCTGATGCAGTTGAAACTGCAGAACATGAAAGCGCAGGGCCAAGTAGCGCTGTAGCACGGGACAGCCTGGTCCCTCCAGTCCAGGCTCTTGTATGGGCACCTGCCCCATCTTTTGGGCCTAGAATCCACGGATTTACTGCCACTCCTGGCATAACCATGGACAATACAAATTTTGTCCAAATGGATTACTTCCATTTATTTATAACGGACGACATCCTAAATCAGATTGTCCACGAAACAAATTTATATGCCACTCAATATATAAGGCAGAAACCTTCATCCACCCATGCCAGAGATTGGACGCCCACCAATTTGCAGGAATTAAAAAAAATTTTGGGGCTCACCCTAAATATGGGTATTGTCAAAAAGCCCTCCATTAGGTCTTACTGGTCAACAAGACCCGCCCAAGCCACCCCAGTGTATTCTGCAGTAATGCCCAGGTCTCGTTATGAGACAATAATGAGGTTCCTCCACTTCAACGACAACGCACAGGCCCCCCCAAGTACCGATGCAAACCGGGATCGGTTGTTCAAAATAAGACCGCTAATAAATTCCCTGAATAATTTATTTCTGCAACTCTACACCCCTGAGCAGAATGTAAGTGTGGACGAATCCCTCCTCAACTTCCATGGCAGACTTAGCTTTCGCCAATATCTACCTTCCAAAAGGGCAAGATATGGCGTTAAGCTTTATAAACTGTGCGAAAGCGGGTCAGGATATACCACCGCCTTCAGGATTTATGAAGGGCGGGACCGCTCAATAAATGTTCCTGGATGCCCCCCTGATCTTTCCACCAGCAGCAAAATTGTGTGGGAGATAATGCAGCCTCTGCTTCACAAGGGGTACCACCTGTACTGCGACAATTTTTATTCTAGTGTGCCCCTGTTTAGGCATTTGCATGCTGCAAGGACTGGGGCATGTGGTACCATGCGCAAAAACCGAATTGGTTTTCCACAGCAATTAGTGGGGAAGCGCATGGTAAAGGGGGACTCCTGTGCTTATGCATCTGAGGAATTGCTGGCGGTCAAGTTCAGGGATCGCAAAGACGTGTATGTGCTAAGCACGATTCATACCGCAGGAACAGTGGCAGTGAGGGAAAGAGGGGCAACATCGGACAAGCACAAACCAGTGAGCGTGTCCGAATATAACAAGTACATGGGGGGGTGGATTTAAGCGACCAGGTTTTACAGCCCTATTTAGTAAAGCGAAAAACAAAAACCTGGTACAAGAAAGTGGCCATTTATTTGTTACAGGTGGCCATCCACAATTCATTTGTGCTCTACAAAAAAAACAGAGGCAGAGACACATACCTGGATTTCCAGGAGAAAATTATTGAAGGCCTCATTTTTGATGTTCAGGAAATCCGAGAATGCCCCCAGTCTGAGGATGTCACGCGACTGACTGAAAGACACTTCATCAGTCGGATTCCCCCAACACCAACCAGAAGCAACCCCCAGAAAAAGTGCCGCGTCTGCAGAAAAGACGGGCACCGCAAAGATTCCCGATATTTCTGTCCCTCATGTCCCTCGTAACCAGGCCTGTGCATTGAGCCATGTTTTAAAAAAATACCACACTGTTCTGCATTATTAGATTTTAGTTAATTCGTTGAAAATATATTTGCCCTACATTACTTTTTTATTTTTCCCCTGATTTTACTCCAAGGGTGAGGGAGGGAATGGGTGGGGGGGATGTCACATTTGCATATTTTCTAAAGTTCATCTGCTGGAGAGCTCCATTTGCATAAACCTGCAATTTCTTATTTTATAAAACCCCAAAAAATAAATTCCCATTATACCCCTAGATGAATATTTTGGGATTTCTGCTTCAAGAGCAGATATTTTGGAAGTGTTATAGAAACTCTGTTGAGTTTTGTAAAACCAGCTTTGAAAAAAAGCGATTTGTGAAATAAGCTTCTATCGTCCGCCCTCCTACATCTCTATGTGATAATAAGGCCCACATATTTGGTATCCCCATGCACAGGAGAAGTGGCAGAATGTGAAAGGAGATTAATTTTGACCGTGGTCTATACTGTGTGTGAAAAATGCTGGTATAAACTGACGCATTTGCTAAAAAATTGCTAATTTTATTTTGATCCATCTTATTCAAGAAACTTTCAGAAGAAAACTGGACTGTCTAAAAATATGATAAACCCCTTGAAGAAAACCTTGTGGGGTCTACTTGTGTGAATGAAGTCATTTATGGGGTGTTTCTAATCTTTCAGCAGCATTAGGCCCCCCAGAAAACAGTATGCTGCTATAAAATCAAATGCAGAATTCCTGGACCAAAAAGCCTCCTTTTATGCCAAGCCCTGGCACATGCCCGCACAGTGAATAAGGCACACATATTTGGTATCCCCATGCACGGGAGAAGTGGAAGAATGTGAAAGGAGATTAATTTTGTCCGTGGTCCATACTGTGTGTGGAAAATGCTAGCATAAACTGACGCAATTGCTAAATTCTTGCATTTTTTTCCAATTTTGCCCACTTTAGAGAAAAAAATAAAAATGATATATACTGACAAATGCCACTAAAACAAAGCCCTATCTGTCCTTTAAAAAGAGTGTAAAATTCAAAGATGAACTTTATTCACCTGCAGAGTTATAGTCATCTAAAGAAGCGCATAGCAAAATTGTGAAATTTGCTCTGGTCATTTAGCTGTAAAACAGCCTAGTCCTTAACCGGTTAATTTATTACTTTTTTCACATCATTAGGTATGTATTATATATTTATTATTCATGCATCATTTCTTCCATTTATAAATTGTTCACATATACCTATGTACCTATCATTTTTATTAACAAGATGGCAGCACTTCATGAGCACTTTATATTGCTGGTGACTAATTATTACTATCCACCACTAGATGAGTTAAGCTGAATGTTTTAACTCATTGTTTGTCTGTCCAGTACTATTCGTGACCTGCCTTTCTAAAAGAACAAGTACGTGTGCTCTGACCTGCACCTATGTGACTGGCGTGTTGAAGTTGCCAATCTCCATTGCCTAGTACAAACCTGGTCTGCGTGGCACGTTGACTACTGTTTGCATGGACACCGGACTGAGAGGCAGGTAACTACAGGAGGGACCACCCATATAGGAGAAAGATTTGTGTATTATTGTAGGATAGCTCATTTATTGTGTTGTAAAAAAGTTTTTTCCCAATTTCTACTATTTTTGCATTTTGTAACACTTGAACGTTTCAGATCATTAAACTACTTTTAACCCCTTTAGGACACAGCCTGTTTTGGCCTCGTGGACACAGATGATTTTTTCAAATCTGACATGTCATTTTTTGTGTGGTAATAACTCTGGAATGCTTTTACCTATCCAAGCGATTCTGAGATTGTTTTCTCGTGACATATTGTACTTTATGTTAGTAAAAAAATATGGTCGATAAACTCAATATTTATTTGTGAAAAACATCTAATTTTAGCGAAAATGTGCAAAAATTAGCATTTTTCTAAATTTAAATGTATTTGCTTGTAAAACAGATAGTAATACCACACAAAATAGTTACTAGTTAACTTCCCCCATATGTCTACTTTATGTTTGCATTGTTTTTTTTCACGTCCTTTTATTTTTCTAGGACGTTACAAGGCTTAGAACTTTAGCAGCAATTTCTCATATTTTCAAGAAAGTTTCAAAAGGCTATTTTTTCAGGGACCAGTTGAGTTCTGAAGTGGCTTTGAGGGCCTTATATATTAGAAATTCCCCATAAATCACCCCATTTTGAAAACTGCACCCCTCAAAGTATTCAAAACCACATTCAGAAATTATTTTAACCCTTTAGGTGTTTCACAGGAATTAAGGCAAAGTAGAGGTGAAATTTACATTTTTTTTGCCGAAATTAATTTGTAATAAAAAAAATTCTGTAACACAGAAGATTTTACCAGAGAAACGCAACTCAATATTTATTGCCCAGATTCTGCAGTTTTTAGAAATATCCAACATGTGGCCCTAGTGTCCTAATGGACTGAAGCACCGGCCTCAGAAGCAAAGGTGCACCTAGTGGATTTTGGGGCCTCCTTTTTTAGGAATATATTTTAGGCACCATGTCAGGTTTGAAGAAATCTTGTGGTATCTAAACAGTCGAAACCCCCTGAAAGTGACCCCATTTTGGAATCTACACCCCTCAATGCATTTTTCTAGGGGCATAGTTAGCATTTTGACCCCACAGTTTTTTTTACAGAATTTAGTGGAATTAGTCTGTGAAGATGAAAATCACCTTTTTTTCTGTGGAAACATAGATTTTTTTCATTTTTACAAGGAATAAAGGACAAAAAGCACGGCAACATTTGTAAACACAATTTCTCCCGATTACGGCAATACCCCATATGTGGTCACAAACTGATGTTTGGACCCACAGCAGGGCTCAGGAGGGAAGGAGCGCCTTTTGGATTTTGGAGCGCAGATTTTGGTGGATTGGTTTTCAGTGTCATGTCGGGTTTGCAACGCCCCAGAGGGACCAAAACAGTGAAAACCCCCAAAATTGACCCTATTTGGGAAACTACTCCCCTCAAGGAATTTTTCTAGGGGTATAGTGAGCATTTTGACCCCACAGGATCTTTTATTAGAGCTAAAGTGACCAAAAAACAGCGATTTTGGCGCTTTAAATTCTTTATTTCTTACAGCGTTCACTGTGCGCAATAAATTATATTTTACTTTATTCTGCGGGTCGGGACGGCGATACCATATGTATATAGTATTTTTTACGTTATGCAGCGTTGCACAATAAAATTACGTTTCTATAAAATAATTTATTTTCTGAGACACCATATTCTGAGCTGTAACTTTTACATTTTTTCGTCAAAAAAGTCTTGTTTTTTGCGGGACGGGTTGTACGTTTTATTGGTAGTATTTTGGGGTAAATGTGACTTTTTGATCACTTTTTATTCTATATCTTGGGAGGGGTGGTGACCAAAAAATAGCGATGCTGACATAGTTTTCCGTTTATTTTGTTTGCGGCGTTCACCGTGCGGAAAAAAAAAAATTGTAGTTTCATAGTTTGGGTTGTTATAAACACGTTGATACCAAATATGTGTACTTTTTTTTTTAACGTTTTCATTTTTTTCCAGTAATAAATGACTTTTATTATAGGAAAACAAAAACTTTTATTTTTGCACTTTTATAAAACATTTTTTTTCCTTTTTACACTTTTTTTGTTTATTAACTCTTATTTTTTACTTTTTACACTTTTTTTTTTTCACCTGCAACTCTGATCGCTGCTAGAATACATTACACTACCTAGGTAGTTTAACATATTCCAACTGTCAGTGTGACGTCACGCTTGAGAAAAGTCCTGCTGGACTGAAACGTCGCACGGGTGATTAAAAAGCTGACATATTTTGGAAGTGCTGTCTCCTCGTCTATTTTGTCAGTGTGACGTCACAGTCACTCTGACAGTGTCTACGAGGACTAGCCAGAGGCTGGTCCTCATAGGCTTCCATACATGGCAGACCCAGAGGCCGTTGCCTGGCCTCTGGATGCCATCACAAGCATCAGCAACCGACACAATTGCATGGGGGCTGCTGATGTGCTACAAACCCCCTAAATGTGGCGATCGCAATCGAGCACCACATTTATCGAGTTAATTGCCGAAATCATCGGCGATGAGCCGCTGATCGGCAACACTGGAGTGTCAGCTGTCGCCGACAGTGTGCATCGGGAACGACACAGTGACTTTATGTCACTCTGACAGGAAGCCTATCAGGACCAGCTGAAAGTTGGTCCTGATGGGCTTCTGTCCATGGCAGACACGGAAGCCATTGTTTGGCATGCTAACTATCGGAAAACCTCGCGAATTCGTACCCGGATCTGCCGATATGCTAGAAACCCCTAAAATTCGGCGATTGCAACCGATCGCCGAATTTAAGGGCTTAATTCGCTGAAATCAGCGGCAAAGCACCGCTGGCCAGCAAAAGAGTGGAGTGTCAGCTGTCGGCGACAGCTGACCTCCCGATTCCTGGTGCACACTGGCGCCGACAGTGTGCACCGGAAACAACTCAGTAACTATACATCCTCATGCGGGAAGTAAACTCCCACGACGACGTATAGTTACTTACTCGTGCAGGTAGGGGTTAATATTCGAGAAAGATAACCCTTTAAGCACAAAATGTTGTTTTTAAATTATTTCATTTATTGAAGGAAAAATGGCATTCAGCCCTACCTGGCCATATGTGAAAAAGTAATTTCCCCCTTAGCTACTAAATCAACTAGTTAACCAAATTCAGACCACACCCCGGCATGATTACTGACAGACCAAGTCCTGATAGGGGCAGTTAGGGAGCAGGGCAAGTCTCCATCAATGGTGGGCGATCTGATGACCAAAAGTAATACCCCAGTAAACGCTAATATAGCGTACTCAATAAGAGAAAAATCCCTCATTACACCACTGTCCCCATAGATAGCGCCACACACAGCCGCCCCCCTGTAGGTAGCATCACACATACCCCCTGTAGATAGCGCCACACAAACCCCCCTGTAGATAGCGCCACACAGACCCCCCTGTAGATAGCGCCACACAGACCCCCCTGTAGATATCGCCACACGGACTCCCCTGTAGATAGCGCCACATAGACCCCCATGTAGATAGCGCCACACAGTGTATATATAAGGCCACACAGCGCCTTGTATATAGTGCCACACAGCAATCCCCCCTGTTTATAGTGCTACACAGCCCCACTACCCCCTTGTATATAGTGCTACACAGCCCCCTCTCCCCTTCTATATAGTGCTAAACAGCCCCCGTCTCCCCTTGTATATAGCGCTACACAGCAATTCCCCCCTGTATATAGTGCTACACAGTCCCCTCTCCCCTTGTATATAGTGCTATACAGCCCCCCTCCTCCCCTTGTATATAGTGCTACACAGCCCCCCTCCTCCCCTTGTATATAGGGCTACACAGCCCCCCTCCTCCCCTTCTATATAGTGCTACACAGCCCCCCTCTCCACTTGTATATCGTGCTACTCAGCCCCCTCCCCTTGTATATAGTGCTACACAGCCCCCTCTCCCCTGGTTTATAGTGCTACACAGCCCCCTCTCCCCTTGTATATAGTGATACACAGCCCCCTCTTCCCTTGTATATAGTGATACACAGCCCCCTCTCCCCCTGTATGTAGCGCTACATAGCCCCCCTCTCCCCTTGTATATAGTGATACACAGCCCCCTCTCCCCTTGTGTTTATAGCGCTACACAACCACTTTCCTCCCCTTGTGTATATAGTGCTGCACAGCCCCCCTCCCCTTGTATATCACGCTAAACAGCCCCCCTCTCCCCTTGTATATAGTGATACACAGCCCCCCTCTTCCCTTGTATATAGTGTTATACATTCGCCCTCTCCCCTTGTATATTGTGCTACACAGCTCCCCTCATCCCCTTGTCTATATAGTGCTATACAGCCCCCTCCTCCCCTTGTGTATATAGTGCTACACAGCCCCCCTCCTCCCCTTGTATATAGTGCTACACAGCCTCCCTCCTCCCCTTGTGTATATAGCACTACCCAGCCCCCTCCCCTTGTATATAGTGCTACACAGCAATTCCCCACTGTATATAGTGCTACACGGCCCCACTCCCCTTGTATATAGTGCTACAGAGCAATTCCCCCCTGTACATAGTGCTATACAGCTCCCCTCCTCCCCTTGTGTATATAGTGTTACACAGCAATTCCCCCCTGTATATAGTGCTACACAGCAATCCTTCCCCTGGTATATAGTGCTACACAGCAATTCCCCGCTGTATATAGTGCTACACAGCCCCCCTTCCCCTTGTATATAGCGCTACACAGCTCCCCCCTGTATATAGTGCTACACAGCTCCCCCCTGTATATAGTGCTACACAGCCCCCCTCCTCCCCTTGTATATAGTGCTACACAGCCCTCCTCTCCTCTTGTATATCGTGCTACACAGCCCCCCTCCTCCCCTTGTATATCGTGCTACTCAGCCCCCCTCCCCTTGTATATAGTGCTACACAGCCCCCTCTCCCCTTGTATATAGTGCTACACAGCCCCCCTGTCCCCTTATATTTAGTGATACACAGCCCCCCTCTTCCCTTGTGTATAGTAATACACAGCCCCCCGCTCCCCTTGTATATAGCGCTACACAGCCCCCTCTCCCCTTGTATATAGTGCTACACAGCGTCCCCCCTCCCCTTGTATATAGCGATACACAGCAATTCCCCCCTGTATATAGTGCTACACAGCACCCCTCCTCTTGTATATAGTGCTACACAGCAATTCCCCACTTTATATAGTGCTACACAGCTCCTCTCCCATTGTATATAGCGCTACACAGCAATTTCCTCCTGTATATAGTGCTACACAGTTCCCCTCCTCCCCTTGTGTATATAGTGTTACACAGCAATTCCCCCATTGTATATAGTGCTACACGGCCCCACTCATCCCCTTGTATAATGCGCTACACAGCCCCCTCCCCCACAGCTCCTTAAAAAAAAACTAAAAGTTTTTACTTACCTTTCCCCGTTCCCGTGACAGAGTACTACACTGCCTATCCGGCGGGACGCATGCGCAGACCAGCATGATGTGACACAGCCCCCTCTCCCCTTGTATATAGTGCTACACAGCCCTCCTGTCCCCTTATATATAGTGATACACAGCCCCCTCTTCCCTTGTGTATAGTGATACACAGCCCCCCTCTCCCCTTGTATATAGCGCTAAACAGCCCCCCTCTCCCGTTGTATATAGCGCTACACAGCCTCCTCCCCTTGTGTATATAGCACTGCACAGCCCCCTCCCCTTATATATAGTGATACACAGCCCCCCTCTCCCCTTGTATATAGTGTTGTTATACAGCCGCCCTCTGCCTGCGCTACACAGCAATTCCCCCCTGTATATAGTGCTACACAGATCCCCTCCTCCCCTTGTCTATATAGTGCTACACAGCCCCTCCCCTTGTATATAGTGCTATACAGCCCCCTCCCCTTGTGTGTATAGTGCTACACCACCCCTCCTCCCCTTGTATATAGTTCTACACAGCCTCCCCTCTCCCCTTGTATATAGCGATACACAGCAATTCCCCACTGTATATAGTGCTACACAGCTCCCCTCCTATTGTATATAGTGCTACACAGCAATTTCCCCCTGTATATAGTGCTACACAGTACCCCTCCTCCCCTTGTGTATATAGTGTTACACAACAATTCCCCCATTGTATATAGTGCTACACAGCCCCACTCCTCCCCTAGTATATAGCGCCCTCCCCCACAGCTCCTTAAAAAAACCAAAAAGTTTTTACTTACCTTGCCCTGTTCCCGCAACAGAGTGCTAAACTGCCTATCCGGCGGGACGCATGCACAGACCGGCATGATGTGACGTCATCATGCCGGCCTGCGTGACTCCCAGCGCCTTATAGGCTGCAGGCTATAAGGACGCACATACAAGTGAATGTGGCTGTCGCTAGCACCGGAGCCCCCTCTGGTGCTAGCAACGCCACTGCATCCACTTTGTTACAGTGCGCGGGCATTAAACTTAAGTGAGCGGGTGGACCGTGGAAGGTGCACAGCCGCGCATCTTGTTGGGAACACTGTGCCAGACCTGTTGAATATCTAAATATCTCTTAAATAAAACCTGTCTAACAATGTAAAATAGGCTGGAAGGTCTCAAAAGACATTCAAATACAGATACCAAACAAAGTAATTGAAATCTATTAGTCTTGAAAGGGTTACAAAGCCATTGCTAAGGCTCTGAGACTTCAGCGAGAGCCATTATCCACAAATGAAGGAAACTTGGAACAGTAGTGAACCTTCCCAGGAGTAGTCGGTCTACTAAAATTTCACCAAGAGCGCATTGACGACTAATCCAGGAGGTCACAAAACCCAGACAAACATTTAAAGAACTGCAGACCTTACTTGCCTCAGTTAAGTTCAATGTATAAAATTGCACAATAAGAAAGACAGTGGGCAAATATGGCATTCATGGGAGAGTTTCAAGGTGCAAACCACTGCTGACCAAATAGAACAGGAAGGCTTGTCTCACATTTTCCCAAAAACTCCTAGATGACCCCCTAAATGTTTGGGATAATTTTCTGTGGACTGATGAGTCAAAGGTGGAACTTTTTGGAACGTATGGGTATCATTACAACTGACGTAAAGCTAATCACCTTAAATAAATTGTACCAACAGTCAAACAAGGTGGTGAAAGTATGATGGTCTGGGGCTGCTTCTGCAGGACCTGGACGACTTGTCATAATTGCTGCAACCATGAATTCTATTCTCTTTTAGAAAATCCTGACGGAGAATGTCTGCCAATCAGTCCACCTCTGAATGACTCAAAAGAAGCAAAATTAAGGTTTTGGAGTCGCCGAGTCAAAGTCCTGACTTGAATTTCATTGAGATGCTGTGGCAAGAATTTAAACTCACAGATCATACTTGAAAAATCTCCAATGTAGCCAAATTAAAAATATTCTGCAAAGAAGAGTGGGCCAAAATTCCTCCTCAGTGATGCGCTACACAGCCCCCCTCTCCCCTTGTATATAGTGCTACACAGCGTCCCCCCTCCCCTTGTATATAGCGATACACAGCAATTCCCCACTGTATATAGTGCTACACAGCACCCCTCCTCTTGTATATAGTGCTACACAGCAATTCCCCACTGTATATAGTGCTACACAGCTCCCCTCCCATTGTATATAGCGCTACACAGCAATTTCCTCCTGTATATAGTGCTACACAGTCCCCCTCCTCCCCTTGTGTATATAGTGTTACACAGCAATTCCCCCATTGTATATAGTGCTACACGGCCCCACTCATCCCCTTGTATAATGCGCTACACAGCCCCCTCCCCCACAGCTCCTTAAAAAAAACCAAAAAGTTTTTACTTACCTTTCCCCGTTCCCGTGACAGAGTGCTACACTGCCTATCCGGCGGGACGCATGCGCAGACCGGCATGATGTGACACAGCCCCCTCTCCCCTTGTATATAGTGCTACACAGCCCTCCTGTCCCCTTATATATAGTGATACACAGCCCCCTCTTCCCTTGTGTATAGTGATACACAGCCCCCCTCTCCCCTTGTATATAGCGCTAAACAGCCCCCCTCTCCCGTTGTATATAGCGCTACACAGCCTCCTCCCCTTGTGTATATAGCACTGCACAGCCCCCTCCCCTTATATATAGTGATACACAGCCCCCCTCTCCCCTTGTATATAGTGTTGTTATACAGCCGCCCTCTGCCTGCGCTACACAGCAATTCCCCCCTGTATATAGTGCTACACAGATCCCCTCCTCCCCTTGTCTATATAGTGCTACACAGCCCCTCCCCTTGTATATAGTGCTATACAGCCCCCTCCCCTTGTGTGTATAGTGCTACACCACCCCCTCCTCCCCTTGTATATAGTGCTACACAGCCTCCCCTCTCCCCTTGTATATAGCGATACACAGCAATTCCCCACTGTATATAGTGCTACACAGCTCCCCTCCTATTGTATATAGTGCTACACAGCAATTTCCCCCTGTATATAGTGCTACACAGTACCCCTCCTCCCCTTGTGTATATAGTGTTACACAACAATTCCCCCATTGTATATAGTGCTACACAGCCCCACTCCTCCCCTAGTATATAGCGCCCTCCCCCACAGCTCCTTAAAAAAACCAAAAAGTTTTTACTTACCTTGCCCTGTTCCCGCAACAGAGTGCTAAACTGCCTATCCGGCGGGACGCATGCACAGACCGGCATGATGTGACGTCATCATGCCGGCCTGCGTGACTCCCAGCGCCTTATAGGCTGCAGGCTATAAGGACGCACATACAAGTGAATGTGGCTGTCGCTAGCACCGGAGCCCCCTCTGGTGCTAGCAACGCCACTGCATCCACTTTGTTACAGTGCGCGGGCATTAAACTTAAGTGAGCGGGTGGACCGTGGAAGGTGCACAGCCGCGCATCTTGTTGGGAACACTGTGCCAGACCTGTTGAATATCTAAATATCTCTTAAATAAAACCTGTCTAACAATGTAAAATAGGCTGGAAGGTCTCAAAAGACATTCAAATACAGATACCAAACAAAGTAATTGAAATCTATTAGTCTTGAAAGGGTTACAAAGCCATTGCTAAGGCTCTGAGACTTCAGCGAGAGCCATTATCCACAAATGAAGGAAACTTGGAACAGTAGTGAACCTTCCCAGGAGTAGTCGGTCTACTAAAATTTCACCAAGAGCGCATTGACGACTAATCCAGGAGGTCACAAAACCCAGACAAACATTTAAAGAACTGCAGACCTTACTTGCCTCAGTTAAGTTCAATGTATAAAATTGCACAATAAGAAAGACAGTGGGCAAATATGGCATTCATGGGAGAGTTTCAAGGTGCAAACCACTGCTGACCAAATAGAACAGGAAGGCTTGTCTCACATTTTCCCAAAAACTCCTAGATGACCCCCTAAATGTTTGGGATAATTTTCTGTGGACTGATGAGTCAAAGGTGGAACTTTTTGGAACGTATGGGTATCATTACAACTGACGTAAAGCTAATCACCTTAAATAAATTGTACCAACAGTCAAACAAGGTGGTGAAAGTATGATGGTCTGGGGCTGCTTCTGCAGGACCTGGACGACTTGTCATAATTGCTGCAACCATGAATTCTATTCTCTTTTAGAAAATCCTGACGGAGAATGTCTGCCAATCAGTCCACCTCTGAATGACTCAAAAGAAGCAAAATTAAGGTTTTGGAGTCGCCGAGTCAAAGTCCTGACTTGAATTTCATTGAGATGCTGTGGCAAGAATTTAAATTCGCAGATCATACTTGAAAAATCTCCAATGTAGCCAAATTAAAAATATTCTGCAAAGAAGAGTGGGCCAAAATTCCTCCTCAGTGATGCGCTACACAGCCCCCCTCTCCCCTTGTATATAGTGCTACACAGCGTCCCCCCTCCCCTTGTATATAGCGATACACAGCAATTCCCCCCTGTATATAGTGCTACACAGCACCCCTCCTCTTGTATATAGTGCTACACAGCAATTCCCCACTGTATATAGTGCTACACAGCTCCCCTCCCATTGTATATAGCGCTACACAGCAATTTCCTCCTGTATATAGTGCTACACAGTCCCCCTCCTCCCCTTGTGTATATAGTGTTACACAGCAATTCCCCCATTGTATATAGTGCTACACGGCCCCACTCATCCCCTTGTACAATGCGCTACACAGCCCCCTCCCCCACAGCTCCTTAAAAAAAACCAAAAAGTTTTTACTTACCTTTCCCCGTTCCCGTGACAGAGTGCTACACTGCCTATCCGGCGGGACGCATGCGCAGACCGGCATGATGTGACACAGTCCCCTCTCCCCTTGTATATAGTGCTACACAGCCCTCCTGTCCCCTTATATATAGTGATACACAGCCCCCTCTTCCCTTGTGTATAGTGATACACAGCCCCCCTCTCCCCTTGTATATAGCGCTAAACAGCCCCCCTCTCCCGTTGTATATAGCGCTACACAGCCTCCTCCCCTTGTGTATATAGCACTGCACAGCCCCCTCCCCTTATATATAGTGATACACAGCCCCCCTCTCCCCTTGTATATAGTGTTGTTATACAGCCGCCCTCTGCCTGCGCTACACAGCAATTCCCCCCTGTATATAGTGCTACACAGATCCCCTCCTCCCCTTGTCTATATAGTGCTACACAGCCCCTCCCCTTGTATATAGTGCTATACAGCCCCCTCCCCTTGTGTGTATAGTGCTACACCACCCCCTCCTCCCCTTGTATATAGTGCTACACAGCCTCCCCTCTCCCCTTGTATATAGCGATACACAGCAATTCCCCACTGTATATAGTGCTACACAGCTCCCCTCCTATTGTATATAGTGCTACACAGCAATTTCCCCCTGTATATAGTGCTACACAGTACCCCTCCTCCCCTTGTGTATATAGTGTAACACAACAATTCCCCCTTTGTATATAGTGCTACACAGCCCCACTCCTCCCCTAGTATATAGCGCTACACAGCCCCCTCCCCCACAGCTCCTTAAAAAAACCAAAAAGTTTTTACTTACCTTGCCCTGTTCCCGCAACAGAGTGCTAAACTGCCTATCCGGCGGGACGCATGCACAGACCGGCATGATGTGACGTCATCATGCCGGCCTGCGCGACTCCCAGCGCCTTATAGGCTGCAGGCTATAAGGACGCACATACAAGTGAATGTGGCTGTCGCTAGCACCGGAGCCCCCTCTGGTGCTAGCAACGCCACTGCATCCACCTGTTACAGTGCGCGGGCATTAAACTTAAGTGAGCGGGTGGACCGTGGAAGGTGCACAGCCGCGCATCTTGTTGGGAACACTGTGCCAGACCTGTTGAATATCTAAATATCTCTTAAATAAAACCTGTCTAACAATGTAAAATAGGCTGGAAGGTCTCAAAAGACATTCAAATACAGATACCAAACAAAGTAATTGAAATCTATTAGTCTTGAAAGGGTTACAAAGCCATTGCTAAGGCTCTGAGACTTCAGCGAGAGCCATTATCCATAAATGAAGGAAACTTGGAACAGTAGTGAACCTTCCCAGGAGTAGTCGGTCTACTAAAATTTCACCAAGAGCGCATTGATGACTAATCCAGGAGGTCACAAAACCCAGACAAACATTTAAAGAACTGCAGACCTTACTTGCCTCAGTTAAGTTCAATGTATAAAATTGCACAATAAGAAAGACAGTGGGCAAATATGGCATTCATGGGAGAGTTTCAAGGTGCAAACCACTGCTGACCAAATAGAACAGGAAGGCTTGTCTCACATTTTCCCAAAAACTCCTAGATGACCCCCTAAATGTTTGGGATAATTTTCTGTGGACTGATGAGTCAAAGGTGGAACTTTTTGGAACGTATGGGTATCATTACAACTGACGTAAAGCTAATCACCTTAAATAAATTGTACCAACAGTCAAACAAGGTGGTGAAAGTATGATGGTCTGGGGCTGCTTCTGCAGGACCTGGACGACTTGTCATAATTGCTGCAACCATGAATTCTATTCTCTTTTAGAAAATCCTGACGGAGAATGTCTGCCAATCAGTCCACCTCTGAATGACTCAAAAGAAGCAAAATTAAGGTTTTGGAGTCGCCGAGTCAAAGTCCTGACTTGAATTTCATTGAGATGCTGTGGCAAGAATTTAAACTCGCAGATCATACTTGAAAAATCTCCAATGTAGCCAAATTAAAAAATATTCTGCAAAGAAGAGTGGGCCAAAATTCCTCCTCAGTGATGTAAATGACTCATAGCAAATTATGGCAAATATTTGATTGCTGTTGTTACTCCTAAGGGTGTCACAACCAGTTATTAGTTTCCGGGGGGAAATAACTTTATCAACATGGGTGATATAGGTTTGGAATTAATCTGTATCCTCAATAGATGGAATGCTAATTTAAAAGCTGCAGTTTGTGTTTACTTGTGTTGTCATTATCTTAGGCCACGACCACAATTTTTATCCGCAATTACCGTTCCGTAATTGAGGATAAAATAAGGACATATTAATTTCTATAGGCCAAGGACATCTTCCCGTATATTTCCCGTAGAAATAGGCCACAAAAAATGCTCCTGTACTTATTACTGTGAGCATGGTCCGCAAATCCAAGTCCACTTCACGGCCCGTCTGTGTTGTATTTACTGATTGTAAATACTGCACGGTCGTATACATTAGGCCTTATATTAAAATTTGTTGGATGATCTGAAACATGTAAATGTGACAAATTAGCAAAAGCATAAGAAATCGGGTGAGGGGCAAATAAAGAACCTCACTTTCATCACGGTCCACAACCCCTGGAAGAAACTGTTACGAAAAGCATATACTGACATTTTCTTGCTGTTTTACTTTTTAGGACTCTTTTATCTTCCAGTGTGGGAGATTTAGCTGACCTAATGGCTTGTATTTGTCACTTTAGTATTTTATGTCATATTTTATGCATTATGCATATGATGGCTAAACGTTTTTACATTTAATTTTTGTGTTTTTTTTCTGAAGAGTGCAATTTCACCGATTTTTTTTTGGTCACACTAATATATAGCATGTACGCCTCATATGGACTATTTAATACTATGTGGATTTTAATGATTGCACCATAATAAAAAATAAATTTGTATTATCTAAACCTGGGTTATACATCTTTTTTTGGCATGTTTAAAATTGAGAAAAGTCTCAATTTATTTTTAGGCACACATGGCAAAATAATTCTGCCATGTTACATGAGGATTATGCCATGGATTTTGAAAATGGTTAAATGTGGCACAAAAATCAGGAAGAAATCCACCACATTTATATCATGTTGCAGATTTTTCCATAGCGTGTGAAAGGGGGTTTTGAAAAATGATATGAGAATATTTGGAGAAAATAATAAAGATAAATACATTTTGGTTTTTAATCCTGGATGAAGGTGGATGTGTGTTATATGTAGCCATTAGGTGTCACCATTTACCTTTATATTGTGTGAGATTCTGCAAGTAGTCTCTGTGGCAATATGTAACTGAAGAAGCTTCTGTGCTTTAGGAAAACTAAAGCCTGATAGATCTTCTTAGAAATCCTTTTTCAAACCACTGGTAAACTTTTAGAAAAGTACTTGCAAATAAGCCTTTGCCTTTTATGCTACATGGATAATGAGCAATTTCTCATTTTTACAGCTGACTTTTATTTCACTTTACACATAACAGTAATAGGTTGTGATGTAAAATATAGGGAAACATACAATATGAAAAATTATCCGTTCTTCAGCAACAACAAATGAAAAATGAGCACTTTTAGAATGTTTTTTTGTACAAGTACCGTATAAGTTCCGAACTTTATCCCGCTTCAAAGCCAGCTCTCATTGCCAAAAGTTTTGGAGAGAAAAAAGTTACTTGTACAGTAGCTGTATTGAGATTTTCACCCAGATCTGTAAACACGTATGCTATTTATCAGTCTACATTGACTTCTACTGGAGAAAATCGTGACGTGACCATCGCAGCCTACCTGAAAGCCTCATGACTAACGGAACCACATGACTGTTGCTGCAATTGGGCGAACCGTGCAGTTTTAAAAATAACAATATATTACTAAGTGTCTTTCACATTTTGACACCACAAACCATGTTTATTTGTTGTTGGACAATCCCTTTAACTAGACAATGACAGGTAAAATCTGTTTGGTTGCCACGAACAACACCACTATTTTTACTGCTTTCTAATATGAAAGTCTTTATGTCTCTTTTTTGGTGATGGTTACCCTATTAGGAGTCCAAGAATCAGGACTGTTCAGTGGAGATGTATTGAAAGTTTAAAGCTCTCTAGAGTGTTGTCTAAAAGCCTGGTTACCGTGTTCATGATTGGTTAAAAAAAAAAATAACAGCAAGCAAAAGATTAGTTACAGTAGTTATAAGGAGAAATTACTAGACCCTGGTTTAGTAGGGACAGTTGTGAGGTAATGAAAAATGCAAATCAAATATTCTTGAATAATATTCGTGGATATTCTTGAATGAAGGCAACACAATTTAGCAATAGGCTGGATATAAGAAATATTGGACAGACTGGAGGATAAAATAACTCCCAAGACAGCTGTCCTGGGGTCTTGTAGGTAGGGTAGCTGTGCACACATAAAGGAAACATCCATCTTAAGAGAGTTAGGAGATCAACTTTGGGAAGATTGAGTTTGAGATATTAAAAGGACATGACAGCACAAACAACCCGACATATACTCACTTGTTTCTTTTCAGAAGAGCAGCAGCAATTTCACGAAAGTAAATGTCAAGTTGGGTGAAATCGGAATTCAGTTGATCTTGAAAATAAAAACAGGCAAAGAAGATAAAACCAGCAACGCATAGTTTTGTCTATTAGACCCGACAGTTAAGAGATTGTTATCATTTACGGTTAGAGGCATTTCTAAAGCATGTAAGGCACACAATTGCCCAAATTGTAAGTTTCATTAGAGAATTAGCATAGAGATAGTAGACCGAATATGTGTGTAACGGGAGTTTGGAAGTTTAGAAGCAAAGGACATGTTAAAAACAGGGAAATGGAGACAAGGTGATATATTTTTTTTTTCAACATTGAATTTTTATTAATGTTTTCAGGTAATACAAAAATAGTAAATACGGCAATATATCTCCAATCAGGTTATCAGTGACAAAATATATAGATAACACACGTTATTCACAATGAACAATTCTTGTCGCGTTATTTACATTGAGACATAAAACCCGGGCAGTTGCAGTGCATATCAGTGAATTACTCATAGAAAAGAAAAATATAATAAAGCAAATAAAACAAGAAAAAACAAGAAGAACAACAACCATCGTCCATCCAGATCTAAGCATGTGTTAGCCTCGTTCCATGCCTGTGGGAGAGGTAGAAGCATGATGCCGGCCAGTATTACTCGTACCCAGATATCTGAGCGTCAGGACTTAGCCAGTCATTTCCCTGCCACGGAGTCCCTGAATCCCCGATGAAATCCCAAGTGTCTGCTTTTAACGGGATCAAGCTATGGGACATATAGTAGCTCCCGAGTTGGAGCTCGGGATTGAGGAAGCCAGATAAGTCTGCCATGGCTCCCAGAGCTTTAGAATTTTAGGCAACCGGTGTGTTCGCAGCGCATACATACGTTCCATCGTAGAGGAAACATTCACTAGATTGACAAGTTCAGGAATGGGAATGGTGTCGCTACATTTCCATGACCTAGCAATCAACAAACGGGCCGCTACAATAATGTGACTAGACACTGTCCCATACACCGCTGGGATCTCTGACATTTCAAGAAAACACAAGGCCATAGCCGGATTTGGTTTAACAATGCAGGAAGACACTTGGGAAATCATTTCAAATACCTTAACCCAAAATGAGTGGACCTCAGGGCATTGCCACCACATGTGGAAATATGAACCCCTGCACCCACATCCCCTCCAGCATGCCTCCGAGTAGGTAGGATCCGATCTCGCAATCTGTGAAGGAGTCATATACCATCGTAGTAGTAGTTTTTGAGACGATTCCCAATGTTTTACCCCCTTAGAGATTTTCCTAGTCCAAATGAAGGCCGAACCCCATTCCTTCAATGTGAAGGATGAGCGTAATTCTCCCTCCCATTTTTCACAATAAGGAGGCTTGCTGGAGAGAAGGCGAGCACACAGGTCCTCATAAAACATAGAAATACCCTTCTTTTGATTTACAGGACCGAAATAATAAGTTTGGGCCACAGAAGGGAATAGGGGCACATTAACATTCAGAGAGGTGAAGAGATGCCTAATGCATAAATACTTATAGAAATCCCTATTCGGGATAGAGTACTCCGACACCAGATCAGAAAACGCCAGCAGAGTGCTGCCCATGAACAGCTTGTGTATATGAGAGATTCCAGAGGATATCCAATTGTCCAGAGACACCCCCGGCAGCTCAGAGGTCAGAAATTTCAAAGGTACATTTTTTATAGGTGTAAGAGCTGATGAGGGGAGATATGTTGAGTAGTGCTTCCAAGCTTTAAGTGAAGCTGTGATAGGTGGGGACAGTACCCCAGAAGGCTTAATGTTTACCTTGGGGTTTACCCTCAGGAGAGATAGAAGAGGTTGGTCTACTATGGTCTGCTCTATATGGGCCCAGTGTTTTGAGGGCGTAGACGTGCACCAGAACTTTAGCTGATCAAGAATAGCCGCCCGGTAGTATCTCTGGACATCCGGCACCCCCATCCCACCCCTCCGCCAGTGTCTGTACATTTTGTGCATCCTGATTCTTGGTTTTTTGTGCGCCCATGTGAAATTGTTCAGCAATCTCTGGAGGTCTCTCAAATACGAGTTAGGAAGGGGTATTATCACCGTACGAAATTGGTACAAAATTATGGGTATAATCATCATTTTAATGACCGCGATTCTGCCCGCCCAGGACGTACTGACATGGGAGTATGATGCCAACAGTTGAGGAATGGTTTGCAATAGTGGGCTAAAGTTATGTTTAAAAAGGAGATTAGTGGACGTGGTAAGAGAAATGCCTAGATACGAAATTTTAAGGGGATTCCATTGAAAGGGAAAGGCGCTCTGTATAGAGGCTTAGACATGTAGAGGAAGACCTACGTTCAGCAAGTGGGATTTGTTGCAGTTGACCTTGTAATATGACACCTCCCCAAATTTGTCTAGCGTCTTTTGAGCTTCTGTCAGAGAAGCTAATGGGTTTGTTAAGGAGAGAATCACATCGTCCGCGTATAGCCCTATTTTATGAAGGGTATGACTAACTTGAATTCCATGTATATCAGTATTCTGCCGGATTGCCTCCGCTAATGGCTCCATTACTAAAGCAAATATCAGAGGGGAGAGTGGGCATCCCTGTCGAGTACCATTAGTAATGGGAAATGGTGTGGAAAGGAAGCCAGAGGCTAAGACTCGGGCGGAAGGGTTAGAGTATAACGCTAGAATCGCAGATTTAATCCATCCTGTGAACCCGAATTTGGTAAGGATCGCGCCCAGGTATCCCCAGTGAACCCTGTCGAATGCCTTCTCCGCGTCCAGAGCAAGGAGCACAGAAGGCACTCGCCGTTTTTCAGCCCAGTCTATCAGATTAACCCCTTAAGGACGCAGCCTAGTTTTGGCCTTAAGGCTCAGAGCCCATTTTTCAAATCTGACATATTTCACTTTATGTGGTAATAACGTCGGAATGCTTAAACCTACCCAAGCGATTCTGAGATTGTTTTCTCGTGACACATTGGGCTTCATGTTCGTGGTAAAATTTGGTCGATATATTCAGTGTTTATTGGTGAAAAATTGCAAAATGTAGAGAAAATTTTGAAAAAATTGCATTTTTCAGAATTTAAATGCATCTGCTTGTAAAACAGACGGTTATACCACCCAAAATAGTTACTAGTTCACATTTCCCATATGTCTACTTTAGATTGGCATCGTTTTTTGAACATTCTTTTATTTTTCTTGGACGTTACAAGGCTTAGAACATAAACAGCAATTTCTCATATTTTTAAGAAAATTTCAAAAGCCTTTTTTTTAAGGTACCTCTTGAGTTCTGAAGTGGCTTTGTGGGGCCTATGTATTAGAAACCCTGATAAAACACCCCATTTTAAAAACTAGACCCCTCAAAGTATTCAAAACAGCAGTTATAAAGTTTTTTAACCCTTCAGGCATTTCACAGGAATTAAAGCAAAGTGGAGGTGAAATTTGCAAATTTCATTTTTCTTGCTGAATTTCAATTTTATTCATTTTTTTTTCTGTAACACAGAAGGTTTTACCAGAGAAACACTACTAAATATGTATTTTCCAGATTCTGCAGTTTTTAGAAATGTCCCACATGTGGCCCTACTGCGCTCGTGGACTAAAAGACAAGCCCTAGAAGCAAAGAAGCACCTAGTGCATTTTGAGTCCTCTTTTTTATTAGAATATATTTTAGGCAGCATGCCAGGTTTGAAGAGGTGTTGAGGTGCCAAAACAGTAGGAATCCCCCAATAGTGACCCCATTTTGTAAACTACACCCCTCAAGGAATTCATTTAGGGTTGTTGTTACCATTTTGACCGCACATTTTTTTCACAGCACGTATTTGAATTGGGCTCTGAAATGAAAAAAATGTCATTTTTTCCAATAAAATGTCATTTGTGATCAAAATTTCTTATTTTCACAGGGAACAAAATACCCCATTTTGTTGCCCAATTTGTCCTTAGTGTGGCAGTACCCCATTTGTGGTGATAAACTGCCGTTTGGGCCCATGGGAGGGCTCAGAAGGAAAGGAGCGCTATATGTTTGTTGGAGTCCAGATTTTGTTGGATTGGTTTTCGGGTGCCATGTCGCATTTGCAGAGCCTCAGAGGTATCAAAGCAATGGAAACCCACCAAAAGTGACCCCATTTTGGAAACTACACCCCTCAAGGAATTCATTTATGGTTGTTGTTAGCATTTTGACCGCACAGTTTTTTCACAGCACCTATTTCAATTGGGCTGTGACTTTAAAAAAATGTCATTTTTTCCAATAAGATGTAATTTTTTACCAAAATTTCTTATTTTCACAGGGAACAAAATACTCAATTTTGTTGCCCAATTTCTCCTGAGTGCATCAATACCCCATTTGTGGCAATAAACTGCCGTTTGGGCCCATGGGAGGCCTCAGAAGGGAAGGAGCGCTGTGTGTTCTTTGGAGTACAGATTTTGCTGGTTTGGTTTTCGTGTGCCATGTCGCATTTGCAGAGCCCCAGAGGTATCAAAGCAATGGAAACCCACCAGAAGTGACCCCAGTTTGGAAACTACACCCCTCAAGGAATTCATTTATGGGTAATGTGACCATTTAGACCCCATAGTTTCTTCACAGAACTTATTTGAATTGGGCTGGGAATTTAAAAAAAAATATATTTTTTCCAATAATATGTCATTTTAGCTCAAAAATTCTTATTTTCACAAGAAATAAAATACTCAATTTTGTTGCCCAATTTGTGCTGAGTGCGGCAATACCCCATTTGTGGTGATAAACTGCCGTTTGGGCCCATGGGAGGCCTCAGAAGGGAAGGAGCGCTGTGTGTTCTTTGGAGTACAGATTTTGTTGGATTGGTTTTCGGGTGCCATGTCACATTTGCAGAGCCCCAGAGGTATCAAAGCAATGGAAACCCACCAGAAGTGACCCCATTTTGGAAACTACACCCCTCAAGGAATTCATTTATGGGTAATGTGACCATTTAGACCCCATAGTTTCTTCACAGAACTTATTTGAATTGGGCTGGGAATGAAAACAAAATTATTTTTGTCAAATAATATGTAGTTTTGGCTGAAAATTTCTTATTTTCACAATATCCCCCTTATCCCCCTCTTATAGCAGACTTTGCACCTCTTTTGACTTTTTCCCTTCTTGCCAGTTTGGGGAACTTCTCCTGGAAAGTGTTGCCGCCCTGGTACGATGCGTGTGGCCCCGCTTCCAGAAGTACTGGGTGCCCCCCCTTCTTGGTCCCTAAAGATTAGGTTCTTGATAATCACCTCTTGAAATTCCAGGAAAGTTCGCGTCTGGCCTGCACATCGACGTAGCACGTACGCATTGTACAAAGCCATCTATATGATGTTCCCGGCCAGCTTCTTATACCACACCGCATGGCACTGTAGGGCTTCAGGACTTGATCTTACAAGTCCATCACTCCCATGTACCTATTGTAGTCCAGGATGCAGTCTGGTTTGGGGGTGGCCTTTCCTTCATATATCCTAAACCTGTAGGTATACCCTGATGCACTCTCACAGCTTATACATCTTCACGCCATACCTTGCCCTCTTACCCGGCAGGTACTCGCGGAATTGAACCCTCCCTTTAAAATGTACCAGGGACTCATCAATAGAAATACACTTCTCGGGGGTGTATGCTTGGGAAAACCGGGCACTGGAACGGTCTAATAGGGGTCTCCGTTTAGACAAACGGTCAAAACTGGGGTAATCTCGGGGTGGGCACGGCTCATTATCAGTATAATGTAAGAAGCGAAGTATTGCCTCATTTATTTATTTTTTTAGGTTCCAGTTCAGTTCTGAAGTTGCTTTGAGGGGCCCATATATTAGAAACCCCTATCAAATACCCCATTTTAGAAACTAGACCCCTCAAAGTATCCACAACAGCATGTACAAAGTTTATGAACCCTTTAGGTGTTTCACAAAAATTTAGAGCAAAGTAGAGGTGAAATTTACATTTTTTTTTTGTCAGAAAATCCTCTTTATACCATTTTTTTTATAACACAAAAGGATTTATCACAGAAACGCAACTTAATACGTATTGCCCAGATTCTGCAGTTTTGAGAAATATCCCACATGTGGCCCTCGGGCGGTAATGGACTGAAGCACCGGCCTCCGAAGCAAAGGAGCACCCAGTGGATTTTGAGGCCTCTTTTTTATTAGGCACCATGTCCGGTTTGAAGAGGTCTTGTGGTGCCAAAACATTGGGAACCCCCCAAAAGTGACCCCAATTTGGAAACTAGACCCCTTGAGGAATCCATTGTAGTTTTCTTGGGGTGCATGCGGCTTTTTGATCAGTTTTTATTCTATTTTTAGGTGGCGTGGTGACTAAAAAACAGCAATTCTACTATTGTTTTTTTTTCGTTTTTTTTTACAGCGTTCACCGTGCGCTATAAATGACATATTCACTTTATTCTGCGGGGCGATACGATTACGGCGATACCAGATGTTTATAGTTTTTTTTTATGTCTTATGGCGTTTGCACAATAAAATACGTTTTGTAAACAATCATTCACTTTTTGTGTTACCTTATTCTAAGAGCCAGAACGTTTTTATTTTTCAATCAATAAAGCCGTGCGAGGACTTATTTTTTGCGTAACGAACTGTAGTTTCGATCAGTACCATTTTTAGGTACATGCGACTTTTTGATCTCTTTTTATTCCATTTTTTGGGAGGTGAAGTGACCAAAGAATTGTGATTGTGGTTCGGTTTATTATTATTTTATTTTACGGCGTTCACCGTGCGGGATAAATAATGAAATAATTTTGTAGTTCAGGCCGTTACGGACGCGGCGATACCAATTATGTATAGTTTATTTGTTTGTTTATATATTTTTATTAATAATAAAGGACTGATAAGGGAAAAGGGGGGATTTTTACTTTTAATACTTTTAAATCTTTTATTTTCTTATTTTTACACAACTTTTTTTAACTTTTTTTTAACTTTATTACTTTGTCCCACTAGGGGACATGAGGGCAGGAGGCTCTGATCGCTATTCTAATACACTGCACTACATGCGTAGTGCAGTGTATTAGAACTGTCAGCTACTCACTGACAGCAAGCATAGTGGGTCCTGACGTTGTCAGGACCCACTAGGCTTCCGTCTATGGCATAGCCGGACGCCATTGTTTGGTGTCCGGTTGCCATAGTCACCATCGCCGGCCGCTATCGCGTAGCAGGCCGGCGATGGCAGCTTAACCCCTAAAAAGCCGCGATCTCTATAGAACGCGGCTTTTAAGGGGTTAATCAGCGGGGACACAGCGATCGGTCCCCGCTGTAGGAGCTGTGACAGCTGCTGAACAAGACAGCAGCGTCACAGCTCCTGTATGTGTCGGGAGGACGGCCGAAACGGCCGTTACTCCCGAGACGTACTATTACGGCATGGAGCGCGAACGATACAGCTGCCATGACGTAATAGTACGTCAAGGAGCGGGAAGGGGTTAACATATCGCCTTGTGCCATCAGGCGCCTGCCTGCCTGCAACAAATCCCACCTGGTCCTCGTGTATAATGGTAGGGAGTAGATTAATCAATCTATTGGATATTACCTTGGCGTAAAGTTTAATATCCACATTCAAAAGTGAAATGGGACGGAAGTTTGCCAGGGAGTCCGGGGACTTCCCAGGTTTTGGGAGTGTGACTATAGTAGCGGACAGCATCTCCTCTGGGAAGGAGACGGCTGCCGCCGTTTTGTTGAACACCTCCACCAGGTGTGGGGACAACACCTTCGAATTTTTTTTATAATAATAATTAGTGAACCCATCGGGGCCCGGTGCCTTGTGCTGCGGCAAGCTTTTAATGGCTCGAGAGAGCTCCATTTCTGTAAAAGGTGCTTTTAGGGCAGCACCATCGGTTTCTGAGAGGGAAGGGAGATTCAGGCCGCCCAAGAAATTGTTTATATCTACCGGGGAAGGCTGGTGAGTCGATTGATCCTGTTTCAGATTATATAGACTATAATAATAGTTCCTGAATTGTTCACTTATCTCCTGAGGGTGAGTAATGTGACCCCCCCTGCGATCTAATAGATACGCAGTTCTCTGTTTAGCGTTGCGCTTTTTGATCATTTTGGCTAGTAAGGCTCCCGGTCTATTGCCTTGAGTATAAAACCCCAACTGCATATATTTTGACATTGTCAAATATCTTAACATAAGCACACTTTGGCGTTGCCCTCTAAGAGCTTTGATGCGGAGGGAAGTGTCCGGAGTTACCTGTTTTTTATTGAGGGACTCTAAACTGTGTAGTTGGGAGAGAATGTCGGCAGTCGTTTTTTCCCGATGTTTTTTTAGTCTGGACGCGGCCTGAATCCCCATTCCCCGCATGTACGCCTTGTGTGGGAGTTCCATAGAGAGAAACTATTCTCGGAAGAGGGAGAGTTCACCTCAAAGTATAAATTGAGGTGGTTATTCATAAGATCCTCAGTCATTGGATGATCTAGAACCAGATCGTTTAGTTTCCAGGAAGAAAAAGGAGGGGAGGGGGATGTATCCGAAACTACCAAAGTAATCGGAGCATGGTCAGACCACGATATATCTCCTATCAACGATGTAGACATATATCGCAGGCTGCGTTTACATACCAGGAACATGTCAATTCTAGAATAAACCCTGTGGGGTGCAGAAAAATATGTAAAGTCACGTTCGTTCCCGTGCTGACAGCGCCAAATATCATACAGCTCCTCCCCATGTATCGTGTGGTGCAATTGGGAGCGTGGCCTAAGTGTGTTCGAGGAGTCAATTATAGGGTGCATTACCTCATTGAAATCGCCGCCGATAATTAGTAATCCCTTCTCTACTTTCCGAACTTTACGGATAATTTTATGGAAGGCCCTGAGTTGATGAGAGTTCGGGAGATATAGATTAACCAAAGTATACGTTATATGATTAATATCACAAATGAGGATCAAAAATCTACCCTGGGGATCTAAGATCACCTCGTGCTCTTTGAAAACCACCGATTCCTTAATTGCAGTAAGGACTCCTTTAGTTTTCTTGGAGCTACTAGCCTGATAAACATGCGCAAATTTGGAGTGTGTACATTTAGGGGGTTGAGTTGTGAGAAGTGTGTTTCCTGTGCAAAAAAAACCTCGCATTTCAAATCTAATGCCTCTTTCCACATCATTTGGCGCTTGAAAGGGCTGTTAAGCCCTTTAACATTCAGGGAGGATATTGTAACAGGCATAACATTTTATCTGAAGGTGCGTTAATGAGGGCTAAATATCTGGTTGTCGCCCGCTGGCTGCGGGTGATCCAAGCAAGACATCTGGATGGACAAAACCTGGCAACTTTAAACATAAAAACCAAGAGCATTAAAACATAAATGAAAAACACATGGAGCCTACACTGCGCCGAAAGAACCTCCATGGGGGGAGAGAAAAAGGCACTAAGGTAGCATGTATCGCGTATTTATGGTCAGACAGTCACCTTTGAGAGTCAATCCGTTGGGTGTCTTTAACCCGTTTCCCATTCGGGGGAAATACGGCGTGGAGATGCTCTTGAGGGAACGGCCGCCGTGTTGGTGATCGGGATATTCCATTGTCGCAGCAACGATACTCCGTCAGAAGGGGAAGATATCACATGAATGGATCCATTCTTATTGACGATCAACTTGACCGGGAATCCCCATTTATACTTGAAATTGTGCTCCCTGAGAGTGACTGTGATTGGTTGGAATTGTTTGCGAAGCATCAGCGTAGAAGCAGATAAATCCGGAAAAATCGAGACTTGGGTGTAGGGTTCAGGAAGTTTCCCCAGCCTTCTGGACACTTGAAGGATACGATCTTTAGTTTGATAAAAATGTACTCTCGTTAATACATCCCTTGGAGAATCGGTAGGAGCTGAGCGAGATTTAGGGATCCTGTGCGTTCTATCTAGAGTCAGGTCTAGAGGAGCGAGCGTAGGTGACAAAGCTTTAAACATGTCCTGCAAGTACCCAGGGGAGACGGTCTCTGGGACCCCCCGTACCTTCAGGTTGTTTAGTCTGGATCTGTCTTCCTGATCCATTAGTTTGGACTTCAGCCATACCACTTCATCTTTAAGGGCAGAGTGAGCATCTATAAGCGTATTATGGAAGGCAGCGTAATCTCCCATTTTTCGTTCAATGTGGTCAGTGCGGCACCCTAGCTCATGTACCGACGTTTGAATCTGTGACATCATTTTATGTAATGTCTCCGATATTGAGCTCTGTAACGACTGTATTAACCCCTTCATAATAGCAGTGGTAAGGGGAGCATCATCTGGGATATCCGTCACTTCAGGGACAGTAGTAGCTGTAAGGCCGCCCACGTGGGCCGTTAATGGAGAGGGGGAATATGCTTTCTCATGCACCGGGCTCATGCTGTTAGGTGGGGAGGGTGCTGCGCGAGTCGCCCCCCGTTTGGCAGGGTTACCCACATCGTCTGAGCTCCCTTGGGGAATTATGTCCCTTTCTGCAGACTGACCTGAGCTGGCCGTTGATGAGGCACAGGGATGCGCTTCCTCCTTCTCAGGAGGCGAGCCGGCACCATCTTGGGTCCGGTCCGTCGCTGGGAAGTAGTCCGGGAGCTTTTTCAGCTCTACCTTCGCTCCCCTTCTCTCAGTCATGATGCTCCCTGGTGCTAGGAAGGTTAAGGAGTGGAACCCTCGTGATTCCGCTTCTTTACAAGGCGATCTGTCGCTGTGAGCCGCTTGTTAGCTACAAGTTGTGCAGGAGGACTTGTCTCACACCGCCATCTCAGTCAGCGGCAAGCTCCGCCCCCCCGACAAGGTGATATTTTTGCTTATTTAGTTGCCATCCCCTTAGCAATTATTTGTGAAGGCCAATTTTGTCCTTAAATGGTGCAGCAATGGGGGTCTTCTGCACTTAAATTATTGTAGATCCACATTGGTCATTTTTATAATAACCGACAATATTTGTTTCTATGTCAATTTAATAATGTTTATTATTTTACTTTTTGTTCGTAGAACCACATGCTATTCCCATCGTCCCTTCACATCGAATACTGTTAAAAACAAGATTTCACTGTATAGTTAGATAGAAATCTAATTGTGCTCCCACAATATAAAGAAATTTAATTATAAGGTTCACTGAAATGACAACTGAGTAAAAAGATATCTTTAATAGTAACTAGTTTAAAAACAGGGGTAACACACCACTGTGACATAAGCCCCACCGTGAAAATTTTAAAAAATGTATTAAACAAAAAACACTGAGTTATTATGATACCTATATCTCTGTGTTTAAACGATATTTTTAGGAATCAGCATATACCCAGGGCACAACAGTAGTACAAGCCCTAATTGAAGCATAGGTGTCCGACAAAATCGGATCTCCTAACGCTGGGTGTAACACAATATAATTGTCCCCAATGCACACATTCCATAGACATTAAACGACCCTACGCGTTTCAGATACTCATCCTCAGGGGTCCGTATCTTGGTAACTCTGGCCTCATCACCAGCGATATTAGTATTCAACAGCGGATATTCCGCTGTGCGTCACGGGAAGATGCACGTATCGATGTCAACGGCATACTTCATTGCAGGCGCTAGGTTACTATAAACGCTAAACTCCACCCATCGTATTCGGCGGCAACACATGAATTGACCAATCACAACACCCTCTCGATTCGTGACACCTGCCCATGTGACCCCCCGCCGTCAGCTGACAGCCAGGGGTCATCATCGGCCGCATCAAGACGAACGCGCAGGCGCAGTGGAAGCCAAGGACGTATCGCCCGGACTGCCAAACACGAGGAGGTAAGCGCTAAAAGATAATGTGTTATAAGTATATCTTGCGGGACAGTAAAACACCGCAAGTGGGCAGCCTCACAAAGCAACTCAAGAGTAAATAAACACATATGAGGTGGACGAAGTTGCTGAAGTCCCTATTCCTTAGAAAAACTGACAAAACGATCTCTTTATGTGTTGGCTGATCAGTGTAGCCATCTCAAATAAGTAATACAAAATGCAGATAAACACTCACCCACCCCAAGGTAAACCACCTATAGGGGGATGGTATCACACATTTAGATAAAACATGTATAATTAGTCTGCTCATTTAAACCTGCTGGTTGTATACATTCCAGTCTATGGATCCATTGCGCTTCCTTCCGTAAAATCAGGTTGTCCCAGTCCCCTCCTCTTTTGGGGGGTCTGACGAGTTCAATTGCTTGAAACTTTAACACTGCTGCCTGGCCTTGGTGTTTAGAATGCACGTGCTTGGATATTGGGGTGTCCCTACCATGGATAATATCTCCAACATGCTCCCTAATACGACGACGAAATTGTCGTGCTGTTTTACCCACATAATTTAGGGGGCATGGGCATGTAATAAGGTAAACTACTCCTGCTGTCTTGCAATTGACATAATCCCGAATATTGTATTGTTTCTGTGTGACAACACTGGTAAAACTGTTCCCTTTAAGAATGAAATCACAGGCTTTACAGCTACCACATCTGAAAGTGCCTGGTATTTGTCTATCCAGCCATGTATCCCTAGGTGAAATGGGGTCGAAACAGCTGTGCATGACTCTGTCCCTTATATTTTTCCCTCTCCGATACGTAACAGATGGCCTCTGTGTGATCTGGTCTACTAAATCTATATCAGAACTGAGAATACGCCAATACCTATTCAGTATCTGCATAATGTCATTTTGTTTTGAGTCATAGGTGCCTATGAGTCTGGTAACTTGTTCTTCTTTCCGTTTTTTAGGGACCAGGAGACATTGCCTATCTGCATCCCTTGCTCCCTCATAGGCCTTCCTAATGACACTCTCGGGGAAACCTCTATCCTTCAATCTTGTTTTGAGTTCCTGGGCCTGGTACTCAAAATCACCCATAGAGCTACAATTCCTGCGTACTCTCATGAATTGGCCTTTCGGAATGCCACGTTTGAGGGAATAAGGATGACAGCTATTCCATTGCAAAAAACTATTAGTTGCTGTTTCTTTCCGATGTACCTTTGTGCGGATTGTACCTCCTTCCGTTTTTGTGATTTTCAAGTCTAAAAAAGACAGTTCGTTCTCACTGATCTCACATGTAAACCTAAGTCCTACATCATTTTTGTTGAGGGCTGCTACGAACCTATGGAACTCATCTGCTGTAGAGTTCCAGAGAATCAGCACGTCATCAATATATCTAATCCATAATCCAACGGATGAAGTCCAATTGACAAATTTGTCCCCAAAAACAATTGTCTCCTCCCACCAGCCAAGAAATAAATTTGCATAGGTGGGAGCAGCAGGACTCCCCATTGCAGTACCACATTGCTGATGAAAGATCTTGTCTTCAAAAATAAATATATTTTTTTCAAGAACAAACTGTAATAACTGCAAAACAAATTGGTTATGGGCAGCAAACTGTGTACCTCTTGATCCCAAATAATACTCGATCGCTTTATAACCACATTTGTGAGGTATGGATGAATACAACGCCTCAACATCCAGACTAGCCAGGATTGTATCTTTCTCCAGAGAAATACCATCAATCTGTTTCAAGACATCCATGGTGTCACGTACATATGATGTAAGACTTAAGACAAAAGGGCGCAACACCTGATCAACATAAGTACTCACATTTTGAGTTAAATTATTAATGCCTGAAACAATGGGTCTGCCACGTAAGGGAGGATACCCTTTGTGGATTTTGGGCAGGCTATAGAAACACGCCATAACAGGAAATTGTGGGTACAGGAACCCAAACTCTCCTGCACTAATCAAGGATCTGCTCTTTGCATCACTCAGAATGCTCAGCAACTCCTTCTTGAATAGTGCTGTGGGGTTATCCTTTAAAATGGTGTAACAGTTATGGTTAAACAATATGTCCTCACACATTTTTTTATAATCATCCCTACTCATGACCACAATGTTCCCACCTTTATCAGATGCTTTTAGAACGATGTTCTGTTTTTTCTCTAGAGTGGTCAGAGCTAGTCGTTCGGACCAAGACAAGTTATTATCCATACCCCTACTGTCCTGACTAAGATTTTTGATCTCGTCTCCCACCATATCCACAAATAAATCCACATTGGTAAAATCTCCTATAGGTGGCAGCTTTCTACTCTTCATTTTTAGGTTGGTAAAGGGACCTAGACCTGGAGCTCTTCCAGATTCCTCTAATAACCCCTCCAAGGCTGCAAGGCCTTCCATATCAGACTCTTCCAACCCTAGTTCCATACATTTTTTTCTCCTCACAAAGGTACAATCCGCACAAAGGTACATCGGAAAGAAACAGCAACTAATAGTTTTTTGCAATGGAATAGCTGTCATCCTTATTCCCTCAAACGTGGCATTCCGAAAGGCCAATTCATGAGAGTACGCAGGAATTGTAGCTCTATGGGTGATTTTGAGTACCAGGCCCAGGAACTCAAAACAAGATTGAAGGATAGAGGTTTCCCCGAGAGTGTCATTAGGAAGGCCTATGAGGGAGCAAGGGATGCAGATAGGCAATGTCTCCTGGTCCCTAAAAAACGGAAAGAAGAACAAGTTACCAGACTCATAGGCACCTATGACTCAAAACAAAATGACATTATGCAGATACTGAATAGGTATTGGCGTATTCTCAGTTCTGATATAGATTTAGTAGACCAGATCACACAGAGGCCATCTGTTACGTATCGGAGAGGGAAAAATATAAGGGACAGAGTCATGCACAGCTGTTTCGATCCCATTTCACCTAGGGATACATGGCTGGATAGACAAATACCAGGCACTTTCAGATGTGGTAGCTGTAAAGCCTGTGATTTCATTCTTAAAGGGAACAGTTTTACCAGTGTTGTCACACAGAAACAATACAATATTCGGGATTATGTCAATTGCAAGACAGCAGGAGTAGTTTACCTTATTACATGCCCATGCCCCCTAAATTATGTGGGTAAAACAGCACGACAATTTCGTCGTCGTATTAGGGAGCATGTTGGAGATATTATCCATGGTAGGGACACCCCAATATCCAAGCACGTGCATTCTAAACACCAAGGCCAGGCAGCAGTGTTAAAGTTTCAAGCAATTGAACTCGTCAGACCCCCCAAAAGAGGAGGGGACTGGGACAACCTGATTTTACGGAAGGAAGCGCAATGGATCCATAGACTGGAATGTATACAACCAGCAGGTTTAAATGAGCAGACTAATTATACATGTTTTATCTAAATGTGTGATACCATCCCCCTATAGGTGGTTTACCTTGGGGTGGGTGAGTGTTTATCTGCATTTTGTATTACTTATTTGAGATGGCTACACTGATCAGCCAACACATAAAGAGATCGTTTTGTCAGTTTTTCTAAGGAATAGGGACTTCAGCAACTTCGTCCACCTCATATGTGTTTATTTACTCTTGAGTTGCTTTGTGAGGCTGCCCACTTGCGGTGTTTTACTGTCCCGCAAGATATACTTATAACACATTATCTTTTAGCGCTTACCTCCTCGTGTTTGGCAGTCCGGGCGATACGTCCTTGGCTTCCACTGCGCCTGCGCGTTCGTCTTGATGCGGCCGATGATGACCCCTGGCTGTCAGCTAACGGCGGGGGGTCACATGGGCAGGTGTCACGAATCGAGAGGGTGTTGTGATTGGTCAATTCATGTGTTGCCGCCGAATACGATGGGTGGAGTTTAGCGTTTATAGTAACCTAACGCCTGCAATGAAGTATGCCGTTGACATCGATACGTGCATCTTCCCGTGACGCACAGCGGAATATCCGCTGTTGAATACTAATATCGCTGGTGATGAGGCCAGAGTTACCAAGATACGGACCCCTGAGGATGAGTATCTGAAACGCGTAGGGTCGTTTAATGTCTATGGAATGTGTGCATTGGGGACAATTATATTGTGTTACACCCAGCGTTAGGAGATCCGATTTTGTCGGACACCTATGCTTCAATTAGGGCTTGTACTACTGTTGTGCCCTGGGTATATGCTGATTCCTAAAAATATCGTTTAAACACAGAGATATAGGTATCATAATAACTCAGTGTTTTTTGTTTAATACATTTTTTAAAATTTTCACGGTGGGGCTTATGTCACAGTGGTGTGTTACCCCTGTTTTTAAACTAGTTACTATTAAAGATATCTTTTTACTCATTTCAGTGAACTGTTAAAAACAAGGCATTATTTGTCAGGATAGGTCAAAAGTAGGATTCTTGAGGATGAGGTTAACCTGAGCACGCCTAAAGGATGAAAAAATCTAGATAAAAGAAGGATTTTAGTCAAATGACGAATAACAGCAGGTGATAGACCACAAAAAAAGATTTATAGGAACAGCATCTAGTGGTTAGTAGGACAGAGAAGAGTTGTGCACACCCTTCATCCTGTATTTGAGAATAAAACATAAAGTACAAGAGTGGTTATGTAATCACAAGTCTCTATACTAAAAAACCAAGACAGGAGATGAAAGTTGGAAAAAGTCAAGAGAGCGTGCACGAGAGAGCGCGCACAAGAGGAAGAGAGATCTTTTTCACTTACATTGTGCAGACCTAGAGCATCTTGTGTGCTGAACTTGTCACTCGCAGTAGAAGTATAGAGAATGAGAGGCATGATTAAAAGAGCTTTGTAATGTTTGATCATAGAGTACTGTGGCAGGTTAGGATAGGTTCGAGTTTGCAGCATGTTTTGGAGAACTTTGTAACATTTACCATGTCAATGGCTTGTAGGATTCTGTGTACACCATAGGGTGGTCTTGGGTTTGGGTCCAATAGGAAAAGTAAGGGAAATAAAGTGTTGAAATCAATAAGGGAAATGGGATTATAACGTCATAGAGCAGATACAGTGTCACCGTTATGCCTAGGCTAATGAGTAAATTGGGATAATCTCAAGGAGGAAGTTAGGGAGAAGAGCTTTTAGGTAGAAGAGGGCACCATGTTTCATCCATCAGTAAATGACTATAACTCATAAGAAGAACAGATGAAACAGTCTGACAGGACTTTGCTGGGTCTGTTTAGCATGAGATTACATTACATTTTATGCTCAAGTCTCTAACTTGTTAACTACTTGAATTATTGGCTGTCCATATACAGACAAATGCGCTGTCTTACGAGCATTGCCAGGCACAGAGATAGCTGCTCCAATTTTCTTATGCACCAGTAGGATCTCCTATACTGTCTGTACCTTGCCAGCGGCAAATATGTGGTGTACTTCTTACTTCCCTTTTTTGTGGCACAAATGAATGATCGGACCGTCTATTGGCCAGAAGTTTTTTTTCAACTTCCACAGTTAGATCAGAAATGACCCACGAATGGCCTGCCACAGGTTGATTGCATTTGGCAGGGCTCCCACCTCAAATTTCTGCTCTTCCCAAAGCTTGAAAATTGGTTCTATTGCTGTAACCATTTTACTAATTTTGCTAAGAAGTGTTAATATTTTTTTCAATGATTAAATCACTATTATAGTTACAGCGTTTTTCTTTTTTTCTGTTTAGTTTATTTTGTAATAAATACCAAGACACTGACTGCTTACATTTATTTACTCTATATTCCGCCTTCTTATGATCTGATGGTAAGGGGCTGAATTTTTCAGAAATGTATATTTATTTTGTTTATTTTAACAAGCAATATAAATGTGTGAAACTTTTTTTCCAAGCACTAGAGCCAAAATGTTGACCTTTTTTAAGTAAAAAAAAAAAGCCAGAGAATATGTATATATTCTTCAGTTATATTTATTTCATCCCATTAAGGATTTGCTAAACAAAAATGTATATGCACTCGGATAAATATGTAAAAACTGATACATAAATCCTTTTTTACTGGCCAAATGGAAATAACTCTGCTGTGTTCTGTCATTAGAACATCTAGTAAGGGAATAGCTTTGGAGGTTGCATTAGCTGCATCTTGCATACCAAGCATCTTCTATATGTTTTTTTCTGTTCTCTGGGTACTTTTTAAAGTTTATTTATGCTAACGCAATTACAAATTATAAAAAGGTTACATGATGGCCATCATTCATATAGTTTGCATATATAAACACATTAAATTACACTAAACATTCCTCACTAGAATGATATTCTTAACACAGATCATTAGTGATAGCCCTTTACCACCCATCATTACCACAATGCAACCAATCAGGGTTCACACATTGCATTTTTTTATTTTTTATTGAAGGATCTAAGGAGAAGACTGATAAAGCGAAATTTCTCCTGTCTGAAAACTGTAGCATCAATTCTTAACAAAAAACAGCACTAAAATGGAACAAACACCAAGCAGGGAAGGTGGCTGTGTATTATATTATGTTCTGACAAACAAGGAACTTGCATGACACTATACTAAAGGGCCTTCTAGGTGTATACTGCAACTGGTGGTATATTGTAACTGCAATGGTTGGAGCACAAACTAAATTGTACTTACCAAAGAATGTACCAGAGCAGCCTCTGGTTATGTAAGGAATACATACATCATCTGTCATATAAAAATACAGAAGCATGAGCTTAACTAAAAGAAAAAAAGCCCTATGTAATGGGTGGGTATAATATTAGAATGTATGAATATATATTTTTTTAATTCTTTATTTAACATTTATAATAAAGTGTCACAGGTAGCAAAGAAGGGAGGAGAACATAAGAAGAAGACCCCAAAAGACAAGGGGGTCAAAATAATACAGTATAATTCTAAAACAGTGTATGAGCTCCCAGGCTCAACATTGTACATTGTACCAACAGCAATCTCACCTACAATATGACAATGTTTATGTAAGTAGAATTAGGGCAGTGGGTTAGAAATGATTGATTTATGAGAGTAGAAAATTTTAAGAGATTTCTTATATCAGTGACCTGCTGGAATCACATTTTTTTTTTAAATTTATGGCATGTGTTTTGAGTAGTTTTATACTGTATTGATTCCTGATGCCGAGTGACAAAACTGAAACTGGGTACTTGTTGTCGGGAGTGGTTTCGATTCCTGGTGGTCAGGAGGGCATGAGGTGCCTGGTGTACAGTGGGGCTATAGAGAAACGATGTGGTAAGTAGTTGCCTTGTGCCTAGCGGTCCATGCTGGCTAGGCCTTGTGTGACTGCTTGGTACAGTGCGAAAGGGGATCTGAAAGTGAGCCTCTAAGCTCCAGATGGGTCAAACTCTCTACCACCTATTGACACACTGCATAATAAATAATACATATTAACCCATTAATGACCAAGCGTAAAAAGGCCTTAATGGCCAGTTACATTTTTTCGTTTTTGCCTCCCTGCCTTTCAGCAGCCATAACTTTTTAACATTTTTTTAATTGACATGGCTGTATGAGGGAGAAATTCTATTTTTTTTTCCCATGAAGTTTGGGGTACAAACAATTTACTGTGTAAGTTATGTAATTTATTTTTGCAGCGTGAATGTTTTTCACATTTTACGCTAAAAAAACCTGTTAAATTAATTCTTCACGTTACTACAGTCATTTATATACTTAATATGTGTAGGTTTAGTGTAGTATATATGTAGTATATGGGCAATAATACAGATTTTTATGCTAAATAATTCCTGTCTTTTTTGGACTATAAGACGCAGTTTTTAGCAAGAATAAATCATTTCTAGGCAGGGCCGCCATCAGGGGGGTATTAGGGGTAGTGGTGTGAGGGGCCCGGCCAAAACTAATTGAAAGGGGGGCCCGGCAACTGCCTCGACATTCTTTTGGTAGGAAAAAACGGGCCCCTGCAATGGGGCCCGTTTTTTTCACCAAAAGAATGTCGTGAGCTGCTGCTGCTGCTGCGGGCCCCCTCCCCTCGTCATGGGGGGCCGTCAAACCGTCCGCCCGCGCGCGCACCCGATCGCGCGCACAATGAAACTGCCGCGCGTGCGCACTCGCGAGCGCGCATCCACGAACGCCCGCACTGGAGACCGCCCGCGCGCGCACCCGCGATCGACCGCGCGCGCACCCGCAAACGAAGCGCGCGCACCCGCGACCGGCCGCGGACACACATGGACAAAACTTACCTGGAGCCTGGCTGGAGGTGAAGGACTGGACGTCTGGACCGAAGACCTCCCCTGGAAGACATCGCCGGAAGAGGACTGGAGTGGGAGCAGCTCTTCTGACAGTGAGTAAATTATCTCAAAGTGTTGTTTATGTATGGCCCTGTTCACACAGTATTTTGCAGGCAAAAAAAAATCTGCCTCAAAATTCCTTAAAGAATTTTGAGGCAGATTTTGACCTGCCCACACTATCTTGCCGCGTTTTTTTGCTGCGTTTTTTGCCTGCGGCGATTGAGGAAGTAGACAAACAACGCAGCGAAAAATGCATTTTCTGCCTCCCATTGATTTCGATGACAGGTCAGAGGCAGAACCGCGGCAAGAAAGGACGTGCTGCTTTTTCTTTTTTCCGCGACTGGCTCCCATTGATTTCAGATTAAATCAATGGGAGGCGGTTTTGGAAGTTGTTTGGTGCTGATTCTGACGCAGTGTCCGAGTCAATATCAAGGCCCAAAAACTCTGTGAACTGGGCCTTATTGTTAGGGCTTATTCAGACGAACGTGTAATACATCCGTGCAACGTGCGTGATTTTCACGCGCCTCGCACGGATCTATGTTACTCTATGGGGCCGTGCGGACTGTCAGTGATTTTCACGCAGCGTGTGTCCGTGTGTCCGCTGCGTAAAACTCACGACATGTCCTATATTTGTGCATTGTTCGCGCATCACGCACCCATTGAAGTCAATGGGTGTGTGAAAATCACGCCCAGCACGCCCGCAGCCGTATAAACTATGAATGAAATTAGAAAAGCACCACGTGCTACAAACAGAGTGTCATAATGATGGCGGCTGCGCGAAAATCACGCAGCCACGCATCATACGCTGCTGACACACGGAGCTGTTATGGACCTTTTGCATGCGCAAAACGCCACGTTTTTTGCGCGTGCAAAAAGCACACGCTTGTGTAAATCCGGCCTTAGGGTAGGAACACACTAGGCATGAACACTGTGGATTTTATGCAACACATTTTATTGTGGATAATCCGCAGCGTATTACAGTCGCAGCAGAGTGGGTCAGATCTGAACAAATCTCATCCACACGCTGCAAAAATAATGGACCTGCAGTGTGGCTTTGGCTTTTTAAGTCGCATGTCAATGTATTCTGTGGGATCGCTGCTCCTCTGTTGCAGAAATGCTGCGGTTCTGCCACAAAAATCACACAAGAGAAGAAAAAAAAGGTACTTTTTTAAATTGATAAAGTTTAGACTTGCCCCGGCCGTAGTCCTGGTGACGCGATCCTCTATTATTAGCGCAGCCCGGCCTCCTGTCATGACGTTTCATCCCATGTGACTGCTGCAGCGGTCACATGGTCTACAGTGTCATCCCAGGAGGCGGGGCTACGTTCAGAAGAGAGAGATGCGTCACCAGGACTACGGCCAGGGCAAGTCTAAACTTTTTTTTCCCTGCAGGATTCCCGCAGCGGACACGCCTCACGAAACCTGCGCCGCTATTTGGTGCGGTTTTGCTGGCAGAATTCCCTGCGGCTCCCGGGATAAGCTGTGTAGTTTTACTCAGCATATCCGCCTAGTGTGTCCCTTATGATGTCGCTCCTGGAGCTGCTGCCGCTCTCTAAATAGGCAGTTGGTCCAGTAGAATTTGGAATTATTTTTTTTTGTGAACCAGCTTAAAAAAATACAAAACTTTTGTGTTAGGGCCTGTTCACATCACTGTTCGCTTCCGTTCCGGGGTTCTGTCTGAGGTTTCTGTCGGGTGAACCCCGCAACGGAAAGTAAAAGTGATAGCACAGCTTCCGTTTCCATCACCATTAGCGCAGTCGACTGCGCTATTAATTCCGTCCGAAAACCAGCCGGAATGGTGACGAACCACCGCTCCGGGGTTCCGTCTGAGGTTTCTGTCGGGTGAACCCCGCAACGGAAAGTGAAAGTGACAGCACAGCTTCCGTTTCAGTCACCATTGATCTCAATGGTGACGGAAACATCGCTAATGGTTTCCGTTCGTCACCATTCCGGCTGGTTTTCGGACGTAATCAATAGCGCAGTCGACTGCGCTAATGGTGATGGAAACGGAAGCTGTGCTGTCACTTTCACTTTCCGTTGCGGGGTTCACCCCACAGAAACCTCAGACGGAACCCCGGAACGGAAGCGAACAGTGATGTGAACAGGCCCTAACACAAAAGTTTTGTATTTTTTTAAGCTGGTTCACAAAAAAAAAATAATTCCAAATTCTACTGAACCAATTGCCTATTTAGAGAGCGGCAGCAGCTCCAGGAGCGACATCATAAGGGACACACTAGGCGGATATGCTGAGTAAAACTACACAGCTTATCCCGGGAGCCGCAGGGAATTCCGCCAGCAAAACCGCACCAAATAGTGGCGCAGGTTTCGTGAGGCGTGTCCGCTGCGGGAATCCTGCAGGGAAAAAAAAGTTTAGACTTACCCCGGCCGTAGTTTAGGTGACGCATCTCTCTCTTCTGAACGTAGCTCCGCCTCCTGGGATGACGCTGTAGACCATGTGACTGCTGCAGCAGTCACATGGGATGAAACGTCATGACAGGAGGCCGGGCTGCGCTAAGAATAGAGGATCGCGTCACCAGGACTACGGCCGGGGCAAGTCTAAACTTTTTTATAAATTTAAAAAAGTGGCTTTTTTTTTTTTTCTCATTTGTGATTTTTGCGGCAGAACCGCAGCATTTCTGCAACAGAGGAGCAGCGATCCCACAGAATACATTGACACGCTGCGGCTTAAAAAGCCACACGGCAGGTCCATTATTTTTGCAGCGTGTGGATGAGATTTGTTCATATCTGACCCCCTCGGCTGCGACTGTAATACGCTGCGGATTTTCCACAATAAAATGTGTTGCATAAAATCCGCAGTGTTCATGCCTAGTGTGTTCCTTCCCTAAGGCCGGATTTACACGAGCGTGTGCTTTTTGCGCGCGCAAAAACGTGGCGTTTTGCGCTTGCAAAAGGTCCATAACCGCTCCGTGTGTCAGCAGCGTATGATGCGTGGCTGCGTGATTTTCGCGCAGCCGCCATCATTATGACACTCTGTTTGTATGTTTGTAGCACGTGGTGCTTTTCTGTTTTCATTCATAGTTTATACGGCTGCGGAAGTGCTGGGCGTGATTTTCACGCACCCATTGACTTCAATGGGTGCGTGATGCGCGAACAATGCACAAATATCGGACATGTCGTGAGTTTTACGCAGCGGACTCGCGCTGCGTGAAAATCACTGACAGTCTGCACGGCCCCATAGAGTAACATAGGTCCGTGCGAGGCGCGTGAAAATCACGCACGTTGCACGGATGTATTACACGTTCGTCTGAATAAGCCCTAACAATAAGGCCCAGTTCACAGAGTTTTTGGGTCTTGATATTGACTCGGACACTGCGTCAGAATCAGCACCAAAAAACTTCCAAAACCGCCTCCCATTGATTTAATCTGAAATCAATGGGAGCCAGTCGCGGAAAAAAGAAAAAGCAGCACGTCCTTTCTTGCCGCGGTTCTGCCTCTGACCTCCCATCTAAATCAATGGGAGGCAGAAAATGCATTTTTCGCTGCGTTTTCTGTCTGCTGTCCTCAATCGCCGCAGGCAAAAAACGCGGCAAGATAGTGTGGGCAGGTCAAAATCTGCCTCAAAATTCGGTGCGCGCTTCCAGGCGGTTGCCGGTGCGCATGCGCGGGAGTTTGCGTGATCGGTCGCACGGGCGGCGGTGTTTGACGGCCCCCATGCTACCCAGGGCCGCCATCAGGGGGGGTATTAGGGGTACTGATGTGAGAAGCCCGGCCAAACCTAATTGAAAGGGGGGCCCGCAGCTCATGACATTCTTTTGGTGAAAAAAACGGGCCCCATTGCAGGGGCCTGTTTTTTTTCTACCAAAGGCAAGTCGCGGCAGTTTGCCGGGCCCCCCTTTCAATTAGGTTTGGCCGGGCCTCTCACATCAGTACCCCTAATACCCCCCCTGATGGCGGCCCTGGGTACCATGATATAGTACTGGACGGAGTACCGTTAACAGGCGGTGCCACGGTAGGGGGGCCCAGAAAATGTAGCTGTAGGGGGCCCTGAAATTCCTGATGGCGGCCCTGTTTCTAGGTCCCCAGGGCTGACTATAGAGGGTTCCCCCAGTCTCCAATCGCTTCACTGGGTTTCCGGTGATGCAATCAAAAAGGGGAGTCCCCTTTCATCATTTTGCGGTCATGGATCATGGCGATCAAAGGGTTAAACAGTTGGGGTCTGAGTTTTCTTCAATCCCAGCTGTATTTAGCAGGCTTCTCTAAATTCAGAAACTGTTAGTTACAGCACCTGCTTAGAGTATGAGCGCTCAGAAGCTTTTTCTACAGCGATGCCAAAAGATGTCGCTATAGATTAAGGACCTGCACCATCTGCCATTAAAAGACGGTAAGCGTTCGTTAAGGGGTTAAAACTGACACTATAGTGTATATATCTAACAGACTAGGGCTTTCAGTTGGGGTGTGCGTGTTTTATAGGTGTACTTGCAGTGTAAATTGCCTGTGTAGCACAGATATAACAGCCTCAGGCAGAGTGTTCCTTTAATTCTGCTTTGTCATATCACATACATTATGCATACAGTTAGGGCACGTTCACACGTGGCAGAATTGCTGTGGAATTCCGCTGCGGACAGTCCGCACTGGAAATCCACAGCAGACAGTCTGTCCATTGGTTTCCACACCGTTTTAGTTATCTTCATGCAGACGTTGCGGACAACTCCGCTGCGGACCATAGGCTGCGGTGCAGAATTTGGTGTCCGCAGCATACACTATCTGGCTGGACCTATGTGTTTTGAGGTCTATAGCCAGACTGAGATGGAATGTTTTAAAAGAGAGCAGGATGTACTCTTCACCTGAATCCGCAACGACTAATCCACCGCATTTTACTTCAAATTTTAGGCAAAGGCGCAACGTAATCTGCAACGCAGATTATGTGCGGCATTTATGCGGACAGTGTCTACAGAATTCCGCCACGTCTAAACATGCCCTTACTTTGGAGTTTCCATCTTAATTATATGACTGTCAATGATAACATAGTTACTTTTACTTAAAAGCTTCTACTTCCCCATGTCACGGGTATGGAATTGGTTTATAAATTAATTTCCCACCGTGATGGGGGCCAGGCCAGGACCTAGTATTCAGTGCGGCAGGGTAGGTACATCTAATGTATTTGACAGATTTACACAGTGCTGTCCACTATTATCGCATATTTGCCAGACTTAATAGTTTCTTATTTTTGTGCAAAATTTATATTCGGGAGCCTGCTTTAAAATTATTACTGGATTTAGTATGGAACAGTTTTATCAAACATCCGTATCACCTTGGGAAAAAGTAATTGGTTCTTAAACATAACATTTTAAGGAATTCCATTATCAGTAGTTCTCAAATCTGTATTTTTTATAGACTGTGCAGTATTGGGGTCAAATCTGACTACAACATGGGAACGCTGATAACAGAGTTAGCTGATAATTCCTAAAATGTAGAACACAGGGAAACGATTGTTTCCTGGTTCTGCTGTGAAATCTGCTTTGATCATCTTTGAAAACAGCTGTGAGCAAAATCTATTTCATGAACCATATACACATGCAAAAATATAACCTACAAAAAGGGGGACACAATACAAATTAGCTTTATTGGAATACTAATTAATAAAAACACAGATCGTAAAATGAAACATCGCACACAAAAGGCAGAGGCAGCGAAGTCTATAAGATACATATTGCCCCTTGCAGCAGATGTTGGGGGAAAGAAGGATCGGCCATGTTAAATTTCAACATACTCGACCCTTTCGTTCTCAGGGGAGATAAGCCGACAGAAGTGTCTGGTAGCGGCTTCCTCCCCTCTCCCCATTCAGAATGTGTTTGGGTGGATCAGGAGAAATAGCTGTCGGACAAACAACAGGTATCTGATGTGTATGGCCGGCCTTATGCAAGGTAGAAATAAAGATGAAGATGGCGACTGCTATCTAACTGTAATCTAACTGGAACCTATCCATTGTGTTATATTGTGATCTTCATTGGTATCTTCACCTCAATATGTTTGTTATGTATGTGCAGTATGTATCTTTAACCCCTTCCCTCTTTAGCCACTTTTGACCTTCCTGACAGAGCCTCATTTTTCAAATCTGACATGTTTCACTTTATGTGGTAATAACGTTGAAATGCTTTCACCTATCCGGGCGATTCTGAGATTGTTTTCTCGTGACACATTGGAATTTAAGATAGTGGTAAAATTTGGTCGATACATTCAGTATTTAATTGTGAAAAACACGAAAATATAGTGAAAAATTGCAAAAATTAGCATTTTTCTCAATTTAAATGTATCTGCTTGTAAGACAGGCAGTAATACCACACAAAATTGTTGCTAATTAACATCCCCCATATGTCTACTTTAGATTGGCATCGTTTTTTGAACATCCTTTTATTTTTCTATGACCTCACAAGGCTTAGAACTTTAGCAGCAATTTCTCACATTTTCAAGAAAATTTCAAAAGGCTATTTTTACAGGGGCCAGTTCAGTTGTGAAGTGGTTTTGAGGGCCTTATATATTAGAAACCCCCAAAAAGTCACCCCATTTTAAAAACTTCACCCCTCAAAGTATTCAAAACAGCATTTAGAAAATGTCTTAACCCTTTACACATTTCACAGGAATTAAAGCAAAGTAGAGGTGAAATTGACAAATTTCATATTTTTTTGCAGAAATAAATTTTTAATACAATTTTTTTTATAACACAGAAGGTTTTACCAGAGAAATGCAACTCAATATTTGTTGCCCAGTTTCTGCAGTTTTAGGAAATATCCCACATGTGGCCGTAGCGTGCTACTGGACTGAAGCACCGGCCTCAGAAGCAAAGGAGCACCTAGTGGATTTTGGGGCCTTATTTTTGTTAGAATATATTTTAGGCACCATGTCAGGTTTGAAGGGCTCTTGCGGTGCCAAAACAGTGAAAATCCCCCAAAAGTGACCCCATCTGGGAAACTAGACACCTCAAGGAAATTATCTAGGGGTGTAGTGAGCATTTTGACCGCACAGGTTTTTTACGGAAATTATTGGAAGTAGGCCGTGAAAATTAAAATCAACATTTCTTCAAAGAAAATGTAGGTTTAGCGATTTTTTTTCTCATTTCCACAAGGACTAAAGGAGAAAAAGCATCGCAAAATTTGTAAAGCAATTTCTCCCGAGTAAAACACTACCCCACATGTGGTAATAAATGGATATTTGGACACACGGCAGGGCTTAGAAGGGAAAGAGCGCCGTTTGGCTTTTGAAGCTCAAATTTAGCAGGAATGGTTTGAGAGGCGATGTCACATTTACAAAGCCCCTGAGGGGACAAAACAGTGGAAACCCCCCACAAGTGACCCCATTTCGGAAACTACACCCATTGAGGAAATTATCTAGGGGTATAGTGAGCGTTTTGACCCCACAGGTTTTTTGCATAAATTATTGGAAGTAGGCTGTGAAAATGATAATCTAAATTTTTTCAAAGAAAATGTAGCTTTAGCTAATTTATTCTCATTTCCACAAGGACTGAAGGAGAAAAAGCACCGTAAAATTTGTAAAGCAATTTCTCCCGAGTAAAACAATACCCCACATGTGGTAATAAACGGTTGTTTGGACACACGGCAGGGCTTAGAAGGGAAAGAGCGCCATTTGGCTTTTGGAGTCCACATTTAGCAGGAATGGTTTTCGGAGGCCATGTCACATTTACGAAGCCCCTGAGGGGACAAAACAGTGGAAACCCCCCACAAGTGACCCCATTTTGGAGACTACACCCATTGAGGAAATTATCTAGGGGTATAGTGAGCGATTTGACCCCACAGTTTTTTTGCAGAAAATATTGGAAGTAGGCCCTGAAAATAATAATCTACATTTTTTCCCAAAAAATCTAGGTTTAGCTAATTTTTTCTCATTTCCAGAAGGACTGAAGGAGAAAAAGCACCACAAAATTTGTAAAGCAATTTCTCCCGAGTAAAACAATACCCCACATGTGGTAATAAATGGCTGTTTGGACACACGGCAGGGCTTAGAAGGGAAACAGCACTATTTGGCTTTTTGAGATCACATTTAGCAGGAATGGTTTGCGGAGGCCATGTCACATTTGCAAAGCCCCTGAGGGGACAAAACAATGAAAACGCCCAAAAAGGGACTCCATTTAGGAAACTACACCTCTTGAGGAATTCATCTAGGGGTGTAGTAAGCATTTTGACCCCACAGACGTTTCATAGAATTTATTAGAATTAGGCAGTGAAAATAAAAACAGTCCTTTTTCTTCAATAAGACGTAGCTTTAGCGCACATTTTTTCATTTTCTCAACAAATAAAGGAAAAAAAGAACCCAAAATTTGTAAAGCTATTTCTCCCGAGTACGGCAATACCCCATATGTGGTCATAAACTGCTGTTTGGGCAAACGGCAGGGCTCAGAAGGAAAGGACCGCCATTTGGAGTGCAGATGTTGCTGGATTGGTTTCTGGGCGCCTGTGGGCCCAAAACAGTGGAAACCCCCCAGAAGTGACCCCATTTTGGAAACGACACCCCTCAATGCATTTACCAAGGGGTGTAGTAAGCATTTTAACCCTGCAGGTGTTTTGTAGAAATTAGTGTTCACTCGATGTTGCAGAGTGAAAATGGGATTTTCTTCCATAGATATGCCAATATGTGGTGCCCGGCTTGTGCCACCATAACAAGACAGCCCTCTAATTATTATGCGGTGTTTCCCGGTTTTAGAAACACCCTACATGTGGCCCTAATCTTTTGCCTGGACATATGACAGGGCTCAGGAGTGAAGAGTACCATGCGGAGTGGAGGCCTAATTTGGCGATTTACAAAGTATTGGTTCACAACTGCAGAGGCTCAGATGTGAAATAATAAAAAGAAACCCCTGAGAAGTGACCCCATTATGGAAACTGTACCCCTCAAGGCATTTATTAAGAGGTGTAGTGAGGATTTTCACCCAACAGGTCTTTTCCATAAATGAATGCACTGCGGATGGTGCAAATTAAAAATTTATATTTTTCCCTAGATATGCCATTCAGTGGCAAATATGTCATGCCAAGCTTATGACACTGGAGACACACACCCCAAAATTTTTTAAAAGGGTTCTCCCGGGTATGACGATGCCATATATGTTGAAGGAAACTGCTGTTTTGGCACGCTGTAGGGTTCAGAGCCGAGGGAGCACCATTTGGCTTTTGGAGAGTGGATTTTGCTTGGTACTAAATTTGTTTGAGTATTGCTGGTGTTTTATAATGTGGGGGTACATGTAAGCGGGGCGGAGTATATAAGGGGCATAGTCAGGTGGTATGAAAAAAAATTAATAATCCATAGATGTGTGTTACGCTGTGAAGCAATCCTTTCCGCACAGGCCAGTGTCGCACTGATAAATGGTGTAATTTCTTATCCCCCTTTTGGTCCACACTCTGCACCTTTGTAGTTTGAGGAATTTTGCTGGGAAATGTTGTCCTGGTATAATACGGGCACCGTCGCTTCCAGCGGATATGTTTGGGCCCTCCCTTTCCTGGTTCCCTAATTTTAGGTCCTTGATAAATCGCCTCTTCAAACAGAAGAAATGTTCCCCTCGGGCACAACTGCATATTTTTTTATTTCCTGACTTATTGGAGCCATAACTAATTTTATTTTTCATAGACGTAGCGGTATGAGGGCTGGTTTGTTGCGGGATGAGCTGTAGTTATTATTGGTACCATTTTGGGGTACATGTGACTTTTTGATCACCTTTTATCCTATTTTTTGGGATGCCAGGTAAACAAAAAAATGCAATTCTGGCACAGCTTTTTTCAGTTTTTTTATACAGCGTTCACCATGCGTTATAAACTACATGTTAACTTTATTCTGTGGGTCAGTACGATTCTGGCGATACCTAATTTATAGCATTTTTTTATGTTTTACAACTTTTTTCACAATAAAATTACTTTTGTAAAAAGAATGTATTTTTTTTCTGTCGCAAAGTTGTGAGAACCATAACGTTTGAATTTTTTTGTCGACGGAGGTGTATGAGGGCTTGTTTTTTGCGGGACGAGCTATAGTTTTTATAGGTACCATTTTTGGATACGTGCGACTTTTTGATCACTTTTTATTCTTATATTTGTAGGGCAAAGTGACTAAAAAACAGAAACTCTGGCAACGTTTTTTACGGTTTTTTTTACGCTGTTCACCGCGTGCAATAAATAATACAATATTTTGATACCTCAGGTCGTTACGGTCGTGGCGATACCAAATACATATGGTTTATTATTATTTTTCAATAATAAAGGACTTGATAAGAGTAAAAGGGGGATTGTGTTTTATTTGATTACTTGAAACTTTTATTGTTTTCAAACTTTTATTTTTTGCCCTTTTTTTTTACACTTTTTTACACTTTTTTATACTTTTTTTACACTTTTCTTCAAGTCCCACTAGGGGACTTGAAGGTCCAACGGTCAGATTTTTTTTTTTCTAATACATTGCACTACCTATGTAGTGCAATGTATTAGATCTGTCAGTCATTCACTGACAGCAAGCCGATTAGGCTTCGCCTCCCGGCGGGGCCTAATAGGCTTCCGTAATGGCAGAGCAGGAGACCATTGTGTCTCCTGTTGCCATAACAGCAGTCGCCAGTCCCGATTGCCTGTCAGGGCTGGCGATCTGCTAGTAACCGCTACGATGCAGCAATCGCTTTCGATTGCTGCATCGAAGGGGTTAATGGCAGGGATCGGAGCTAGCTCCGGTTCCTGCCGTTACAGGTGGATGTCAGCTGTACAGTACAGCTGACATCCACCGCTGATGACGCCGGATCAGCTCCTGACCCGGCGCCATCTTGCCGGCAGCTACGGAAGCCGATCAGGCTCCGCCGCCGGGCGGATCTTGACCGGCTTCGGTGCTAGGCAGACCGGGAGGCCAGTATTAGGCCTCCGGTTGCCATTGCAGCCACCGGAACCCCGGCAATTTCATTGCTGGGGCTCCGATGAGCTGCAAACACCTTAAGTGCAGCGATCGCGTTTGAGCGCTGCACTTAAGGGGTTAATGGCGGGGATCGAAGCTAATTTCGGTCCCCGCCGTTACAGTCGGATGTCAGCTGTAAGATACAGCTGAGATCCGGTGATGATGGCACCGACTCAGTTTCTGAGCCGGTGCCAAACATTTGACGTACATGTACGGCATTTTGCGGGAAGTCAATGCTTTCCATGACGTACATGTACGTCAAATGTCGGGAAGGGGTTATGACTGAGCTGCCTCAGCCTTTTGTGTGCAGTGTTCAATTATTATTGTCTGTGTTTTTTAATTGATTAGTTAATTATTTATTAAAGCTAATTTTAAGGTTAAAGTGTAGCTAAACATTCGACAAAAATTCGACAAACTTCTGACATGTCATAGTGACATGTCAGAAGTTTGGATTGGTGGGGATCCGAGCATGGAGACCCCCACCAATCGCTAGAACGAAGCAGCTGAAATACTCGTGTGAGCGCTCAGCTGCTTCGTGTCTGTTCAGCTTTTTCCGGAAATAAATGTATCAGTGTACGGAGTCAAAATAAAGTCTATGAGCCCGTACTCCGATACATCGGCTTTCCAGAAAAAGCCGAACAGAAACTAAGCAGCTGAGTGCTCACACGAGTGCTTCAGCTGCTTCGTTCTAGCAATTGGTGGGGGTCTCCGTGCTCGGACCCCCACCAATCCAAACTTCTGACATGTCACTATGAAATGTCAGAAGTTTGTCGAACGTTTAGCTACACTTTAAATATAATTTAGTCTGTGTGCCTCTTTTTGTAAGATATATTGTATAGTTGTTTGGCTGACCAGCACACTCCACCACTTGTGTTTATAATTGTTAAAGGGCTGGTATAAAGGTGGGATTCACCTACTCGTGTCACCCAACATTACTACCTCCTTTATAATCAGTCACTAGGGTTATGCCTAGTTTCCTTACCTTTTCTTGTACTAACGTACAGGTAAAGGGTTGAAGTAAGGAGGGGGGAGACTGTTACGTGTAGCTGCTGCTACACGTGCATACTTAGCCGTTAATGTTGTCAAGGTTGGTGAGTTGGTCTCTGAGGAGGGAGGCAGGAACAAGAGAGTGGGAGTGGGACAGTTGACCCTCTTACACCTTGTCTGTGCACATATGTCTGACATTACATGCTCATGCATGTGCAAGGGAGGGGACATGGGTTTATGGCTCCCTCATGGAATCTCATTACCTGGTGAGGGGAAGAATATACACCTTTCTGGAGGGAAAAATATATATATCTACACTCAGATGTACATAGATATAAATATATAAAACACTTCCCTTTACAATACCCTGTTGTCGGGAACACGACAATGAAATTTGTGAAAGTGTTTGTTCCGTATTACCCCCTCAACCTCACTCATTAATGGTAATGGTCGTAGATGGAATGAAGTATACCTTTGGACTTAGGTACACAACATCACTTATCCCCTCAAGGACACCTTCCCACCAGTCCTCAAACTCAGAAGTCCAGTGTAAACGAGAACCTCAAAGTCCGTATTCTTTCTTTCGTGGTATTTCTTCCACTTTAGAGGCGTCAGCGGGTCTTTCCAGCGTTCCGATACAATTCTAGCATGCCGACCCGGTCAGCCTTGGAATGGCTTAGCCTGGCTTTCGACAACTTTTGTACGCAATACGTTATCTTTCCAAATCTTTTCAGTATCTTGATTGAAGACAATATCCATGTATCTATCATGGCAGGTTAACATCCCTGAGGAGGAGGTGATGTCTTGGTACTTAGAAATCTAATCGGGGGGCGGAGCATCGCCTTCCATTTCCCCTCTAACATTCAATCTATCATCGTATGCACCATACCATTTCTCAGGTTGAGGTGGCAATTACCTACAAGAGTGTGTGTGTGTACCTTACCTGTTCCTACACACTACCCAATCATACACACAAAATGTAAAATAATCAAACATACAAAAATATTCTCCCCAACCATAGGTACATGTACATATAGAGATTCATGCTCAAACAGCATCTCTCACTACTCCTCCATAAACATGTGCAAGGTACACATGTAAATGGGGTGACTACAGGCTGTAACTATATGCCCGCCTACACGTACACACTCACTCACTGTGGGACAGGCATGTCCTCATTGAGTATGCCTATGTTGCGGACACATATCTACACCTAGAATGTCTATATGTACACCTAGAAAGTTTTTGTACGACACATTGATTCATATTACACTACACAAATATAGGTATATACATAAACTCGACAATTACGGGTCGCAGGACACTATTGGTATTATGTCCTTAGTCCAAGTTCATTCTTTTACGCCTGACCTAGTTTACTTGGTCGGCAAATCCTTTCACCCATCAGTACTATCACAGGGTGGAAGAGCAGGTTGAAGAACAAAATTGCTTTGGGGTTGTACACAACCAGGCTCTCCCACCAGGACACCTCTGAGTGTCTTTTCATGGGTTGGGATGAAGGCTTGATTCTCGGACTCTTTAAGCTTCTCCACGATATCCTCTTCCTCACTGAACTCAGGATCATCTGGAGTCTTACAGGAGAATCTGGGCGGATATCGAGCCTCTACTCAGGGGTGACTGGGGTTCTTCCGTTCTGCTACATCGCTACCTGTGACAATACAAAAAGGTACAATGCTCCATGGAGGAGTATTCCTCTTCCGGTGCAATTAGTCGCACAGATTGTGTAGTAAACATATTGCACTCGTTACCAACTCCAATACCCTTGACCCATGTATCTTAAGCTTGAAGAGGGTATTGGGTTGACCTTCATCTCACAGGTTCCCTCGGTATCTCAACACTGGTGTCTAAGCACCCGGTCCTAACTACCTTGGCAGAGGATTGTATGCTCCTCCTTTCAACATCCATCTGTACAGACAGATGTGGATGGCTGCCCTTATAGGTTAGGATATCTGAGGGGAGCTGTAGATGAAGTACCATTTTGTGAATCTTCACAATTCTCATGTTTGTGGAACTATGTCCCCATCTTACCAAACCCATTATCTTAAAATCAAGATATGGGTGTCATTCCAGGCTTACCTCCCCCTGTCAACCTTTCCTAAAGGACCACTCCAGTTAAACACAAAAGAATCAGCCATACTTTTATTCGCTGTTTTTAATTGTACTCGCATTAGGCCTCAGATGAAATTGTGTTTAATAACAATTCCAACAATATTATCCCAAATAGAGAGCAATTAAAACATTTTGCGATTATAGATGTAAATGCATTACCATCCTGAACTTCAAGGTCTAGGTGCGCAGTATATCATAACACTACAAGTGAACTTATGTTACCTGTCCGCATCTCTATACCTAATATTAGTTCACAGAACAAGCAAATACATCACTATTCATTGGCTGATTCTCCAGTGCATTTCCTGGAGTGGCTTTCTTATGTATTATAAATACAGGCAACACCCATATAGTATAACTACATAACTACTGATAACCAGGGATACACCACAATAGAATCTGTGAAGGAACCACAAAAGAAAACACAAATGACAACAAAAGAACTGAAAACAAACACAAAAGACCATAAACACACAGTACAGACATCAAAGAGATAACACCTAATTGTGAACATGTAAATTATGGCCTACTTAAAATTCACATCCGAATTCCTCCCCAGCTGTGGCTGGTCTTTGAACACATGGTGAAGCACATGTGTGGAGGAGATTGTCATGTAGCCATTTTGTCCTTTCCTAAATCCACCATTTGATGTAATGTGGCCATTTTCTATTGCTTCATTACTAGACTTTCCACATTTGCTTATACTATGGCAGTTCCTAGCAATGTGTCCCATCTGACCACATTTAACAGGACCATATTTCTTTGAACCCAAGGACTTGCAGTACTTCGCAATATGGCCTGAGCCGGCACATGCAAAACATTTAACAGTACATGCTCTGCTGGACTTACGTCATTCACCAGTGCATGATCTTTTAAAGTTTTGCATGGCTAGGGATGCACTTATGATTATCGTACGCTTACGCTTATCTGGTCCATCACTCTTTCTACTCCCCCCTTTTTGCCCTTTAGAGGGCAAACTTACAGCAGAATCAGTCCTTGAAAAAGACAAGACCGGTAACATTTTTGAGAAATCTTTTATGATATTTGGCATACTGGCAACCAATTGTGACCTAGTAGCAAGCTTATCATTCAACTTGGCAATGATCGCATCCGTAGATGCCGCCTTATCCTTAAATGCATTGATCACAGCATAAGACCCAGTCAGCTGTGCATCAATATCATCACCACGATTTCTCAAAATTATCACCTGCGATTCCAGCATGCAAATTTGCTTATCTCTATCAATTTTACATTGGGCATTCTCTGCAAGTTGTGTCTGCAAAGCACCAACCTGCTTCACATTGTTGACACAACACTGGCAGTGAATATTTGGGGAATCACTCTTCATTTCTGAGTGATCAGGCTTCCACATCTCCTCATACACAGAGATTGGCTTAGCGAGCATGTGGAGCCTTTTGGAGGTTTTGTTAAAAACACTCCTCTTGCTGATGCACATCTTATCATGAGCATAAGCCTCGTCCAGCAGTGTGGACCACAGCATTCCTGCTGACTTATATGCAGTGAGTGTTACTGAATTGAATGAACTATGTTTAGTAAGGTGTTTGAGTGTGGAGAAGTCCATACTCACTCTATCAGAAGTCATCTTGGTTAGTGTTCTCCCTCTTGTTCCTTGCTGCATGAAAAAGGTCCTTTTACCCCAGAACACTTTTTCCCGACCAGCTACATTTTACACGAAGGAGTCCGACGTCGATACTGCTCAAGACTCTAATGTTTTGCTCGATCGCCCGCCGATTTGTCGCCGTAGAGCAGCACGCCGCAAAGCAAAATAAAAGAGTTAATACCTTAGAAAAAACCCAAAATATAACTAGGTTCGCTGTTCTCAATTGTATCCTGTATTAAGCCTTAAATAATACTGTGTTACTCGTCCAAACTTGAAGGTCTAGGAGCACAGTATAACACAACACTTCACCGTGCACGTATGTTATCTGTCCACACCTCTCCGCCTATCTTAGTTCACGTTTTAACAAAATTTTATTGTACAAAACACAGAAATAAACTGAAAGCAGTTTGGGCCTTCGGCTCGCCACATGTTAAAGGGCTGGTATCAAGGTGGGATTCACTACTCATGTCACCCACCATTACTACCTCCTTTATAATCAGAGTCACTAGGGTTATGCTTAGTTCCCCTACCTTTTCTTGTACTAACGTTAGTCTACTTGCTTTGCTGCTATGTAAGTGTATACGACTGAATAAATACAATTGTATAGTAAATAAAGGGTAATATTTATTACTAACAATAATCACACTTACATATAAAATACACCAAACACAGAACACAGTAACTGATCACAGTATAGTATCAGTATACCCCAATACATATAACAAGTTAATACATACTGAGTATACCCACACTATATGTAGTGGAGTATAAACAAGGTATCACAATCCTTATACCACCACCCACTTACCTAAACATACATATGAATACAGTTACAATACAATACAATACACATGCTCACTGTTTCTGTCCCACTCCCTCCTAGCAATAACTGTCCCTGTGCACTAAAGGGTTAACATGGAATAAGGAGGATAAATGGTTAACAAGGGGAATGGGTTGCTATGTAGCAGGTAAAGGGTTAAACAGGTACCAGGCAATGTACAGGTACCAGGGAATGCACAGGTAAAGGGTTGAAGTGAGGAGGGGAGAGACTGTTACGTGTAGCTGCTGCTATACGTGGATACTTAGCCGTTCATGTCGTCCAAGGTTGGTGAGTTGGTCTCTAAGGAGGGAGGCAGGAACAAGAGAGTGAAAGTGGGACAGTTGACCCTCTTATACCTTGTCCGTGCACATCTGTGTGACATCACAATCTCATGCACGTGCAAGGGGGGGACATGGGTTTATGGCTCCCTCATGGAATCTCATTACCTGGTGAGGGGGGGGGGGGGAAGCAGTTGGAACTTCCTTCTTAATGGAAATACAGGATTTGTTCACTGCTTATGGCTTCCACCCCCCAGGGTGTCTAATTACCTGTGAGGGGAGTGTCACGGAGCGGGTAGTGGACCCACTAGGCCGTACCGCCGTAGTGGGGAGGCAGCTGGCCAAACAACAGGAAACCCCAGAAATACAATGTCCCGCACAAGGGTACCTGGATAGTCCAGACGGTGGCCGAAGCTCTGGCACAGATGGAGATGAATGGAGCAGACAGCGCCAAACGTGGCGGATGACACAGGAGCCGCAAGTTGCACCAGACGTGGCGGATTCCTCCGGACGTGGCAGATGACAGAACATGGCGGATTCCTCCGGACGTGGCAGATGACACAGAACGTGGCGGATTCCTCCGGACGTGGAAGATGACACAGAACGTGGCGGCTTCCTCCGGACGTGGCAGATGACACAGGACGTGGCACGACTTAATACTAAGGAACAGCACGGGAAACAGGAACGGGGAACAAGGCACGGGTCACATCAGGAACGGGAAACACTAAGGGACCATTTGCAAGACAGACTGGGAAAACTAACAACGCTCAGGCAAGGATTAGAAGACCAGGAAATCGTGGCAGTTGATGATGATGACTTCCTCCTATTTGCGCGCGCTGGCCCTTCAAGGCCGGGCACGAGCGTGCGTGTGCACCCTACGGGACACAGCCGAACGGAGCGGAAGTGAGCGCTGGCGTCTCCTAGGAAGGAGATGGGGACCAGCGCTCACAGATCCATGGCTGCGGGCGTCGGGAGGTGAGTAAACCCGACGGCCCGCGGCCATGGACGCTACAGGGAGGAATATACACCTTTCTGGAGGGACAAATATATACATATCTTCACTCACATGTACATAAATATAAATATATAAAACACTTCCTTTTACAATAATGCCCGCCCGTTAAAAGGTAACTTGTACAAAAATGTAAAAAATCCATGGAAAATCATATTATAGCATTCATTGTCCACATATATTCCTCAAACACCTAGATTCAAAACAGCACAGTTTATTCATACCTACCAATGTATGTATTTGCTTTGTAATGATCCTGTTACAAAGAAATGTAAGGATTGCAGTTTGCACTGTGTGTTGGAGGGTTAACGGACAAGACACTATTCACCTTACACTTGCAGTGTACTTTTGGCGTATGCGCTGGGAAAGCTCCCGATACATATACTGAACGTATCCATAGGGTCCTTTTTACCCAACAGTTGCCAAAAGAGTGTAATACCGTAGAGACACAACCAGCAGCTTTCACTCTGGAGGAATCAGGCCTTCACTGTGTAACATGGATGGCCATCCATTTGTATGGCCACATTTATTACTACATTTCCACTAAAGCAGCTGCTTCTGACGAAAACCAGGAAACGTGTGTGTATATGTGTATATTGCCCCATTGTGTTAGCTTTTCAGTAATTCTAAGGTCACCAATATGAAAACATTACACACAACACAGCAGTTAGTGCAAAAAAAGTATTTTTTACTTTAGGTGGGTAGATGTCATTCTAACACTATAGTATGCAATAATGCAGTATTTTTATTTATATGTTATACTTCTAGAAAACCCTTTAAAATTCAGTATGAGATACGTCCTTGGCAGGGAATGGGTTGAAAGGGTTTGTCTATTTTACAAAATCCACTTTCAAATACTATTAGGGAACTTTGAGCTAATAGAGGGGTCTCCTGTTTAGCATCCTAATCTACTAGCAGACAGCAAATACAAAGAGGGCCTCTCTCTCGCTTGAGGACCCAGTACATCTATGCTTTACACATATACCGTAGCTTTCAGACTATAAGACGCACCCAGGTTTTAGACAACAGAAAATAGGGAAATAATAATGTCATATTTTACTACTTTTAAAAAAACAACAACTATTTGTTAAAAAATATTTGTTCTGTTTCACCACATTCTGAGAGCCATAAGTTGTATATATTTTTTTTATCAATTGAGTGGTGTGAGGGCATATTTTTTCGAAGACGAGCTGTAGTTTTTATTGGCACCATTTTTTGGTACATACGATTTTTTGATCACTTTTTATAAAAAAAAATTTTTGTTAGTGCTAAGGTGACCAGAAAACAACAATTAAGGTGTTTTCCCCAAAAAATGTACGCCGTTCACCGTGCGAGTTAATTAATGGTATATTGTAATAGATCAGACTTTTACCAATTTTTTTACATTTTTTACATTGTGCTTGGGGAAAAATGGGATGTTTTTTTTTTAACTTTTAAAATGTTTTTTACACTCCTGAAAATGTATGTAAAATATGTTTTTTTCACACATTTTATTAGTTCCCCTAGGGGACTTGAACCAGCAATCATTAGATCGCTGGTACAATACACTGCAATACATGGATGAGTTACGGAAACAGCGTAACTCGCTCCCATAGTAGTGAATGGCAGTTACAGAAGCAGAAGTTCTGTGGGAGTTACGGAAACAGCATAGCTCAGCTTACTTTTTAAGTAATTCGACATTTGGTTGGGAGAGCACAAAATGCTAGAACGGGGTTTAGAGGGCCCCTTGATTGCCAGCTATAAGACGCAAGGACTTTTTAGCAAGATTTATTCTTGCTAAACACTGCGTCTTATAGTTCGAAAAATACGGTAGTTGAGGCTCTCCAATTCTGGTGATTTTATGAAGACGTGCATGAAGATTCACTATATGGACAAAAGTATTGGAACACCTACACATTACACTTACAGGGACATCCCATTTTAAATCCATAGGCATTACTATGGAGTTGATCCCACCTTTGCAGCTAAAACAGCTTCCACTCTTCTGGGAAGGCTTTCTACCACCTTTTGGAGTGTGTCTGTGGGAATTTTTTCCCATTCATCCAGAAGAGCATTAGTAAGGTCAGACACTGATGTTGAACGAGAGGGACTGGTTTGCAATCTCTGTTCTAGTTCATCCCAAAAGTGTTTCATGGGATTGAGGTCTGGGCTCTGTGCGGGCATGCAATTGTCCAAAATGTCTTGGTATGCTTAAGATTTCCCTTCACTGGAACTAAGGGGCCTAGGCCAACCCCTGAAAAACACTGCAATAGCATTAGCCTTCCTCCACCAAACTTTACAGTTGGCACAATGTAGTCAGGCATGTAGCATTCTCATGGCATTCGCCAAACCCAGACTCGTCCATCAGACTGCCAGATGGAGAAGCGTGATTCGTCACTCCACAGGACATGTTTCCCCTGCTCTACACTTTGCATCACTCCATCCGACGCTTGGCATTGTGCTTGGTGATGTAAGGCTTGCATGCAGCTGCTTGTCCATGTAAACCCGTGCCATGAAACTACAGACACAGTTTTTGTGCGGATGTTAATACCAGAGGAGGGTTGGTACTCTGCAGTTATTCAGTTAGCAGAGTGTTGTCGACTTTTATGCACTATGCACTCGGCGATTCCGTTCTGTAACTTTACGTGGTCTGCCACTTCGTGGCTGAGTTGCTGTAGTTCCTAAAAGCTTCCACTTTGAAATTATACCACTCACAGTTGATCGTGGGATATCTAGGAGGAAAGAAACTTCAGGAACTGAGTCTTCTGACTTGTTACAACGGTTGCGTCTTATTACAGTACCACGCTGGAATTCAGTGAACTCTTTGGAACGACCCAGTCATTCACAAATATTTGTAAAGGAGACTGCATGGCTGGGTGCTAGATTTTATACACCTGTGGCAATGGGACTGAATGAAACACCTGAATTCAATGAGAGGTTTTGTCTATATAATATATGTTCATGTAGACTTTTCAATGTGTGTAAGGGTATGTGCACACACAAAATAAAAAACGTCTGAAAATATGGAGCTGTTTTCCCTTGAACCCAATGATTACTCACAATGACAGGTACACACACCACTTCGCAACAGGATGGAGACAAACCACTATGCTACATAGGGGGACATTGCCCAGGTGCAATATACTGATGAACAGACACTCTCACACCTACTATTCATGAGGGAGTGGGGGTGGCTGCTTAGTATTATCATTGCACACATTTATAACTTCTATAAGTGTGCCAGTCACACAGTTACATGCATTGCACTATGCTGGCTTACAGCCTATTAGTCACGCCCATACTTTTAGATCAGGCGGGCTACCCAGCACCTTCTAGATGTACCACACAAAGTACTGACACACCAATGCCCCCAGTATTTTGAGGCCAGGTTGCATCCTGAAAAAACATCCATGATAAACATGAGGTATTAGTTGATATTTTAGCCAAAATAGGCAAGCTCACAACCTGCGTCAAGGGTCCTCATCGTATTGCAAGTCCCCACACTACTATTACAAACAAATCACAGAAATTAGCTATATTATTTTAAAATCACTGGAAAGGCCATATTTACTCATAAGGGCAGTACACACACCACTTCCCAACGGGATGGGGACAAACCACAATGCTACGTAGAGGGAGATTGCCCAGGTGCAATATACTGATGAGAGGCCACTCTTACGCCTACTATTCATGAGGGGGGTGGCTGCTTAGTATTATCATTGCACACAGATATAGCTTCTATAAGTGTGCCAGTCACACAGTTACATGTAGTGCTCCATGCTGGCTTTCAGCCTATTAGTCACGCCCATACTTTTAGATCAGGTGGGCTGCCCAGCACATTCTAGGTGTACCACACAAAGTACTGACACACCAATCTCCCCCAGTATTTCAAGGCCCGGCTGCATCCCGAAAAAGTGTCCATGATAAACGATAAACATCCATGTGTACCTGCGATTGTGATTAAGTATGGCCTTTCCAGTGATTTTAAAATAATATACCTCATTTCTATGATTTGTTTCCCCAATGATGAAAGCTGATCGCTGGGTTTCAGCAATGGGGCACCATGTAATCGGCTTATTGTCGGGGAACTCTTTTAACAAAAAAAAGCATTGTCTAAAGCTCATAACTCCTTTAAGTCCTAGTCAAACATTTTGTAATAGGCTCTTTGTAAATGTATAGTAAGTACATACATACTGATACACTGTACATTGATGGACGCACAATTTTTTTTCTTACCATTCTATATTGAAAGCTGCGGCATGATTGTTATATTATAAAAGCCTGATCATCAAACAATCATGCAGCTATGGGATACCTGCATTTTTTTTTCTGCATTGACAAATGCACAGAAATGTATAGAAAAAAAATAAATATTTTGTAACATTTTACATCTTTTATCTAAAGGCTGAATACAATAATATACAGCATTTTGTTTTGAAAAAACTTTATTCACAGTCGTGTCTTGCATTGTAGTTCAGGAATAGTCAAAGTATTCTGTTTTCTTGGCAATTAATTTAGACGGTAGGTTAATGACACTTTGGGTTAATGTAAGTTAATTACACCTTGGCATCTCTCAGTGTAAATTACTTTATCAAATTGCATTGGTTATCAGGTGAGCTTTTGAATAATGAACCCTGGGCTCCTAATTTCCATAAGAGACCTTTTCGAAAGAGCTTTTAAGTTTGGATGACCTTGAGTGACTAATTTAATCTTCTGATGCTAGAGGCAAAACAAAATATTATTAACCTTGTTTTTTTTTTACAAATGTAATGTAAACTTCCATAAAAGCCATCATTCCATCCTGTTATTTCTTTTCTTATATATTTCAATTTCTTTGTAAATGTTGTTGAAAATTTATAGCAGAAATATGTGCTCTCAGGAAGAATGTTCAAAAATAGTGCCATTAAATCCAATGCCTTTCATTTTATGATTGCTTCCTAGACTTTTTGTAAATCTATATATTTTTTAAATAAAGGTATAGCTAACAACATCATAAAAGTTTATTTTTTAATTTAATTCTAAGTAATTGTTAGGAGTAGCAGGTCTATTTCTGTATCCTCGTCATCTCCTAGTTATGGAGCAGTAGCTGGGGCAGTTGTTGAGGTAACTGCTGCCCAGCTGATTTATCAGTGATGTGAGCCTGTGGTTGGTTTAGAGAGATCAACCTTGTTAGTCTGCCTCTCCTTAAGAATCCCTGGCCTCAGATTAAGGGTGATGGTTATAGTACTTGCTATGTGTGTTAGACATGTGCCTGAGTATTTCCTTTGTCGAAACAGGGGACAAAGGTAGGATCCAGCGCTGGATCCTACCTTTGTCCCCTGTTTCTACTTGATATTCCGTGTGCCGACACGAGGATCCGGGCGCTATCAACGACACACTGGAGTGTGTCAGGTGAGCTGGAGGACTTCTCCACTTTTTTCTATTTCCTTTTCCTTGTTTGCTTTTGTATTTAGTCCTATTAGTTTCATCCTGTTTCACTGTCTCACTTTTTTGCTTGCTTGGTGTCCCTGAGTTTTCAATTGGTTTGTGCTGTTTTCATTGCCTACTGTTTTCCTGGGGCTGTGTTAAGGACAGTGTCTACAGATTAGGAATTCCGATTGGGACACTGAGGGTTATTGGTGTGGTGTTGGGCTCAGTGCATAGGAACAGATCCAGCGCTAGATATATAGACGGCTAGTTAGTTTGTTATTATAATCCATCATTCATTTGGTTTTTGTCATCTGACTTATTAATACCCATCATGCATTTGTTCCCGTCATCCGTCTGACATCATCTTGTTTCATCCCTGTCTGCAATCGGTGAGTCCCTGGTTTCTTGTTGCCTTTTAGTATTGTGATACATGCTCCATAATTCCATTCACTTCGATTGTCCGGTTGGTTCATGATTCGGCCCTACTGTAGTCCTGGGAGTGCCATAGGTGAAGCCTAGTCCTGCTGTCTTGTGACCAGCTGGCATTGATACAGTAATTTTTATCGCAAATATTATGTGTGGCAGTCTGTGTATGCTTCAGGTACTGTAGGTAGGGTTCTCACCCCATCAATATTATGAAGATAAACGGGAGCACTCTGTTTAGATATGCAGATAAAGATAGGAAGTGGGCAAAAATAAGGTTTGTAACGGCTTGGCCTATAGATACAGCCGTTATCAAACTCCGTTGCCACTGGATAAGAGGGGAATATGGTGGGAAAGTAGCGCTGCAGTAGGGGGTATGTAATACCAGTGGTGGGCGCTGGTAATTTTTATCGACTCTCTGCTTCTCTACTATGCTATGGCAGTGAGAATACCAGCCACCATGACCGCAATTATCCTTTGTTATATCACTGACTATATTGGTTTATAGCTTAAAAAGATGCCCCTCTTTCCACAGTGTTCGGACACAGCATGCTGAAAACTAGGGTTGCTAAGCTGATTTTTTTTTCTTTTTGCTGGACAATTTATTAAAAAAATCACAGACAACCAACATTTTTACGGACAAATTGGAAAACCATAATTTAATTAAAGATTTTATGTTATATATGTCTTGAGCCTACGATACTTATATGAACACATTAGCAGCATGTACTGTGACCTTTTAAAATGATAATTACAATCCCAAAACATGTGCAAACTCCTCCAGCTCCTCTTCATGAAATTTACAGACTGTTGGCAACTTTGATTAAAACTTAGTTAGAGTGTTCTGTCGAAGGGGTTACACTCTGTCCCCATTCATCTGCTTATTAAAAAACCTGCCAAACCATCTCTGTTGACCAGTCCACTTCTTAAGTTCATTATAATACCTCTGCATTATTTGACTTTGTTGATACTTGGTAGTTTTTAGTAACATTTAACCTATAATAAATCTATACATTTAAAGAATCATGACTACTAAGACCCCTACTGTTAGATCTTACAACATGTAGGGTATTTCTACATCCGGGGATGACAATCCTGCATGTACTATGTCATTTATATTTCCTATTTGTTTTTTATTCTGTTATTGTAAAACACCAAAATGGATCTTTCTTGAGAAACTACCATAGAAATAAAGTTGTCATTAGGTTTACATTGTAGACAGACAGGCAACAGAAAAGCAGGAGTTCTCGAAATCATTCCCCAATTGTTTTAAGCAAGCTGTCAGGCAGCATTGAGAAATGTCTTAATGTTCTACATGAATTGCCTGTGGCAAGATTTTCTTGTCTCTTTGCCCAGCTATTTGGTTAGAAATTAATGTTCACTGCCTCCTAATCACTTTAGAATAAAATTAAAGACTTCTAAACCCAAATTAATCTCTACAAACCTGCGATGAGAATTTTTTTTTGTCAGTGCTGCCATTGTGTTACTTTGCCGCAATTTATGTTTGTTTTTATTTTTTTAGGGAACATTATATGTTATCATACATATACAATTACCAGTCTTGGACTTGTGTCACTTCTATTGTTTTGTAAATATTTGGCCTTGAAAACCATTAGTGTCACTTCCTCAGAGCAAATGGTCAATTAATTGGAGATCAGTAGTTGAAAAATATTTCTTATTCTTCTGGCAGAACCTTTAGAAACAAATTAAATAAAACTGTGTCATGTAAGATTTCAAATTACATCTTCTGTTTAATACAAAATATACTGCAGTCTTTTACTCTGAATTATGACTATTTTTTTTTGGCCAAAAAGAATGACACAACCATGTACAAAGAAGTTATTACTGCTCATTGAACTCTCCCCAAAACACTTATTAACCCCCTTAAGACATAGCCTGTTTTGGAATCCCCGGCGCAGCTCCATTTCTTTTTTGAATCAAGTAACTTTTTATTTGAACACAAAAGTTTTTACATTTCTCCACAATACATGCATGTACAGGTACAAAAAGTATGAGCAATACAAAGAAAATACATAACATATGTCCCCCTATCTCTTATCAACTCCACAGAAGCTAGATCCGAGCCGTCCAACCAGAGAGCCCACATCTCCTCGTATTTTTTTAAGTTTCATCTTTTCAAATAGATGGGTTTTTCCATGGATATGAGCCAGTTCACTTTAGCAACATACTCTACCCGTGTAGGTGGGAGCTCCTGCAACCATCTCTGAGCAATCAACTTCCTTGCCATATATAACAGGCGAGCTACAGCAGTTTTAAATGTATAAGAACCCGTCCACATAACCCAACACACACACGTATGGCGTCATTGTAAGATTAGCAGAATACACCACATTAATAATACTCACTACCTCCCTCCAGAAGGTTTCCAGATTTGGGTATGAACACATAATGTGAATGAGATCTGCATTGTCAATTTTGTATCTATTGAATATGGGATTATCCCTCAATCCAATGTCAAATAAAAACTGAGGTGTTTTATATACCCGGTGTAGAAGGTACAGGTGCGACAACCTATGTGCCTCACTCAGAGACAATCTAGGTGTGTATGCCACTATCTCCTGCCACTGCGCATCCTCTATAGGACCGATATCTCTTTCCCACTTTGCTTTAACACCAAGAGGAAGTTTAGAATGTTCTCTATCAGATAATTATACACAATCTAGATAAGCCCCTTAGATTTCACCGTGTCTCCAATGAAAGTGACAATTGGATTCTTAGTGAACGTGAGGGGAGTTCCTATATTGGCTTCTTTATCTAATGCATGTCTCATCTGTAAGTGTCACGATGCGGGGTGTGGACCCACTGGGCCGTACCGCGTAGCGGGATGGCGGCTGGCCAAACAGGTAAGTACAGAGTTCAATTAGTTCAGCAAGGGTACCTGAGGCAATCGTAGGCAGTAGCGAGGCAAGCACGTCCAGGACCAGGCAGCGGAAAGTCGTCAGGTGAGGCATAGCAGATCAAGCGTAGACTGTAGCACAGCACGGCAATAGCACAGCACGGCACTAGAACTAGGTAGCACGGAAACAGGATACAGGAGCAAGGTACACTGGGAAACTGGAAGACTGGGAGACCATAAGCATGACAAACGATGGGTAACAAACAACGCTCTGGCAAAGAGCAGGAGGACAGAGCCCTTTTTATAGCCCTGGGCATCCTGGGCTAGATTGCAGACTTCCTGCAAAAATGCCCGCCGGAGACACTCGAGGTCCGGAAGTGAGTGCCGGCGCCCCACAGGAGGACGATGCTGCAGCAAGGTAAGATGTCCATGGCCACGGCCGTCGAGGTTAACGACCGAACGACGGACCGTGGCCATAGACGTTACATATGGGACCAGAGCGGGAGAGAAACTTCCTCACGAGGACAGGAGCATCGATGTTCTCCTCTGGCTCCCAAGACCTCTCCTCTGGGCCGAACCCCCTCCAATCCACTAAATAAAATGTCCTTCCTCCCACCTTCTTGGTAGCCAGAATCTCTTTTACTTCGAAAGTCCCCGATGAGCCGCCAGGGGCCACTGTGGAGCTAGGAGTCCTGGAGTAGCAGTTCAGGACCACGGGTTTCAGCAAGCAGACGTGAAAGGAGTTAGGAATCCTGAGGGTAGGGGGGAGCTGCAGCTTGTAGGATATCGGGTTGATTTGTAGCAGGATTTCGAAGGGTCCGAGGAACCTAGGAGCAAATTTGCATGACGGAACCTTCAGCCGGATATTCCTAGAAGACAACCAAACTTTAGTCCCTGGAAGGAACTGCGGAGGCAACCGTCTTCTTGTATCTGCCTGTCTCTTCATGTGGTCCACCGCCAACAGGATAGAAGATCGGGTCTGTTGCCATATCTAATAACCACAAAGAAGAAACAAGAGCTTATAGCCAATAATATATAAAAGATATAAAGTTATTAACATATATGACAAACAAAGTTTAAAAAAATGAATGAAAGGACAAGACCATAGTATAAATATGGGAGCGATTACTGACACTTGCAATATAAAGTGATAGGTATCTGTGTTATCTGTTGCCATATCTGTAGAAAGTCCCTGAAGGTAGAATCGGCTGCAGGCACCTGGGACATAGTAGAAACAGGAAGAGGTATCCGAGGATGTTGGCCGTAGACGATGAAGAATGGACTGGAAGTGGTCGACTCACTGGTGTGGTTGTTATAAGAGAACTCTGCCCACGGGAGCAACTGCACCCAGTCATCATGGCGCCTGGAAACAAAGTGACGTAGATAGTTCTCCATAATCTGGTTAACTCTCCCGACTTGCCCATTGGACTTGGGATGATAGGCCGAAGAGAAGTCCAATTTTACACCGAGGAAGCCGCAGAGGGCTCCCCAAAACTTTGAGGTGAACTGGACCCCTCGGTCCGAGACAATATGCAGGGGCAAGCCGTGCAGACGGAAGACGTGTTGCATGAAGAGGTCAGCCAATCTTGTAGCAGACGGCAGGGCGGTCAAGGGAATGAAGTGAGCCATTTTGGAAAATCGATCCACCACCACCCAGATCACACTGCAACTCGCAGAAGAAGGAAGATCCGTGACAAAGTCCATAGCGACATGTTCTTAGTGAGGGTGGAGATAGGAGCAGTCAAAGATGAGAAGTTGGGGATGAACAGTCGGTAGAAGTTGGCGAATCCTAGGAAGCGTTGTATGGCCCTTAAGCCTTGGGGGCGTGGCCACTCCAGGACAGCCTTTACCTTCTGGGGTCCATCTTGAGGCCCTGATCAGAGGTAATATAGCCCAGGAAGGATAGCGACTTCTCAAAAACACACTTCTCCAACTTGGCATAAAGGCGATTCTCTCTTAGACGGAGCAACACCTGGCGGACATGACTCTGATGAGTTACTGGATCTGGGGAAAAAATCAAAATGTCATCGAGATACACCACAACACAAACATAAAGGAAATCACAAAAAATTTAATTGACAAATTCTTGAAATACTGCGGGGGCGTAACACAGGCCGAAGGGCATAACTAAGTATTCGTAGTGCCCATCACGAGTATTAAAGGCAGTCTTCCATTCGTCACCTCGACGAATGCGAATCAGATTGTAGGCCCCCCCCCCCGCAGGTCTATTTTAGAAAAAAAAATTGCCCCCCGTATGCGATCAAACAGTTTCGAAATCAAAGGTAGGGGGTATCTGTTCTTCACCGTGATCTGGTTTAGGCCTCGGTAGTCAATGCAAGGACTTAATGATCCATCTTTCTTTTTAACAAAGAAGAACCCCCGCTCCGGCCGGGGATGAGGATTTGCTAATGAAACCCCTCTCCAGGTTCTCCTTAATGTAGGCCGACATGGACTGGGTCTCTGGCAGGGAGAGAGGGTACACTCTACCACGAGGAGGAGACGATTCCGGTACCAGGTCAATCGGACAGTCATATGGCCGGTGTGGCGGCAAGGTCTCAGCCTCCTTTTTATTGAGGACATCGCAGAACATGGAGAAACAAGAAGGCAACCCTGTCAAAGACTGAAGAGGAGCAGGCTGTGGTGGCTGGATATGGCCCAGACAGCGGTCAAGACACTTCGGACCCCACTGGAGGACCTCTCCAGAGTTCCAATCCAGGATGGGGGCGTGCAGACGAAGCAAAGGCAAACCCAGCAGCACGGGGTTGACGGCCTTGTACAGGATGAACAGGGAGAGGAGTTCAGCATGAAGGGCTCCCACTTGGAGTCTCAATGGCTTGGTTACGGACACAACTGGGTCCGGCAATGGCAGTCCATCCACCGACGCAACGATCAGCGGCCTTTCAAGCGGGATAGTAGGCAACTGTAGGAGATCCACAAGGTCCTGGCAGACGAAGTTGGCTGCAGAGCCGGAATCCAGATATGCGGAGACCTGATGGGACCTCTCGCCAGCAATGATGGTTACGGGAATGAATAGTTTTGAAGAGAGTTCTTGATTCAATGTGTTGATGCCCAGCGTTGTCTCTCCAACCAAACCTAGGCGCTGGGTTTTTTTGTCTTGTGAGGACACAGACGCACTACATGGCCAGCAAGGCCGCAATATAAGCAAAGTCCAGAGGTGCGCCTGCGCTGTTTTTCCTGGACCGATAATTTTAGTCGGTCTACTTGCATCGGGACCTCGGGCAAAGCAATAGAAGCAGGCAAGAGGGGTTGCTGAAAGTTGGGAACCAGTCTAGGGCGCCGACGCTCCTGACGAACCTCGTGAGTTCTTTCCCTCAGCCTTATGTCTACCCGAGTGGCAAGCAGAATCAAGTCGTCCAAGGCAGAAGGCAGGTCTCGAGCAGCCAGTTCATCCTTGATCTCGGACGACAGGCCATGCCAATAGGATACCACGAAGGCCTCATTGTTCCAGGATAGCTCTCCTGCCAGAGTCCGGAACTGGATCATATACTCGCACACGGAGGTGTCCTCTTGGCGAAGGTTGAAGATGGCAGTGGCTGCCAATGAGACTCGCCCAGGCTCCTCAAAAACAGTTCGGAATATTCGTACGAACTCCTGGAAATCTCAGGTCTCGGGTCCCTGACGTTCCCAGATAGGATTAGCCCATGCCAGTGCCTTGCCAGTCAGGAGGGATATGATGAATGCGATCTTGGCTCCATCTGACGGAAATGCTCGAGAGTGCAGGGTAAAATGAATGCGGCAATGGTTCAGAAACCCCCGACAAGCACTGGCGTCTCTATCGAACCGAGAGGGCAATGGCAGCGAGAACCGAGGATCCGGACAGGAACTGCCAGGAGGAGTAACAGGAGGATCGGCTTGAAGGACTTGCATAGAGGCAGGAAGAGAAGCAACTAGCGTCCCTAGCTGCTGCCCAATAGAGTCCACTGCCACGAGGAGCTGATCCTGCCTAGCTCAGAGATCCAGCAGATCCGCCTGCATGGCTTGGGAGGGTGCCAAGCCCTTGAATTGACCAGCGGAGTCCATGGCCAGAGCGTACTGTCACGATTCTGGGTGTGGACTTACTGGGACGTACCGCGTAGTGGGATGGCGGCTGGCCAAACAGGTAAGTACAGAGTTCAATTAGTTCAGCGAAGGTACCTGAGGCAATCGTAGGCAGTAGCGAGGCAGGCACATCCAGGACCAGGCGGCGGGAAGTCGTCAGGTGATGCGTAGCAGATCAAGCATAGACTGTAGCACAGCACGGCAACAGCACAGCACGGCACTAGAACTAGGTAGCACGGAAACAGGTCACGGGATACAGGAGCAAGGTACACTGGGAAACTGGAAGACTGGGAGACCATAAGCACGACAAACGATGGGTAACAAACAACGCTCTGGCAAAGAGCAAGAGGACAAAGCCCTTTTTATAGCCCAGGTCATAGATTGCAGACTTCCTGCAAAAATGTGCGCACTGGCCCTTTGAGGCCGTGCACGCGCTTGCCCGCCGGAGACACTCGAGGTCCGGAAGTGAGTGCCGGCGCCTCAGAGGAGGACGATGCTGCAGCGAGGTAAGAAGTCCATGGCCACGGCCGTCGAGGTTAACGACCGAACGACGGACCGTGGCCATAGACGTTACAGTAAGTATTCAAAAAAGGAATCATTAGACAGAGCAAATTCAGATTGTAAATCAGAGAACAGTTTAAAAAAAACCTCCTTATAGACCTGCACCAACCACCAGATTCCCTTGTATTTCCATCTCCCAAATCCTACCAGGCTCGCAACCTCTGGTAAACATGGATTGTTCCATAGAGGAGTAATCTGTGTATGTCCTTAAATTCCCAGAAGGTCCTTCACCTTCCCCCATACTCTATGTATTTGGTATAATGTGAGCAATATCTTAGTATGTGTCTTAAATTTACCGACCTCTAGAGCTGCAAATAGCCTGTCACACTGCGTGTAATGTCTCATTATGCCTTGTAGACAATCTGGTTCTTCCAGTCCCCATCCCCTAAGATGCTGTAATTGTGCCGCTAGATAATAGAACCCCGGATTAGGGGCTGCCAAACCTCCTTCCATCTTTCTTCTCTGTAAGGTGCCTAGCTTTATGCGTACATGTCCCTTCCTCCATATAAGATCTCGAAACATCCGATTATAGAAAAAGAGTTGGGGTATCCAAACTGGTGAATTGTGCAGAAAGTATAACAGCTGAGGCATCCACACCATCTTAATGAGATTTGTACGTCCTATTAATGATATAGGTAACCCACACCAGGCCATTCGTTTATGTCTAAATTTAGTTATCAGGGGATCCAAATTTAGGCGTTCAAAATCTGTCAATACTATTGATATCCTTATCCCCAAATATTTAATAATGGTAGCGCATTGCTGTGGGATATGTTCCCTAGCTAAATCTAACAGGGGTTCATCTAGCGGGAGCAAGTCAGATTTAGTCCAATTAATGGTTAACCCAGAATATGATCCATATTTTCTGATGACACTAATTACGTTTTCCAAAGTTTGACCCATGTCGCCCAAGAAGAGGAGCATGTCGTCAGCATACAGGGCTATTCTTTCCTCTATCCTACCTCGTCGAAAAGCCACAATCCCCGGATGCTGTCGGATATGGCAATCGCAAATAACAACAGGGATAAAGGTCATCCCTGTCGAGTACCCCTACCCAGCGCAAACAGTTCAGTCAAAGCACCATTCATCCGTACTCGTGCCACAGGAGCCTTATATAAGAGACGAATAGAGGCTATGATTCTTTCCCCAAACCTTATTCACGCAGCTCCATTTCTCAAATCTGACGTGTGTTAATAATTTGGGAATGCTATAACTTATAAATTTTTTTGTTCGTGGTCAATTTTGTCCGATATGTTTTCTTGAAATTCCGGGAAGGTTCCCTTCTGGCCTGCAATTCTATATATTACATAAGCATTATACAATGCCATCTGTATAATGTGCATGGCCAGCTACTTGTACATCACCCTTCCCCACATTTACCCACATTTACCCATTTACCCACATTTCCACATTCTGCTCTACGGCTTCAGCACTTGATCCAGCAGGTCAACCCCTCCCATGTACTTATTATAGTTAGGGATGTTGCTATAGCCATGTATTGTGCTCAATATAAAGACATCCCTCTTGTCCTTATACTTGACACTATCACGAAGGGTCTGTGGACCCACTGGGCCGTACCGCCTTGGCGCTAAGGCAGCTGGCCAACAGGGAGCAGGTGAGAGTCTATAGTTCTATAGGTACTTGTGGCATCTCAGACAGCAGCAGGGCAAGCTCGACTGGGACTGGGTAGCAGGCGGACGTCAGGCGAGGTGAGGCAGGTCAGACATGGAAGCAGCATGGCACAACTTTGGCACAACTCGGTGCTAGACCAGGAATGTATGGAATGATAGGAACAGGAACTGGAACAGGTATAGGTACAGGGACTGGAACTGGACTGGAGCAGGTAACACACTAGGAGGCCATCACATAGACAAACTAGGGAAAACAGCAAAGCTCAGGCATCGAACTAGGGGGCTGGACCCCTCTTATAGCCCAGGGTACTCACGGGTCAAAGTTCATCCCCAATGTCCGGTGCGAGTGCTGCCCCTTTAAGAGCGGGAAATAGCGTGCGCACGCACCCTACGGATCCGGCTGAGGTGAGTGGACGCGAGCGCTGGTGTCTCCGGAGGAGGAGGCTGGGGCCAGCGCTTGCTGACTCGTGGCTGCTGCTGTCAGGGGAAGGTTGGAGCTGACGGACATTACAGACACACAATATATATTAGCCGCATACTGCCCTACTATGGCCATTTCGTAGTGTTTGCCCAAGTAGCAAACTGAAGAGGCCTCTGTATTTTTTATTACAGTGCTGCATGCCGCAGTACTTCTGGAAGCGTGGCGCTTGAATCGTGGGGTGCTGGTATAAGGTTTAAAAATAATCTATGTAGAGATGGTAACCCTAGTCCAGCAGTGTGTGCACCAAATCACACACTATTTTCCCAGTAATTCTCAGTAAGAGAGGGCATTCTGGAGGGTCAATGCTGGTGTCCTTCCTTTCCTATATCCTAAATATTGGGGTGTATCCTGATATAATCTCACGCAGTTTATACATCTTCACAGTTTTCCCTTTTATTCGGCAGGTACTGATGGAAATGAAGCCTCCCTTTAAAATATACCAGGGACTTATCTGTAGAAATGCACTTCTAGGTGGTGTATGCTTTGACAAACTTTGCACTGAAATGGTCTTTGAGGGGCCTAATTTTTAAACAAACAGTCAAAGTTGTCATAATGCAGGACTGAAGTATTCCCCCAAAACGGGCCCTAGACATGGCCATGTGGTACATTGGGGTGTGGTACAATATGTCCAGGATCCAGTAGTCCCTGATGGATGGCTTCTTGAAAAGTCCAATATTCAATATCAGGCCCCAGGATTTACCCATCTGCGCGGCATCTAAGGGTGGGCGGGGGGTCCACCTGTGAGTCCAGGCATAAAATGGTGCGGGGTTTTGGGTAATAAATAAAATCAATAGTGAAAAAGTGCTTAAAAAACCCCAACCTCTCTCATTGAGCCCTGCCATGTCAAAATTGACCCCTGAGCTGTCCGTGTACTCAGGCATCTGAGGCTCATAATTTTTAGAAGGGGGGTCCATATGGTGTTGCTTGTCTTGGAGGCTTCAATTGCGGTTGTCCTGGGGTGCCTTTATGGGGATACATGCTCATCGCTGGATGATTACGACGGCAAGAACGACGGAGCGTCATCATCACTTTCTGACTCCATGTCAGAGGCATAAAATGCATACACCTATTTGGCACTAAATGAACTCAGGGAAATTTTTATTAGTGAGTCAAAAATTACATTATATAATATGTATAATACATATAAAAAAAATTAGATCATTTTGTATAGACACTCAAAAATAGACAATTGTGTATAGACACCAAAAATTACATATATATATATACAAAACTTCATAAAAACGAGAAAGTTATTGAAAAATATACTCCCCTAACATCGATGATGCAAAACCTAACTGCGCTTTTTGACTTAGGATTAGTGTCAGGAAACTTTAACTACAGTAATTGACGCTAACTTCCCTGATGCTAAACCTAACAATGCTTTATATTAGTAAGTTCCCTGACACTAAACCTAACTACACTACCTTATGGTAAACCTAACTACGCTGTTTGACAGTAAGTTCCCTGATTCTACACCTACCGTGTTTCCCTGAAAGTAAGACAGTGTCTTACTTTCTTTTTATCCCCAAAAGCCCCACTATGTCTTACTTTCGGGGTATGTCTTATATTGGGAAAAAATTGTCGAATTTTTTTTTTTTCTTTTTTTTCACAAACTTTATTTAACTGTTTTATATTTTTTTTTTTTAGTCCCACCAGGGGACTTCACTATGCGATGTGCCGATCGCATATATAATGCTTTGGTATACTTAGTATACCGAAGCATTATTGCCTGTCAGTGTAAAACTGACAGGCAACCTATTAGGTCATGCCTCCGGCATCGCCTAACAGGCAGATGCTGAAGGCAGACCTGGGGGTCTTTGTTAGACCCCCGGCTGTCATGGAAACCCGACGGCGACCCGCGATTTGTTTGCGGGGGCGCCGATCGGGTGACAGAGGGAGCTCCCCCCTCTGTCAAACACATTAAATGCCGCTGTCACTATTGACAGCGGCATTTAATGGGTTAAACTGCCGGAATCGGCGCGCGCTTCGATTCCGGCAGTTGCAGCAGGAGCCAGGCTGTGTATAACAGCCGTGCTCCTGCCGCTGATCGCGTGGGTACAGTCTCAGTACCCGCGCCATCACAGGACGGATATATCCGTCCTCCTGCGCGAACTAGCAGCTGCTGAGGACGGATATATCCGTCCTTCGGCGTTAAGAGGGGGGCGGCGCAGAAGTGGGCAGGAGGCGGCAATACCCCCGTGTTTCCCCGAAAGTAAGACATATGTCTTACTTTCGGGGTACGGCTTATATTAGCCGACCCCCCTGAAACCCCCGATACGTCTTACAATCGGGGGTGTCTTACTATCGGGGAAACACGGTAACTACAGTACCTGACACTAAACCTAACTACGCTTATTGACAGTAAGTTCCCTAACTATGCTGTAGCGGATGCCTGTCTAAGCTAAGAAATAAAAACTATGAAAAAAATATTTTTATGTAAGGAAATAAAATAAAAAGCCTCCAAAAAAGGACCAAGAAAAAGTAGTCCGTGATCAAAAGTGTTGGGTACACAATGTAGTTAATTTGGGTAAAGAAGGGTATCGAAGTGGAATATTCAATACTCTGGCAAGGATCAAGAACACTAAATGGAGCTAAGTCACACATTTCTCTTAAACAACCACTCTGAATGAATCACAAACCCTATCTAAGACATTCAGAGCGAGTGGTAGCAGAAAAGCCAGCACAGGGCAAGAACAATTGCTACTATTGGTCAATCATCACTGACTAACCAATAGCAGTGATTGCCGAAGTAAGAGCACAGCGATTGGTCCCTGGGCGATCAGCTGTGTTAGGCTTCTGTCTAGGACAGCAGCCATCACAGCTCTATCATGATAAATGCGCTGATGGCCAGCGCTTGATACAGCACCATATTATAACGTCACTTTGTGCTAATTACCTTCTGCCTGGGACATACTATTGCGCAGGGCGGGAAGGGGTTAACAATAGTTTAGTTTTCACTTTATCACTTCTTTTGCACTTCTGAGCTAGGGTGGAAAGGAGGAGTACAAAGTATCAAATCCTATTGCAGACAGTGTTGAGTATCTATACTTACACCGCTGGTCATATTAAATAAATACTTTATGCTAAACCTACAGTATACACTGTGTTATCCAACCTACAAAAAATTAATGCTATCAAATGATTATAGAAAATTGAAAAATCTTTATTGAAATGACCAATAAAAGCTACATGACAATACAATTAAAATGAATCCACAGATCTACAGAAAAAAAGGAGAGCTCACTGTGTGACTCACAAGAGAAGTAATGATTAAATATGACCCCATTACTGCACAGACCTGCGTACAATAGGTAATGTGTAAATACCAAATGGTATGAAGAACTATACAATGCAAAGGGTGGTCAGTGCATAAATAAGAGCAAAAGTCAGTGAAACATTTAGACAAATGTAAATGGACATAACATACCCATGATAAATTTCCATGAGTACCAACACAGGGAGTGTCTACCCCAACACACATTTCGGTGCTAAATGCCTAGTATACACTGTTATGCCTAGACCAGTGTGTGAGGGCGGAGCGCATGACACAGGGATTCTTTCTTTAGTGTTCTTTGAATGCATGTGTCATGTAACAACCCTCAGGCACTGCACTTGTTCCTTTAACATTTTTTTATACAAATACTTTTTTTAAAGGTTTTATTTTTGCAGTTTTAAACAAAACAGAAATAGGACCAAAATATGGCCAACTTGCAGTTACAACAAACATTTAGTCAAAAATCCATCGAATGCAGATATAAGTCTGATTGTAAACAATACACAATTGCACCCAGTTGAATAAAGGTTGACATAACTATAGGGTAAAGTTCACACTTGCATTGTATAATTCATTACTCTAAACCGTTATAGGTAATGGACCACACCATGACCGCTGTTGTGTTTATGAAGAAAGTAACATAGTAGATGGTGTTTATTGCTATCCAATTGGGCATTGGATTGAAACCACTGGACATACTGATGAAATGAAGCACACCACAGACTTCTACTTCCACATTGCAGAAAATCAGGCCATGCATTTCTCCAGGTAAAAAATAAATAAAAGGTCTGCTTTTTTCCCCCTGGAATAGGGCCATTCTTGTACTTGGGCTGTGTCTGGTAATGTAGCACAGCCCCATTTATGCGAATGAAAATGAGCTGCAATACCAATCACAGCCTATGGACAAGCGTGGCACTGTTTGAGGAAAAAGAATATCTAATCCTGGACAACCTCTTTAGTGTTCCAGTGTTCGAATATTGAGAGTTTCCTTTTCTGTATGCTGCTGTTGTAGTTCTTAAATAAAATGAAAGTTATATTTAAAAGTAAATGATTTTTTCTTGTTTCATGAAAATGAGACTTAAAGAGGACCTGTTACTAGGTTATATCAGTTGAACTGGTTTACTGACCTGAATAGCGCTGTCTCCCTGATTTCAGCGCTGTTTTTTCTTCCTGGACCCCCCCCCCACCGTTCCAAAGATATGGACTGTTGTGTTGGCTCCCTATATGCTCATTTGCTGTAGTTAGCCAACAGGGAATGAACTACCCTCAAGCTGCCTTGCGCTGATTGGTCAGCATCAGAGGCGGGGAAGCTAGCTCCACCCCGTTGGCTACCTAAAGCAAATTAGCATATAGGGAGCCAACACAACAGTGGGCTATATCTCTGGAATGGTGGAGGGGGGGGGGGGGTTCTGGAAATAAAATAGACCAGTTTAACTTATATTACCTAGTGACAGGTCGCTTTATTCACTATATTCTGAAAAGTTATACAAATTTCTATTTAACTTGTAAAGTACATTCTTGTATGTGAAGTTGTCCTGACATGCAGTACCCCTGCTCACACAGGTGTACATCTTTTTAAGTGTATAAAATCTCTCTCTTCTGAGCAGGACCAACTCAGGACAGACTCTCTCAGTATAAGGCCCCATGCACAGGAATGTAAAAACGCCCATAATTACGGCCCGTAATTACGGGCCCATAGACTTCTATTGGCCACGAGTACCTTCCCGTTTGCTTACGGGAAGGTGCCCGGGTCGTTGAAAAATATGGAAAATGTCTTATTTCAGGCCGTAATTACGGCACAGGCAGGCCCATAGAAGTCTATGGGGCTCCCGTAATTACGGGTGGCTACGTGTGTGCACTCATAATTACGGGAGAGTTGCTAAGCGACGTCAGGGGATAGTCACTGTCCAGGGTGCTGAAAGAGTTAACTGATCGGCAGTAACTCTTTCAGCACCCGGGACAGTGACTGCCGCTGGAGTTAATAGTATTAAAAGTTAACTTACCCAGAACTCCCTGCTTCTTCCTCCAGTCCGGCCTCCCAGGATGACGTTTCATCCCATGTGACAGCTGCAGCCAATCACAGGCTGCAGTGGTCAAATGGACTGCCGCGTCAACCAGGGAGGTCGGACTGGATGTCAAAAGAGGAACGCGTCACCAAGACAACAGCCGGGGTACGTATGAACTTTTTTTTACTTTCAATCGCTACGGAAACTCTACCCGAAAGGGCTGCCCCTTCTCTCTATCCAGCACTGATAGAGAGAAGGGGTTGCCGATTAGTGCAGAGAAAACGGGTCCGTAAATACGGGTGGAATACTGGTGACAACGGACCCATATTTACGGGCACAGGTCCGTAAATACTGGTGGAATACGGGTCGAATACGTGTGACAAAGGACCTGTATTTACGCCAGTATTTACAGGAGGAAAAAAATACGTTTGTGTGCATGGGGCCTTAGGCATCATGCACAAGACCGTTTCTGTTTTACGGACCCCAAAACACAGGTCCTATTGGCTTTCATGTGCTGTCCGTTTTTATTTTTGTGGACCCATACATTAGAATGGGTGAGACAGAACGCAAACATGGATAAGAATAGGACATGTTCTATAATTTAGCGGAATGGACACACGGATCCGCAAAAAAATGGATGTGTGCATGGCCCCATAGAAATTAATGGTTCACTATGCAAACGGATAGGACCCTGAAGAGAATAACAGTCATGGGAATGAGCCCTTAGGCTGGATTCACACACATCGTTTTTGCTGCATCTTTGATGGTGTTTTTCACTGCTGTTTTTGTTTTTGGGTTTTTCAGGTGCAAAACGCTGCAGCCAGATTTTACTTTAAAATGCACGTACAAAACGACACCAAATAAAAAACGGCACCAAAGCACTTGTAAAAAGGCTTGTTTTTACAAGCATTTTTAAATGCCAGATAAAAAACAACCTGTGTGAAGAAGGCCTAAAGGAAAATGTTCTTGTTCATTGACAGCAGGCAGAGATCCTTGAAATGGTAAGGAATTAGGCTACTGCTGTACTGTGACTTTTGGTGTAGTAGAAGAGCGGGTTACCATGACAGTCTTCCAACCTCACTGCTTCCTATGTGAAAAAAAGTTGCAGGCAACTTGCGACAATCGCAATAATTCGGAATTCGGAATTTTACAGCAACTGTCAAGCAACCAAAAATCGCATTGAAGCGCTTTATTAACCCTTCAGTGACCAGCCTATATTAGGCCTTAAAGAGGCTCTGTCACCAGTTTATAAGTGCCCTATCTCCTACCTAATCTGATAGGCGCTGTAATGTAGATAACAATATATATATATTTTGCTTAAAAAACTTTTATTTTTGACCGAGTTTTGATGATTTTTAGTTTTATGCTAATTTGTTTAAAATGCCCAACTGGGCGTTTTTTTTTTACTTTTGACCAAGTGGGCATTGTAAAGAGAAGTGTATGACGCTGACCAATCAGCATCATACACTTCTCTTTATTCATTTCCAGCTGTACTCACAGCACAGCATGATCTCGCGAGATAATGCTGTGCTGTCACTTACTCCCAGAGTAACCTTACTGGAGTGTCGGGAGAATGACCAGACATCACCTCCAGCCAGAGGCCCCAGACCCTTCTGTGCCTCATTCCTTGCACTGCCTGCACAGATGGCATCCCTGTAATAACATACAAATACACATGTACATTTTAGACTGGATGCCTATAAACTACAAGTTAAGCATACAAATGATTTGCAGGCAGTTTGCGGGTATATTAGTGTCTTGATAAAATATCTATGCATTTTGTTTCTGAAAACTAGAATACTGCCCAATATCTGGCTTGGAAGTTGTCCTCAGCAATTGGAGCACGTTACGATCAAGATGAAACATGAATTAGGAGTGACCGCTGTCCTGAACTTCCAGACAGAGTGGGATGTTATCCAGAATTCCAAAGGCTGCAATAAGTATTCTGAGCCTATGAACCCAGACACCATGTTCAGGCTATATAATGAAGCTGGACTGACATATATATGGATTCCTACACCTGATATGAGCACAGAAGGTATCTGTCCAGGTTTCATCATTATCATCTAAAGTGTACCACCAGTTTCAGCTAAAAATTTTAAGAAGGCACATCTTAAAGGAGTTGGCCAGTCCCAAAAAATGGTTATCCTCAGGATAGGCCATTAATATCTGATCGGTCGGAGTCCGACTCCCGACACCCCTGCCAATCAGCTATTTTGAAGGGGCCACGGCGCTCGTACAATCACTGCCTCCCCTTCATTTCCTTTACCTCTCACACTGTGAATCGGCGACACACTTTTAGTGGTGGATCACAGTATTACAGCCTTCTCTCGATTAAGTGAATGGGAGAGGGCTGTAATACTGTGAACCGCCGCTACATGTGTGTGTCGGCGATTCAATGTGTGAGCATTAAAGGAAATGAAGTCGAAGCAGCGCTCATACGAGCACCACAACCCCTTCAAATCAGCAGATCGGCAGGGGTGCCGGGAGTCGGGCCCCAACCGACTGAGGATAGGCTATCAATTTTTTGGGACTGGACAACCCCTTTAGCTCACAGCTGTAAATCTTCCATATACTTTATTAGCAGCAGTAGTGTGGGTAAAGAAGACCATACACATAAGGATAATTGTTTAAGCATACCTCTAGTTACAGAAAACTTAGGGACATATCAGAAGTTTTCATCAATGGGGGTCTGGGTACTGTGCTACAATGAAGCTGCTGAAGCACTCTTTTAGAGTACATAGAAGCTTCAGCTCTCATCAGCTTTTTCCAGAAGACCTGAAGAATTGCAGTAAAACTGAGAGAGGTCAACAGTAATGCAAGCTGCTATGGGCCCTATGAGGGCTCTGGGCTCTGAGATCCCCACCAATAAAGACTCCTGATATGTCTATATTATATATCAGAGGCTTTCTTTAACTTGAAGTACGCTTAAAGAAGAAGACTGGAAAATACAATTCTTAATAATTGTTGTCCAGTATATTTGACTAAAATTATTTGTTTTTACTAATGGAAATTTGTTTTATTGGTTGTAATGGATTGTAGGCTCACTTAAACTTTTCTTGGTTGATACTTAATAAATTCAATGTTGATAGTGTTTAAATACCAAATTTATAAAGAAATTAATTTGCAGAGATCCACATAAATGATTAGTAGTCAAGATTGGAACCATTTTCCAAAAAGTAAATTTTGCAGATCATGGCAGATATCTTGCAATGTATGGCCCTTTAATGACCAACATCCCAATAGTAAAAGATATCAGAATTCTGCTTAGATCAAGGAAAATTTGACCCCAGTATGGCCAGTTTTAATTCCACTGGTAAAAACTCAACATTCAACAATATGATGTCACGAGCATACTTGTTGGATATTTGACAAAAGCGTTGACAAAATTCAGCATTATTTGGAAACAGGTTAGGTGTTAAACTTGATCTCATACCATGTGGGATACGGTCCACCTTGAAGTATTCCCCCAAGGTGACTAGGTGTAGATATACGGTGATGGCTCGCTTCGATTCCATCTCCCATTTCCTTTTCACATGATCAGCAGATGGAACACTGGGAAAGGATGCATCTCCAGAAATGCCTTGTATGATTCGCACACCGTCATCGTCCGTGTACATAAACACTGCGGGTGATGTATCCATAATAAAGCTTGTGCTCAATGGCAGTCGCTGTCCGTGCAACGTGGATGAGACCCACAATACCAAAAACAAATAGTTTCCACAGCACTGGACTGCAGGTGGGTGCACGCCTCAATTGGACCTGGTCCACGGTCCTCAATATCAGGCAGACAAAAAATGGACAGAGGCAGCACTTTATTAACCCGTGCGACGTTTCAGTCCAACAGGACTTTTTTCAAGCCTAAAAAACACACATCAGGCCATAAGTATATAAAGGCTCACAAAGCCCAATCAAGATAAAACAGTGATTAAGACATGATACAATATAAAACAGACTGGACAAAGGAAAAAATGCAATGTGAAGTTACAGACATTAATGCCAGTGACAATGTAAACATACATAGTGGTGATTAACCCCTTAACGCACCTTGACGTAACTGTACGTCGAGGTGAGCAGTAAGTTTGCGCACCTTGACGTGCAGTTATGTCTGTGCTTTGACAGTTAACCGCCACGCGGCGCTACACCGCAGCTGCGGTTAACTGTGCAGGGTGTCTGCCCTGCATTCCCCATTGCCGATCAGCGGCCCATCGCCGCTGATTTCGGCAGTTAACCCCTTAATTGCGGCGTTCGATTTTGAACGCCACAATTAAGGTGTTTAGCGCCGATCGGCAGCCCCCACGTGAGATCACGGGGGCTGGCGATGGTACAATGGCTTCCGGGCTGCCATGTACAGAAGCCTATGAGGACCAGCCGGAGGGTGGTCGTCGTAGGCTTCCTGTCAGTGTGACTGTGACGTCACACTGACAGTTGGAATGCATAACACTACGTGTGTAGTGTAATGTATTCCAGCAGCGATCAGAGCTGCAAGTCTAAGTGTCCCCTAGTGGGACAAGTGAAAAAAGTAAAAAAAAGAATAAAAATGTTTTAAAAAAAGTGTAAAAATCAAATTTATAAGTGATATAAACAAGAACTGCTTTTTTTTCCCTATAATAAGTCTTTTTTTATAGGAAAAAAATGAACATTTAAAAAAAAATACACATATTTGGTATCACTGCGTTCGTAGCGACCCCAACTATAAAACTATAATATTATTTTTCCCGGACTGTGAACACCGCAAAAAAATAAACGAAAAAAAATGCCAGAATCACTATTTTTTGGTCACCACCCCTCCCAAAATATGCAATAAAAAGTGATCAAAAAGTCACATGTACGCCAAAATAGTACCGATACAAACTACAAACCGTCCCGCAAAAAACAAGCCCTTACACAGCTTTTTTGACTGAAAAAAAAAAAAGTTACGGCTATCAGAATATGGTGACACAAAGAAAAATTTTTTTTCTAAATAAGTTATTTTATTGCACAAACGCTGCAAAACATAAAAAAACCTATATACATATGGTATCGCCGTAATCGTACCGACCTGCAGAATAAAGTATAATGGTCATTTATAGGCCAGGGTAAACGCCGTCAAAAATAAATAAAAATCATTGTCAGAATTTATGGTTTTTGGTCACATGGCTTGCCGAAAAATGGCATAAAAAGTGATCAACAAAATCGCATATACCCCAAAATGGTACCAATGAAAATTACAGATTGTCCCGCAACAAATAAGCCCTCACGCAGCTCCGGTGGTGAAAAAATAAAAAAAGTTCGGGCTCCCAGATTATGGCGATGCAAAATGTGCAGAGCGTTCCAAAAGCGGATAGGATCGGGTGCAATTTATAAGTGCCACAAAGGCCACATATCTGTGGATTATTATTTATTTACCCCATTATTATACCCTCTTATTATGCCCCTGATGTACTCTGCCCAGTCTACATTTGCCCCCACATTATAAACTGAAATACCAGCAAAACGCCAGAGCTACTACCAAGCAAAATATGCGCTCCAAAAGCCAAATGGTGTCCCTCCCTTCTGAGCCCTACAGCGTGTCCAAACAGCCGTTTATGTCCACCGATATGGCATCGCCATACCCGGGAGAACCCGGTTAATATTTTATGTGGTATTTCTGGCACAAACTGGGCACAACATATAGTGCACTAAAATGGCACATCAGTGGAAAATTGTAATTTTCACTCTGCACCATCCGCTGCGCATTAAACCCTTCGAGCACCACGACTTAATAGCATGTCGTGGTGTGGGATATATGGAGCGTCTCACGCGCTGAGCCCGCGCCATACGCTGCGGGTGTCAGCTGTGTATTACAGCTGATACCCGGGACTAACGGACAGAAACAGCGATCACGCTGTTACAGGAGCCTGTAAAAATCACAATATACTGCAATACATTAGTATTGCAGTGTATTCTACCAGTGATCTAACGATTGCTGGTTCAAGTCTCCTAGGGGGACTAATAAAATATGTAAAAACAAAAGTAAATAGTTATTATTAGTGGAAATTTTTTTATAAATATTTAAAGTCCAAAAAGAAACCCTTTTCACATTTTTTCTCTAAAGTAATGTAAAAAAATAAAAAAAATACACAAAATTGGTATCGCTGCGTCCGTAAAAGTCCAAGCTATTACAATATACCATTATTTAACTCACACGGTGAAGGCCGTGAAAAATAAAGAATTTTAAACTGCAAAATCTCAGTTTTTTGGTCACCGTGGCTCTACCAAAAAATGTAATAAAAAGTGCTCAAAAAGTCTTATGTACCAAAAAATGGTACCAATAAAACTACAGCTCGTCCCGCAAAAAATAAGCCCTCACACCACTCTATTGACGGAAAAATAAAAAAGTTGTGGCTCTCGGAAAGCGGGGAGGAAAAAAGCAAAACATGGATCAGTTCGGAAAGGGTTAATTACTTTCTAATGAAAAACCATTTATGACCACGTGGGATATTTCCGTACTCGGGAGAAATTGCTTTACAAATGTTGGGCGGCATTTTCTCCTTTATCCTTTGTGAGATTGAAAAAATTCAACATTTTAGTGGAAATAATGTTGATATTAATTTTCACAGCCTAATACTAATAAATTCTGCAAAAGACGTGTGGGGCCTAAATGCTCACTATACCCCTAGATAGATTCCTTAAGTGGTGTAGTTTCCCAAATGGGGTTACTTTTGGGAGGCTTCCACTGTTTCGGTCTCTCAGTGGCTTTGCAAATTCGACATGACACCCAAAAACTATTCCAGCTAAATTTGTGCTCCAAAAGCCAAATAGCGCTCCTTCCCTTCTAAGCCCCGGTGTGGGTCCAAACAGCAGTTTATTACCACATGTGGGGTATTTACGTAATCAGGAGAACTTGTTTTACAAATGTTGGGGTGCTTTTTCTCCTTTATTCCTTGTAAAAATTAAGTTAAAAGTTAAAAGTTCTTACAGAAAAAAAGTAGATTTTTACCTTTACAGACTAATTCCAATGAATTCAGCAAAACAACTGTGGGGTCAAAATGCTAACTTTACCCCTAGAAAAATTCCTTGAGGGGTGTAGTTTCCAAAATGGGGTCACTATTGGGGGTTTCCACGGTTTTCATCCCTCCAGTGCATTGCAAACGCGACACGGCACTGAAAACTATTCCAGCAAAATCAGAAATCCAAAATCCAAATGGTGCTCCTTCTCTTCTGAGGCCTGCTGTGGGTCCAAACAACAGTTTATTACCACATATGGGCAGGGACTCCTAGCATCGTACATATGTATGATGCTAGGAGCCCGGCTCCCTGCACTGAGTTCGGTCCGGGACTTGCGGCCGAAATACGTCCGTCAATTACGGACATAATTAGTGTGTGTGCACATACCCTAAGGGGTTAAGGGACTGAAACAAAGAAAAGACAGTCCTGGTATAAAAAAAAGTGTTAATAGTATAATGACTCACCCAGTTGTATATAATAATTGAAATAATTCCAACCTGTCATTTACACAAACCGGAAAGGACGAATTCCTCTTGGTTTCAGATGTCCATGTGTGAATACAGTGTATTTCACACACGTGTATTGGAACTGCAATCCCCGCCTGCAGTACATCGCAAAATCGCGCGAGATTGCAAGTAGTTCCCGTGCATGCACACTGAATCGCACACATCGTGGCGGCCATCTTGGAAAAAACTGCTCTACTAGTTCCATGAATGGGCAGTGTAAAATTCACTGTGCGGCGGCCATCTTACATCCTAGAAAGACTGCTCTACTAGTTCCATGCATGGGCAGTGTAAAAGTCTGAAAATGTAAGCACAATACTCCCTTGATGCAGGCTTTATCTAGACAAAGAGGCACAGAAGGTGAATGATGTATATGTAAACTTTCCAGCTGTAAATTCTATAATAGCTCTACATTCTATAATTATAATCTTTACTTACATATACAGACAGTATCAGACATTACATAGTGAGAAAACTAATTAACAATTCAAAGAAGGGAAGTGAGGACCCGCTCACAAGAGCTTACAATCTATGAGGAAATACGAAAGACACAAAATGTAAAAAGTGCGTGTTTTGGTCCAGCCATTTTTTTTTATAAACAGAGTACACGTAAAGCTGCATGAGCCGGTCACCAGCCAGTATCTGTGTATGACGGACATGAAGCATTAGGGTGCAAGAATCGTGGAGGATCCTGCTCATTCTGGCAAATTCTATTTGAAATGGTAGCTTCATTTCAGATTTTTATTTTATGTGAAAATGTATGCGGTTCTACTTGTACCTTTTTCAAAAATTTATCAACATTGTTTTTTTCTATAGACCTTACTTTTAGGCCTAAGGGTATGTTCACACGGGCTATTTTCAGCCGTTTTTTTGGGCCGTAAAAGCCCCGAAAAATGGCTAAAAATGCAGGGGCTGAACCCCTGCAAACATCTGCCCATTGATTAAAAATGTCCGCGTAAAATAACGCCTCATAAAAAGAAGTGCATTTCACTTCTTGTGCTGTTTTTGGAGCAGTTTTTCATTGACTCAATAGAAAAACAGCTCCAAAAACGGCCATAAAAAATGCTGCAAAAAACACAAGTTGCTTAAAAAATGGCTGAAAATCAAGAGTTGTTTACCCTTGAAAACAGCTCCGTATTTTCAGACGTTTTTTGTTAAGCGTGTGAACATACCCTTATTCACACAAACAGTTCTGATTTGTGTCTGCAGAAAAATGAGCCGTTTTTTCATACATAAGACCTGTTGCGTCAGTGAGGTTACCGTGTGTCATCCGATTATCTCGTCCGTGTTTCTCCTCTGCAGACACTTTCTGGTTTCACTTGATTTTTTTCTCTGCACTTCTTTAGCAACTGATGCGTGAAAAACGGACAGCACGTGAATGTCCACACAAAGAAAAGCGAGGCAGCACATCCATAAAAGTGGGAATTTATTCACCCAATGCGACTTTTCAATCCAGTAGACCTTTCTCAAACATGTACAACCACATACAATGATAGGTATATAAGGACTCAGAGTCAAAAGCAATTACAAAGTGATTAAAATAAATGTGCAAAAAATTACAGCAAACATATTCAGACAAAATGTAAATACATTAGAAGTGACACAATATTTCATTTAGGGGACAAATATCAAAATGTACTGTCCAACACACATGTTAAAGCACCAATTAACCATCCCTAATCAATAAACCGCTAGCCACTACGCATGTCAGGAACTCTATCCAATTGAAAGACCGCTAACAGCAAAGTAAAACCATAAACCGCGCATGCGCTGGCACTGTCAATGTCAATGATAGACATCCAGCTTCTAACAAACAAAATAAATAAGCACATGCACACTAGGGATGCGGAAAGCGGGCTCCATCTTACAAGAGGGAAACAAGCCCACATTAACATAAAACTGTCACAGCACACGCACGCGCATGCGCAAACTCTGCAGTGCGTTCGCCATCTTAGGAAAGAGCATAAGCCCATACTACTAAATGAACCAGAACAATGTAATCTGAATGGCTCAAAACCAGCCTGCAAAAATGAAGCAATAACACTCAAGCTGGCTGTGTAATCATAATTAAGGCTCAAAATAGGAGGACAATTTTGGTTATAGTATTTTGCTGTATAAAGTAAGTTTACGTATACTAGTGCATTGGGTATTAGAATCGCAAGTATTTATTTAAAAAAAATATATATTTTTATCTTTTCTGTCATCACTTCCTCGGTTTAGCTCTATTGCATTCCTATAGGTGAAGTATCGCAAGTTAGTCCTGCTTGATAAGTGACAGTGCAATGAGCAAGATAAAGTCATTATAAGTTAGTTACATGAGTGCTTTGTGTTATACTCCGTTGTTAAATATGGGAATTATTTGCATTATTTATGTTTGTTTCTTGTATTCTAAACTAGTAATAAAATGTGCAATATAGATTTGTATAGTTTTATAGGCGCGCGTGTGTGGTTAGCTTATGGGGGGCCCAGGCACATTCTTTGCACAGGGGCCCTCTGCAGTTTGTGTCCGCCACTGAAACCAGCACATGAATATAAATCAATATAATAAATGATTGGTAGCTCACCAAATTGAGAAATGGTCATCAGATTTCCAGCTTTGGGACCACTTCCAAATTCATATACACACGTGTAGAAAAGTTAAGATCAATTTCATGTAAAATAATTCCTTACCATATAGCAATCTATTGTGTCCTATAAGGCGATTGGCCTGAAAAGCGCAACCCTATTGAGCTAGCCCTTAGTGAGTTTGCTTTAAAACAATGGATAAATGTCCAATTTGACAATGCAATGTGCCCAATATATGATCCTGACGCAGGAATTAGCTAGTATGGTTCTTAGGCTGGTAGCCGTCATATGATTGTGAACCTGGTGTTCAGTTTCAGTGATACTATGACAAGATGTCATATCAGCACAATTGTATCTGTAGCTAACAGCAGGGAAGTTACATACGGGACCCATAAACAACATATAGCTCCTAAGCTGCAGGTTGATAAACACTGATTACAGTTTTTGGCTGTCAAACAGAAAAATATAAAACAAATCAATTAGTAAATGCCTAAACTCCTTTTTGTATCCCCTCTACATTTTATAGTTGTTGGGTACAGCAATGCATCACTTAGTTGACCCCTTCAACAGGGGTTCAAAATTAGTTTTTTAAGTTTATATGGACTTGTTTTTATTATTAATTCCATATTCCAAATTATTCATCATACTTCCATATTTATATGCAAGGTCTAAATTCAGTTAAAATAGATTGGTACTAAATTTATTAGCCATAATATACATGCTTGAACTTCTATTATAAAATACTGTATTTTATTGCTATTTTCTATAGGCAGAATCCGGATGCTTCCACAAGCTGTACATCTCTTGTTTGGACTTTTGGAAAATGGCCACACGGTCTATGTTCACTGCAATGCTGGAGTTGGTAGATCTACAGCTGCAGTCTGTGGTTTTCTAATGTATGTGATTGGTTGGAGCCTCCGAAAAGTGCAGTACTTCCTAGCATCAAGAAGACCGGCTGTGTACATTGATGAGGAAGCTATGATGCGTGCTGAGGGAGATTTCCATCAAAAGTTTGGTCAGCTCCGTTCTACTGTGTGTAGGATTTAGTTCAGGGTAGTCTACAATTTTAAATTTTTTTGACATACACAAAGCTGAATGGTAAAATAAAAGACACTTAGAAGTAGACACTTGCCAGATTGTGAAATGCCACCCACACTTGTCACTCATGGGTGCCTTTGTGCAATTTTGCATCAAACGTGAAATTGTTTGTAATAAAATGAATAAAAGTTAATGCGTCTTGCTAAAAGTTTGACCCAAGCAGAGCCTTAGACTCAAATCCTAAAAATAAAATGTAAAGGTTTGCAGAGTTCATACGTGCCACTTATGCATATGTCTACATTCACATACTGTATCTTTACAAAACCACCAAAACTAAAGAGAATAAATAATCCCTGTGATTTGAGTCAAAGAGTCACCACGTCACCACGTAACTACTCATTCTTCTCGCCCCTTTAGAAAATAAAAAAGAAAACTATATGTGACAATCGGGGAGCACATTCTCTCTAATTGGTAAGGGGTGATATGAGACTGCTGGCATCACTGGAAGAGTTTACAGGTGGAGAGATAGCAGTAAAAGGCTGTGATCTTTCTTCTTGCTCTCACAATCAGCTCCCCCCTCCCCTACACAAACAGAATCGGGAAGGGCTGGAAAGAAAGTGGTGCGCACCGTTAGTTCCTGTGAGAAGGAGGAGGTACGTTTCAGATCCGTTGAGAGTCTGCCAGTAAGGAGAGCAGGAACTTGCTGCAGAGAGCTAAAACAAAAAATTAGATACAGCTGAGAGCCCCTCTTCTGGAGGGATTGCACTTCGTAAAAACTACCAGCCAGAGGCCGATGTAGCAATACAAGAAAGGAAGCCGGCCGGTTTATACAGAACCAGCAGAGGAAACATTCAGAGGGAGTACTGGAATACGTTGACTGGACAGAGAATAGAAGCAAAAGTCCATAGAGAATTTGTAAATAAAGAGCCCCTGGGGTGGAATAAGTGAAGAGTCACCATCACCATATCCAAGTGAAATACTGTGCTGCATTATAACAGGACTGAGATAGTAAACAATACCACAGCTCCGTAAGATTTATAACAGAAGTCTAATTCATCATACTGCTGTTCCAAATCATTTGCAACTTCTGCGAAGGTAAAGTTATAAGAATCGTTCTCAGTCTCCACCTCCATTATTACGCATATTGCAACTTGGCGCTGGTTGGCAGATAGATGCAGATATGATGGAAGAAATAACATCATCCTCCAGCCCAACACATACAATGATACCGATGGGAGCCCTATTGAATCATCTACTGAAGTTTAATCGATCAAATATGCTGTTGGAAGATTAAAGGGAGAGACTCGGGGGGGGGGGGTCTTGGCGCACATCTAAAAGCGGAATTGTCTTAAGAGTACACTAGAGGGTGAAGCCAGAAAGACAGTGTTGTTGCAACGAGTAAGAAACAGGAGGGCATTTGACCACATTTCGTGCGTCCTAGAGGACATGTATAGCAATATGTCATCACAGGGCATGTTATGGAAGAGATTCTTTGTCCAGCATCAGAAACAGGAGGAAATGTCGCAATTGGATTACAGGAAGTGATAGCCGTTTTACAAAAGGAAAGAAGAACAAGGTTCCATGTCTTTTACAAATGTGGAAGTGGGACTGCAGGATAAATATGTGTAAGGCCTTAAAGGAGTTGTCCAGTTTTTATTTATTCCCTTATTTATTTGCAGAATAGGAAATCATACAGTTTTCTATATACATGTTTTAAAAATTCTGCTCACATACATGTCTTATAGTGCATGAGGCCCCAGTCATAGTAGAATGGTATAGCCCAAAGATTAGTCCTGTGTAATGCATCCACAGTATAAGGCTGGGTTCACACGACAGGGTCCCGCCCGAGCCCGAGTGTCGGACGGTAAAATCGGCCATTTTTCCCGGCCGGTTTGCATAAAGTTTTGCATCCGTTCCGGGCCGGGCAGATCTGGACAGTGACATCAGCGGCAACTCCTGAAGTGGAATCCCCATGTGTTCGGGGATTCCGCTTCAGGAGTTTCCCCTAATGTCACTGCCCAGATATGGACAGAGACATCAAGCGCTCTGTCCAGGAGTGGAATCCCCAAAAACACGGGGATTTCGCTCCTTCAAGGAGCTGAAGTGGGGCTAGCACATAGCAGTGCGGGGAGATACCTCCCGGCTCTGCTATAGTGGCATCGCTACAGTAGTAGCAGCCGCAGCAGCAGCTGCTAGCGGTGCCATGGAAGGTGTCACCGGGCCAGGGCGCTTTTAAAACAAGCAGGGGAAGGGAGCCAGCGCAGCGCTCCCTTCCACCTGCTGTACACCCCCACCCTGCCACACAGTGTACAGCGTACAGCCATACGTCCGAATGGCATAAACTCCTCCTCCTCACATGCACTCTGCGCTGTGAGGAGGAGGAGATAGAGCGCAAGCGACGGAAAACCCGGCCATCACTCGGGACACATTCCGGTGATGGCCGTGTATTACCCGGCCCCATAGACTTCTATGGGAGCCGGGCGGCCGGGTACCCGGCCGAAAATAGAGCATGTCCCATTTTTTGACGGCCGGTCAAAAAATCGGTTGTGTGAATAGCGCCATTAGGGGTCTATTATTCCTAATGCAGCCGGGTGCCGGCCGATTTATGAGCGGCCGGCACCCGGCCGGGAAACCCTGTCGTGTGAATGAGGCCTAACTGAATATGACTTAACATGGTGTTAGTCAGGTGACCTCCCCCACGCACATCATGTGACCCCTAACAATCAGCGGTAGGGTTACACAACATATATGTGTTGTCGCCAAATAGAGCACACATACATGGGTTAAATAAATAGGACTAATGGTGGAATAATGATAAACAACTGCATTACTGTGCTTGTGTTTGCTGTCTTTAGATGATTTGTAAAATGGCGGTTTGTCTCTAGGGGATTTTGTCATGTTAACTTCTTAATTTTTCACTCCCCACCTTGCAAGAGCCATAACTTTATTTTTCCGTCAATAGACTGGTGTGAGGGCTTATTTTTTGTTGGAGGAGTTGTAGTTTGTAATGGCATCATTTGAAGTACCATATATTGTACTGCGAAACTGAAAAACTATTTGCGGGCTGAAATTGGAAAAAAAATGATTTCTACATTGTTTTTTGGTTTTCATTTTTACGGCTTTCACTGTGCGGCAAAAACGACAACTTAACTTTATTTTGTGGCTCAATACGATTACGGTGATTGCAAATTCATATAGGTTTTGTTTCACCACATTCTCAGAGCCATAACCTTATATTTCCGTGAATTGAGCGGTGTGAGGGCTTGTTTTTTGCGGGACGAGCTGTAATTTTTTGCGAGTTTGGGGTTTTAAATTATTTTTTTACGGATTTCTCCGTGCGACTTAAATAATGGTTTATTATAATAGTTCAGACTTTTACGGACGCAGCGATACCAATTTTGTTTCTTTTTTTACATTATATATATATATATGTCACGATCTGTGGGTATGTGGACCGTAGCGGGCTAGCAGCTGGCCAACAGAGTACCAAGTCAATATATAAATAATCCAAGCACAAAGGTACCTGTAGTGGTTCAGACAGTAGCAACGGCTAGGCAAAGATGGGACCTTGACAGCAGACACCAGACGTGGTGTAACACAGCAGGCGGAATAGTTAGCACAACACGACTCCGAAAGGTTCAAGGCACAAGAACAAATAGCACGGGATACAAGGTGTGAAAGTGATTAGAATATGTTTAAAAGATAACATTTTGCATGGACTCCATTTTGTATGGTAGGCCTCCATTTTGGATCGTTGGAATCCATCTTTTGGCCTGAAGGAGCCATCTTGAGATTAATAAGTAAAAAGTAATATGTCAGCAGATGTCTTGAAGCAATTCTATGTTATGTGTTCTTGAATTGAATGTTTTATTACTCTTGTAAGGAGCAGATCAAATAGCCTTGGTCGAATGAACAATGACATTGTTTACTATGAGGGAAGGGGATTCAGCCCTCTGTTTAAATGATTTAAACTTATCTGCAGTCTCCATTCTCTAGTGAGATAAGAAGTAGACACATTAACTTGTGTCTCTGAAATGTGTGTCTTCCCATGGGACAAGGTTCAGGCCACCTGGGGCTTGGAGGGTGAAGAATTATTATAATGCAGTGAAATATTCTCATTGGCTGAATCAGAGTCATTATCATATTGTAGATGATTGGCTGAAACCAAAGCCCACACCTTTCCTGTCATTATACTTATATACTTGTTTGGATCAATAAAGAGCAGAGAAGGATTTTGAGCATACAAGCATGGTCTCTTGTGTCATCTTTTCTCTCAGATATATATATCTATCACCTATGATTTGGAAGCTGGATAAATTACTGGAGGGCTGGTATCGGTTGACATACCCATTACAAATTTCAGTCTAATATATTTTGGCCCATGATTGCGTTAACAGTTTTTGGTGCCGAAACCTGGGAGATTGCTCGTCTGATACGCTGTCGCTGGAGGCCTGACGGCATTTGCATCAGTGAATATCAAAAACTGGCCGGTACGTAAGAAGCTTATTCTTACAAACATGATTCACTCATTCATTGCCGAGGCCGGAATTAGCGGTCATGACGTCACATCTCCTGATACGCAGTGTTTATCCAGCAGGTATGTTGAACGCTTTTAGTGTGATGAATGATTGCAGATACGTACGTTATCTTGAGTTGTACAGATGTGTGAATCTATGAGAGAATTTTTGCCGGCATTGAACATTGAAATTGTTAAGATTGTGAGAACAGAAGATGTGAGGAGTGAGTGCGTGACCCCCTCCTGTGAAATGTGATGACATGGAAGAAAAAGAAGAAAGAGAGAAACTTGTGCAGAGGTAGTGTGAATCCATGGCGTACATCTGTCTGTGTAAGATGAGGAAGCTGAATGCTGTGTAGTGAACCTGCAATGAACTGTGTATTGTTATAGGTCTGTTGAAAATGTTATTTATTATTTGGCTGTTGTGTAGAAACTGTTAAGGATCAAAGGGGAATGTTTTCCTGTTGCCTGCTTGCTCTACGATAGTCGAGTGCCGGAGACGCCTGGTTCAGCGTGGTACTATGTGTCCGTAGGTGGCAGAATCTGTCCGTAGGTGACAAAGGTTGGTTGGATATTCGTAGGTAATATCCTGTAGTATTTTTAGTACCACAAGGACTTCTGTGGTTAAGTCCTGATAATGGAGAACTTGGAGAGCAGAGCAACAGGGGAAGCTCCGTAGTGTGACGTACAGCCAAAGATTATTGTAACAAACATGGGAAGAAAACGCTATAACAACTAAAAGGGGTTCTGTAATAATAGGTTCTTTGTCAGGATTGTAGTAGTCAAATGAATATATATGAAAGTGCATGTGAGACGTGTGATAAGGGTGTATTACCCAGTGCAATAGAAAAAACTTTGAAAGTTGTTTTAAATGATCATTGATACACTTTTAGCACACACTGCCAGCTTGTAATATTATGTGTAAGGGTCCTTAACAACCAGTTGTATGCATTGTCAGACTGGCATAAAGTGGGGATCAGTACAGACTGATTTCTAGCACGCATTTGATAATCTGGTATGGACTTTTGATGTAGTATAACATCCAAGTCAGTCAGTCTGTATTAATATAACACCGGTGGAAATGAATACCATTGTAACATAACAATCTGTGTTCAAAGCAAAGAATGACCCACCCACAGAGTGAATGGCTGAGTGGGGAGGATGAGATATAAGTCAAATGAGTTGATTTTTCAAAAATATAGGTGGATGTTAATAAATGCTGCTTGTGAATAGACAGAGACAGAAAATGAATCTGCAGTGCTGCATATAAGGAATTCATGATGATGATGACAAATATCGATTGTGACGGAGAGGGGCTGTGTGATGTAACATGTGTGTGATATAACATGTGCAGTGTGAAGTCCGAAAAGCAGACTGATATAAGCTTATATATAGAGCATGGACTGATGAGACAAGTGATTACAATATTGCACTGATTTTAGATCTATATTGTATGTTCTCATTTTTAATAGCAGTACTGTGTAAAAATTTTTAGTGTTTTGTGTATAGGGTAAAATTTGAGTTATTTTAGAAAAGCATTGGCCTAAGGGGGTCATATGTGTGACAGGAGAAGGCCGCTCGCTGGTTGCAGTGGTTAGAAATGTTTCTTATCTTTGCGCATGCGCTGTTGTCCGTAAGTACCGAGTGTGTAAAATATTATGTCAGAATTTGTCTGCATATAAGACAAAAGTTACGCTGCATATTTATGTTACGATGTGATAAGATTTAACGTTGGGATGTTTTGAACTTAATTCAAATGAATTAAAATACAGATATTGTGAGACATGGGGTCTTGAAGATGTATGTACCCCTACTGTTCCCTACTCCCTCATATAGTTTATTGGTTTTCAGTAATTAACATTAGCAGATATATTATTTTCTGTTTTATTGGATAAATAATTATAGTTGTTATTTTTGTTTTTACATATACATGGGAAGTGCTATAGTGCTGCATAAATGTAATTTTTGAAAATGTATGGAGGTTTTAAAAGTAAATGGTTGCAAGGTATCTAAAAAGATAACATGCTGTTTTGACAGGAGAAAGTCACTTTTGTTTTAGGCTATTGTGTATTAAAAGGGGCAAACTAGTGCCCTCAGACAGAGTGCCCAACCTTATTAGTTTGAGATATGTAGTTTTGAACCCTGCTACATTACTTTCGCAGAGTCCAAAAAGGAGGGAGTAGTGAGGGGACTGATCAGGTACAATTTTATTTTGTTTGGAATTAATGAATTTGGTTTGAGGAGGTCTACAAAATGTGTATGAGACCCCAATGAGTAATCCACATTAAATGTTTATGACAGTAACCTAAATTTTGAGGTTTTTGTGTGTAGATTTTTCCAGAATGGTAAATATGGCACTGGGTATGCTGTGCTGTAGTCTCCACTCAATATGAGGTATTGTGTAAGAGACCAGGA